>NC_080175.1:48425551-48729966 GCF_950295315.1 Erinaceus europaeus | reverse complement strand
TCAAAGTTCACTATAGTCATTCAAAGTTCACATGTTCATTATGAATTCACCTTTTGATCATATAAGAGAATATACTTCATCACAAGCCTTACCAGCACCCTGGCATTGAGACCCCTACATTCTATTTACTTTCTTTTGATATATATTATTTATATCAAGCTTTGTCCTTCTTTGTCTTATCTCAACTTACTGGTTTTACCACTATGCTTTTCTTAATACCTTTGGATAATTAAGATACCCACATGGAAAACAATTGTCTTGACCTTTTGGTAGCAAATCAATTATTGTCATTCCTACTCCTCCCCACTATAGGGGAAATCTGACCTTTAAGAAACCTGTAATTTCTGACACATGTGAAAAATGTCCTGTGCTCTGTTTGCTATAAAGCCTTGTGTTTTACCCTGACTAAACTAGAGGTTTGTACTAGGATCTCTCCTGGCATTCTTACTGCATCACAGAGTCCCTAGAACTTTGCCAGTGCTCCCGTGAGGTGAAGTCCAGCAAGGAAGGGCAAACTGACTGGTTCTCCCTTGCTCGCTCAAGAGACAAAGCAATTCAGACAAGAGACACTGGGAGAATTGAAACACTCTCATTTAATGGCAGAAGAACGTGATTTTAAATAGGAATTCAGACAAAGAACATATTCAAACATGTCAGAAATTACAGGTTTCTTAATGTCAGCTTGCCCCTATGGTAGGGTCTGGTATGACAGGAATTGATGAGATACATAAAGGTCAAGACAATTATTCTCCATGATGCAAGCAACTAATTATCCAAAGGTATCTGAGAGAAACATAGGGGTTAAGTCAGCAGGGTGAGATAGAAAGAAGATAAACAAGCATGGTAGTTATCAAAGCTATAAGGAAATAAGTTTGGAGTTTTCACTGACTGATGTCAGAGAGGTGTGTTATAGAGTATGCTTTCTCTAGTGATCAAAAGTGAGGTGCTTGTGTGAACTCTGGGTGACTATGTGAACTTTGAATGAACCTTAAGGCAGGCAGCCATGTGTCCTGCAGTTAATGGAGAGAGGCAATGAGGTTTCTGTGGGCTTGAGAGACTGAAAGGGAAGAACTAAGTCTGAGAGATGATTTTTCCCCTTTGCTCATCTTGGTTGAAAGAGACTTACAAGGGGGTATCTTCTCAGACCTCCATCCAAGGATGGGGGAGTTTTCCCTAAGCTCTATAAAGCTTACACATATCCCCACAGAACTTGCAACAAAGAAGTAAATGGATTACATCCTGATTGGAGGTATTCCATGTGAGTGCCAGCATGGTGTGTGTATTGCAAGGGCATTCTCCAGAGACTCTCAGGTCTGGGATGCCATGCTGGAAAACCCCATGTCCCTGGTTCTAGGATTCTAGTTCTTAATTACCTCATTTCCCTGTTTTTTTGAGGGGTTGGACTTGGGGTAGACTTTAGGTTTGCCCTCCTTGTATCCTCAGTGAGTCCTGCAAGAGGAAGAGAGGCTGGCTGTTCACTGGCATCTAGAGGTACGACATCTGGGCTGGACCCCATGGTGTTTGTGTCCTTGAAGGTAAACTCCACTAGGGTCATCTCCAGTCAGGAACTTCAGACCAAGACAGCAGAATGAGGACATCACAACCTCCCTCAACCTCGCTTTATGTTCCAATTTATGCTTCATGTGGAGTGGGGACACTGGGGGTGTCAGGAGCTGTATTTCACTAGGATCTGGCTGGGAACCCAGCCTTCACTCTTATGACTGGCCCAAAGGGCTGGGGGCAACTTTAGACACAGGTAATTCCCATAGATTCTGCACAAAACAAACCTAGGAATAAAACCTAGGAATAAAACAATCCTTCAACCAAAGGGCTGGGGGCAACTTTAGACACAGGCAATTCCCATAGATTCTGCACAAAACAAACCTAGGAATAAAACAATCCTTCAACCTTAGGGATTGTGTAGGTGAGGTTGGGCTACACTGAGAGGCACTGGCTGTGTGGCTGAACTAGCTTTTAGGACAAGGTTCCTAGCATTAGAGATTTCCTGTGTCCCTAAAGTGTAAGGTGAATATGGGTGGCATTTGCTGGTTGGAATCTAGACTTGATGCTGGGTGTCTGGCTAGGCAGAGAGCTCTGTATTCTCACCTGCTACTGTGCCACAGTAACACAGCTGGAAACATAAACCTACCAGAAACATTGGCCCTACTGAATGACATGAATTTTTCCATATCAAACTCTCCTCTGAACTCTGGGGGTCCTGTGGGCCCATCTGATACCGTGCTTGGTACCAGGAAATCCCTGTGGGGCTAGTCCATGAAGACATGCTGGAAAAGCTGGCCAATTATTGCCTGCTTTTGCATCTAGTGTTCTGCTCACTCTATCCTGGTATCCAGAGTCTGTGTCCTTGAGAGGTCAGTCCATCAAAAAACCTAGAAGTTCCAGGACTGGGAGAAAAAAAAAATTGATAAATCAACAACGTGCTGCTTAATAACCACTGGGTCAAAGAGGCACTCAAGCAATAAATTCAAGTGTTTCTTGAAACAAATGAAAATGAATACACAAGCTATCAAAATATTTGGGACACAGATAAAGTAGTACATAGAGGGAAACTCATAGCCATACAAGCACACATTAGAGAAGAAGAAAAAGCTCAAATGATCCTACTGTATTCCTTAAGGACTTAGAGCAAGAGTAACAAAGGAACCCTAAAGCAACCAGAAGGATAGAAATAACTAAAATTAGAGAAAAATTAACATAGAAAATAAGATAACCATGTAAAATATCAATGAAGCCAAAAGGGAAAATAACTAACTAAGAATATTAAAGCATAATGATAAATCTTTTGCATGATTTTCGGGATTTTGGTGGTGTCAGTTGAGATATCTCCTTTATTGTTTACAATTATATTTACTTGAGTCTTCTCCACCTTTTTTAGTGAGTCTGGCTAGGGGTTTGTTAATTTTGTTTAATATTTCAAAGGACCAATATTTGGCTTCATTGATCTTTTGTATGGTTATATTATTTTCAATGTGGGTTGAAGCTGTGTTCATAAAAGCAAGGTCCACTATCCCTTTTAACTCCTGTGCCATTTAGTTACAAATTTTGGAGTTCCAGACACCATAGTCAATGAGAACCACATATTATTTCTCTCTGCATGTGAACTAGCAGTTACAGGTAAACATGGAGATTGAGCATTACCTCAGAGTCTCATAACACAGCAGGACTTTTACATGTGTGCACACAACCATATAACAGGGGTTTTCCATTAGCCAGATGGTGACACAATTGAATCCCTTTCTCTCTCACTGATCCCACATAAACTCTGAATCCCTACCTAAAACTTTTTTGTTTATTTTGTTTTTATGTTATTTGTCATCTTCATGTATTCACTATCAGCTAATTAAATATGACTTGCTTGAATCAAATATTGTCCCTTTGATAACTGTCCTATGTGATGAGCAATTTGAGTCAGAAGTAACAGTAATAGAAGTGAAAAATTGAAAGATCAGAAAATTCTTAGATCCCTCACCCCACACCAGTGGTTCCTAATACCCTTCCCAGTGTCTACCAAAGCCCAGGACTTTGGGGAGAAGACAAAGGAAGGAGGTCACCCCAGAGTTCACAGAAGTGAGTGACACCTGCCTTCTAGGTTGCAGCTGCCCTAACTTGTAGAAAGGTCTCACCTTCTTCCACATGGCCTCCATGAAATCTACTCTCATTTACAGATCAATTTAGGGTGTGGTGACCCACATATCTTCTCTCCACCAGAATCCTCAGTGTCTAGCACAATGGAAGGGGAGAGGGGAGAAGAGGGGGTCAGCAAGAGCTACTGAGCTCATCTGCTTCATGCCTGCTGGAGGAGTGTGGTGGAGGGAGGAGACTGGATGTGGAGTCTGCTTCTCCACTTTGCCTTGAATCCAGGGCTGTCTGTGTCCCACAGACACCTGTGTGCTTTCTGGTCTGTCTGTGCCCACTTGGCATCTTCCTGGGAAGGGTTCAGGTGGGTGTGTGCTGCCTGAAACCTCCTCTAGATGCTGCTTAGGTTGTATTTGTGACCAGAGATGCTGGGCCTTTTGCTCCTGCAGGTTGAGGAGAATGAGGCACCACGTCTAGGGTTAAGGCTGGGATGGAAAAGAGGTTCTGCCAGTTGCTGAGGGAAGACTAAGGGCTACCTTGTGCTGGGAAATGGTGGTTTATATCTTGTATGAGGATCCTCCAAGCAGTCTTAGTTTTGGGGCTCTGGTGCTGGGTCACCCAATTTCTCAGGTTCTGAGAGGGGTTAGACTTGGGGTAACCTGTTGTTTTGTTTCCCCAGTAACCCCAGTTATCCCAGAATGAGGGAAAGAGACCAGCTATTTGCTCTATCCTGAGCTAAGATGGCTGGACCATATACCACAGTGACCAGGGTGGGATACTGACCTAAGATCAACTCCAGTAGGGAACTTGGACCAAGGTACAAGAATGAGAACATTTAAAGTATTCCTTTGTGTCTCAACTCATGCTTTGTGTTTCATTTACACAAGGGAGTCTTAGCTGAGGGATTGAACAATCTCTGAGTGCAAGGTTCCCAACATTAGTGATCCTCTGTGTTCTCCAAGTGTAAGGTTAAATATAGATGCCATCCACTGGTTGGGATCAATACTTTATTCTGGGTTTCTGGTTGTGCAAATATCACTGTGGTACCAACCACTATAATACCACAATGATACAGCTGGTAACAGAAACCTACCAGGCTCAATGGCCCTGCTGGGGACAAGGACATTTCCACATCAGACTCTAATCTTAGGTCTGGAAGGAGGTCCTATGGGGCCTGCCTGATATTGGGTTTGATGTCAGGGAAATCCTTTTGGGTCTAGGCCATGGATACACACAAGAGATGATGACCAGTCATAGTAAGGTCCTGCTTCTTCTGTCTTATTCACTTTGGCCTGGAAGCCGGTTCATCTGTCCTTGAGGGGTCAGTCCATCAAGTGCTGTGGGTGGGAGTCTCCAAGGACACAGAGATCCTGATTCTTTAGCTCATGCCTGGATCACTGCATTTGTTCTTCCGTCACAGGGTTCCAAGTAGACCTAATCCTCCTACCCAGCCTTTATGAAAAGAGGGGACTGCCTCACCTCTGCTGCAACATGGAATTGTTGTCTCACTGGCCAAGTGTGGTTCAGGGTCATAGGACTTGGTGACAGTACTGTCCTCTGGGTGGGTGAGCAGTAAGGTGTCAGAAAGCTCAGGAGAGGCCACTACTGTAATAAAAGTAGAGACAGGAGACTGTCCAGTGTCCCTTTTTCCCCATGACTCTGTCTCAGCAGTTTGATGTTTCAGATTCCTAATTTGAGACCTGAGGGATTGCCCCCCCGCCAAGAACACAGGCTTTTATCCTGAGTCCTCCTCCCACTAAGAGCAGGAGTCAGGTCATGATCTCAAAGGCCTGGATCAGAGAGAGTTCCTGTAGTCAGTGCTGGGGTTCTGATCACTATCGTAGGTGACATCACTATGAGCCTAAGAGCTGTGGTGGCCACTGCCTTCTGCCTATGGCAGCTTCCAGAGACTATGTCATGGTCACAGGGAGCCTCCCCATCACTAGACATCCATGAATCTGGGCCCAAAGGACCACTTGAGCAATAAGTGGATATATCCCAATAGCATGGACCATAGTAGCCCCTCTGAGGACTGCAGGACTCATTATATAGCATTTGAAAGACTGGAGGTACTGGAAGAAAAAAGTATGGTGCAGGGCCGCAGATGAGGTTCCAGGGATATACTACATATGTGAGCTTTCTTTCAGAAACCATAGAGGCCACAGAAGACATCTAGTAGGCTGGGAACCTAGATAACTGAATACTTAGGTCCTAGGACATAGGCTTCAGCAGCTGCAGGAGGACTTTATCTGAACTCAGGCCCAATAGGTATCTATCAGTTCTCTGAGGCTCCAGATGTGAGGTCTACACCACTAGAGTGACCATCTTCTGGTCTCAGATGAGAAAGGAGAGTGATAGTTTTTGTGTTTGGAGCAAAGGATAGAAACACCACTGGTCCTGATGAAGGGGTGGTCTCTAATTCCTACTTCCATGGTGCTGCAGGATTTAGAGGATGGAGCTTTTGTGATAAGTTACCTACTGCTGGTTTGAGACTCTGCACAGGACTTTCTTCCCAGAAAAGGAATCCTGGACATATTTAGGGCAGGCTGTAGGGAGGATATGGGGAACCCAACATGCACAGTAAAGTTATGGGTAGGGCAGGGAGGGCATGTGTCTGAGACCCGCTACTTCATTTCTTGGGCACAAGACTGAAGAACAGATAAGAAAGTATGCGAGGTCATCTGGAGTCAAGTAGTTCCCTAAAGGCAATATCTGGACTGATGTCCCATATGTTCCTCTTGACACAGTGGGTGGGGCACATGCCAAGGTATAGGGCTGATGGCAGGTATTTTTGCTATAGGCTCTGTCATGTTGGCTGTACCCATAATTACACAATGAGAGGTACCTTGAGAAAAACTACTATAGGGATCTCTCCCCCTCGCCCCCAGGACCCAGTGTGGAAGTTTGTTCAGGGGGATGTCCCTAGAGTCATGGGAATTCTGGATGAAATGTGGCTTAAGGGTCTTCCCAGGGACCAGCAGAGTCCTCCTTCAGCTTTCCTGTGACTGAGGGATGACACTGAGGCAAGGATATTGGGTGTATGCACCCAGCAAGGTGAATAATTTGCATATGAAATATTTTCCAAGCAATATACTTAACATGTCTACACACTTGATTTTGGGCTCACCCTCAGAACTGGCTGCTGTGCTGTTATGGCACCACTTGGTCGTAGTGCTGAGGTGTTCAAGGTTTTTGTGGTGTCATGTCCTGTGCTATTGGGGAGCTTCAGTATTGGGCTCTGGTGCTATGGTATCAGTCTGTTAGTGTTGGGTGTTCTTGTGCTGGGTGTTGTTCTGACTGACTTCTGTGGTAATATAATATTGGGGTGTTGTAGTGCTGATTGTCATGATATTGGAGTGCTGTCATGTTGGAGTGATGTGGAGAACTTCAGAGACCAGGGTCCTAAGTACGTGTGCTCAGTACTGTGCTAGCCCACCAAAGCCAGTGCCACATCTGTGTGACCCTTTACCAGATTTGGGGCTCACAGAGAGTAATGGGGCACTATCACCCTCAATGTCTTTGTTGGACCCTCAGTAGGTGCATCTTCGAGGCTGTGATGAAACAGCTTTGGCCTCTGTGCCTTAGTGTAGTTCAGAGCCTGCCCAGTCTATAGACTGGAGTCATGGGGCCTTGGACATGGGGGGGTAAGTTTTATGTTATTGTATATGCAAGAAGACATGTCCTCTCTGGATTCCATGTACCACCATGTCTTTCTGCACAGGCCAATTTGAGATTTTGACGAGGATTGTGTCATTATGGCCATAGGAAAAAACCCCACTGTTGTTAAAATTTTGGAGGCTCTTGCCGGGCCGGCTAGCTTCACGGTGGTGAACAGAGACGCGGAGACAACGGCTGGGCAGGGAAGCTGTATTTCTTTATTCAGGAACAACGATTCACAAACTAAGACAAACTAATCACCAAACAGAACTCTGCTGTCTCTTTGCGGCGGCGCAAGCACTCTTTCTTTTTCTCTCGAACTCAGGAACCTTCTCCCTTACTCTCGAACTCAGAAACTCTCGCACTCTCGCACTCACTCCGGAACTCAGGAACTCTGTCACTGGGGAACTCAGGAACTCTGGCACTCTCGAACTCAGGAACCCTCTCCCTTACTCTCGAACTCATGAACTCTCGTACTCGGGAACCCTCTGAAACTCTGGCACACTGGAACTCTCTCTTACTCTGTAACCCTCAAACTCTCGAACTCTGGAACTCAGGAACTCTGTCACTGGGGAACTCAGGAACTCTCGGACTCCGGAACCCTCTCCCAGGGTCCCTTGGGGCGGGGCCAAGCAGGCCCGCGAAATTAACAGGACTCATCCAATTCTCTTGGAGGGGGAGAACTAGAACAAGCCAATGTAAAGCATACGACAATTCCCCCTTTTCTTTTTAACTAAATGACTATAGTATCAAGGGTGTGGGGTGAACAGAAACATATATAACCAAAACCAGCATGTTGCCAAGGGAAGGCCTGAGGGGGCCATATCTGAAAAAAAAAAAAACATTTCTTGCCTCTGGGGGGCTACTTGCCTCGACGGGCATTTGCATGGGGGCGGGGAACGGCCTAGGGTCCCAAAGGCAGCTGGCTGCAACTTACTTACTATGAAACAAAACTTGTTATTAGCATATCTACTGCACGATCTAACATTTCTAATAGAGAAGGAATTTGAGACTTTTACATATCAACAACGTCTTTTAACCTTTTGTTACACCCATTCAAGATGGAGACACACCCTAGGTGTGGGCCGGAGAGGAAACCTCAGGCATGAGAATAATTAGCATAGCCATTGTGCGATCTACCATTTCTAATAGAGAAGGTAGTGTTTTACATATCAACAAGTCTATTTAACCTTTTGTTTAGACCAACTTAGTTGAAATATATTGATTGTTAACTAATTTTTACCTCAGACTTTAAATGTAAGTTAATTTTATCTTTATGAGAATTACGTTGAAAACCTTTTTCATTTATCTTTGACTAGTAAGAATTTAGCCTTAAAGCTACTGTTTACCAAACTTTAAACATACACATAAACATAGTCATTAATACACGAGGAGAGAAACCTTTGTTACGAAGACATGTCATTTTAAACACGAATTTAAATCTGTACTGTCTTAGTTGTTGGGGGGGGGTTCACCATCCGGAGGTGGCTTCCCGCGCAGCTCCACTTCTAGGAATTGCAGGTTGCGATCTCTGCACAAATCTCTGCATACTCCAGCTTGTCTGCCTTCAGACCGGACCGGCGGCTGGACATCTCGTGTGCCCAGTTTCGGCAGGGAGCCCGGGGGTCCGGGAGGCCCGGGATGGTTCCAGAATTCATAGAAAGAGGGCAGGCAGGCCAGCTTTGCAGAAGGCGTGAGCCTAGGTGCCCAGGGGTGGCGGCCATGATGGGCCGCCGCGGCCCTGCCCCATGGCCCTGCCATGTCTGCTGCCCTGTTCGCAGTGGCCGAGCAGTGTGGAGGGATCACGCGTCCAGTGCCCTGCGCCACGCGGTGGAGAGCCGGCTCCTGTGGGCTGGCCTCAGGCTCTTGCATGTTGGCCTCGGGCTCCAGCATGTTGGCCTCAGGCTCCAGCATGTTGGCATCGGGCTCCAGCATGTTGGCATCGGGCTCTAGCGTGCTGGCATCGGGCTCTTGCATGGTGGCGTAGGCCTCCTGCGGGCTGCGGGGCTGCGGGGTTGCAGATGCAGTGCGCGGGGTTGTCTGGGCGCAGCCGGCTGGCTGGCTGTTCCACCAGGTGGAAACAGCAGCTCTGCGCCTCACCTCCCGCCCGCTGGCTATTCCCGCTGGCTGTTCTGAGTTCGCCCGAGCGAGTGGAAACCACAGAGTGGTCCAGACATAAATGTTCCAGAAACAGCAAAACAGTCTAGTGAAGAAAGAGCAGAGGCCTTTGGAGATCTCTCCACAAGCAGAAGAGAAGGCCATAGTGCATAGGTAGCCAAATTGTCTTTACTTATCTGAGAGATGCGCAGGTCAGGTCCACGTGGGCGCCATTTGTTGTTAAAATTTCGGAGGCTCTTGCTGGGCTGGCTAGCTTCATGGGCGGGTAACAGAGACGCGGAGACAATGGCTGAGCAGGGAAGCTGTATTTCTTTATTCAGGAACAACGATTCATAAACTAAGACAAACTAATCACCAAACAGAACTCTGCTGTCTCTTTGCGGCGGCGCAAGCACTCTCTCCTTTTCTCTGGAACTCAGGAACCCAGGAACTCTGTCTCTCTGGCACTCTCTCTTACTCTGTAACCCTGAAACTCTCGAACTCAGGAACTCTCTTTTCTCTCGAACTCAGGAACTCAGGAACTCTGTCTCTCTGGCACTCTCTCTTACTCTGTAACCCTGAAACTCTCGAACTCAGGAACTCAGGAACTCTGGCACTCTCGAACTCAGGAACCCTCTCTCTTACTCTCGAACTCTGAAACTCTCGCACTCTCGCACTCTCGAACTCCGGAACTCAGCAACTCTGTCTCTCTGGCACTCTCTCTTACTCTGTAACCCTGAAACTCTCGAACTCAGGAACTCAGGAACTCTGGCACTCTCGAACTCAGGAACCCTCTCTCTTACTCTCGAACTCTGAAACTCTCGCACTCTCGCACTCTCGAACTCCGGAACTCAGGAACTCTGTCACTGGGGAACTCAGGAACTCTCGGACTCCGGAACCCTCTCCCAGGGTCCCTTGGGGCGGGGCCAAGCAGGCCCGCGAAATTAACAGGACTCATCCAATTCTCTTGGAGGGGGAGGGCTAGAACAAGCCAATGTAAAGCATACGACACCCCACTACAATAACCACAATGACTCACGCCACTCATCAGTCCCCCCCACTGACAGCAGGAAGCTGTAATGGACTGAGGGGAGGTGTGTTGAGGGGTAGCCACTCCCAGGGGAGTAAATTATCTCATCTTTTCTAAGAGCCCCTCCCTTACTGTGATGACCATTTGGGTGGGGTGAAGTGATGCTCCCTGAGGGGGGGGGTAGGACATCCTGCTTGCCCCAGAACCTGCAGGGTCTCCCTGCAACATGTAGTGAAGTGTTGGGCCTTAAAGCCAGCCCCCTGCTCTGCTTACATAACCATTGCTTTGCCTGAAAGATCCCCACCACGCTATCCCCTCAGGGTATTGCTAATCCAGTAAAAACCATCGCAAGAGTTGCTAAGGACGCTTTCATCTTCCAAGCATGCTTTTTACCTATCTCCACCCCCTTTCCTAGCCATTTCCATTTCCAACTTGCCACTTCTGGTTTTTACCCTATAAAACCCACTGCTATTCCAATTTCGCCCCTTTTTTCTCTTCTGCGTCCTGACCCAGAGAAGACCTGGAGAAGGGCTGGTGGGCATAGTGGGAAGCTGCCATTTTGCTAGGTCCACGTGACCTAAACCGTTGTGCTCACACCTAACTCTGGGGCGTCTGTGTGAATAAAGATTTGTGTTTCTGCTCCTGGTCTCTTCTCTCTCTCTCTCGCGACGCAACCTGACATCTTGTGCCCAAACAGGGACTTTCTGGAGACATACAAAAGCTCCCCAGATAAGTATACAGCCGCTTAGCTCTCTTGCAGCTTGATGTTTAATGAAGGCACTGCAATTCCTTTTCTCCCTCTTATTTGTCTGAGACCCCTCTGCCACGGGCAACCTTCCTTCTCATGAAAAGGTTTCCCAACCCCTCTACTCTTTTTTCTCTAGACAATTTTTATATCTCTGGGACATTTTGCTCCGGGCCACACCTTGGTTCCTTTTGACTGTGATAATAGAGCTTTGGAGATGCTTGGAGATTTCCCCTGGGACTTCCTCGACTCCCTCTCCCATATCTCCTGTGGAGAAGGGTGTCTCTAACTTGCTGAGCCCTCTGCATTTCACCCAGCAGCTCCTGTTTTAGCAGACATGTCTCCAGCTGCCACCACATATTCTGTGGCCTCTCTCCCTTCCATTATTGCCGGAAGTAGTACGCTCTCCTGGACTCTAATGTGACATGGCGGGATCTAAAAAATCTGGTTCACAGAGCCCAAAGACAAAACCTCCCTACCATTTCTCTCTCCCCCTCATTCTCTCTGAATATCTTGAGCTTGCTATCTGCCCCCTCTGCTTCCAGTTGTGTTTTGTACGTGAATGATTTGAGTGACTGAATTATTTTGTACAATCCATATTGCTCAGAATATTCTGAATCTTAATTGACTTTATATAAAAATGCTGGATGCAGCCATGGCTTCTGGAGATATCCAGAAACAGTCCAAAAATTGTTTTTTCCTCTTTTGATTTTATTTAATTATTGGTGTAAATGTGAAATGTTTAGTCTTAAACCATGTGAGTAAAGATGGTTGATCTAAGACAATACAGATCTAAATTCGTGTTTGAAATTATATGTCTTCAAAACAAAAGTTTTTATCCTCCTGTGTGCTATAAACTACATGTTTATGTGTGTGTTTCAAGTTTGGTAAACATTAACTTTACGGTTAAAAGTGTAACTTTAAAGCTACATTCTTACCAGGCAGAGTTAAATTAAGGACTTTTCAACACGATTCTTATAAAGGTAAAATTAATGTGCTAAATTAGCTGAGTATTTAAAGTAAAAGTCAAAATATTTAATATGATGAGTCACCATCTCCAAAATTAAAATACAAATTCTCTATACAGGACATTTTGGAGGGCCCCCCACAATGCCCTGTAAACTAAACTTGTGAAAATTAATACACAACAAATCTAGTGTCAATCTGACATTGTAAGTGTTAAAAAAGTCACTTGCATGTGTTAACTCTCTAAGTAACCTGACTTTGTTTAAAGTCCAAAGTAAAAAATAGTTAAAAATAAATATATATTTTAACTAAATTTTGTCTGAAGATCCTGCTGTACAGAGACTGCTACACAAGGTCACATAAAATGACCTTTAAACAAAATTATAAAGATACTTTAACCAGTTATAATCATCGAGTTATCAATTATAGTAAACTTCCAACTTGTTAAAAGTTTTTTTTTTCTTCACTAGTAATTGACTACAACTATGCCAAAGCCTTCACATGAAGAAGCATCCGCTCATATGGTAAGATATTAAACTATATAACACGTTTTCCCATATATAACTTATGTAAATTAACAACAACATTCACATATTTTTCTACACTCAACTGGTGTATCTCGTTTTGCCACTACAGGCCTGCCTTTGTCAGCCAACAATTTAAATGCTTTTGTCCTTTATAACATCACCTATACCACAGACATCCCTTACAACATGGTAGTCACTCAGAGTTCACATATCCACATCACCTTTTGATCACAAAGGAGAACACACTCTATCATACACCCCTAACATCAGACAGAGAAACCCCAAAAACTTCTATTTCCATATTTACTTTGATATCTATGAATTACATCAAGCCTTGTTTTTCTTCTCTCTATCTCACCTTACTGGTTTAACCCCTATGCTTCTCTCAAATTCCTTTGGATAATTAACTTGCCTGCATCATGGAGAATAAATGTCTTGAACTTTATGTATCGTATCAATTCTTGTCATACCAGCCCCCTACCATAGGGGCAAGCTGACCTTTAAGAAACCTGTAATTTCTAACCTATTTGAAAAATGTTCTTTGTTTAAATTTCTATATAAACCCAAGCCCACCCCCAAATAAAACGAGTGTTAATCCCAAAAATGCCCCCTGAGTCTTCCTTTCTGAATCACTGAGCCCTTGAGCTAGTGAGGGAAGATTGGTGGCTTACCTCCCGGCTGGAGCCAACCCACGTGAGCCCCAGAAACACCCAACTCTGGAATGCCCATGTGAATAAAGATTTGTGTTCCCACCCTGCCATGAGTTCCTGGTCTCTTCTCTCTCCCCTGTGACACAACCTGAGAGTGCTGGAGTTGTGGCAAGACTGGAGTGGCTTCAGAATCAGAGACTCTGTCTTTCCTGGTGAACTGGGTGAGGAATGATGTGGGTTTCTGACTCCACTGGCCACCACCACAGCTGTCTTCTTCTACTCCTCTTATAGCTCACTCTAATTACTGCCTAGGCTATAACATGGCTTTCATGCCTCTGCATTCTCAGTGGAGAGCCTGCCTGCCCCTGGAGCCACTCGTGCAGCTTCAGTTCTACAATTCCAAAACACTTGAAGGGGTGAAGGTCTGAATGTCCAGGTAAGGTCCATGTGTGGATGAAAAGGCTCAGGTTCAGAGAAGCTCAAATGCTCATGAAGTCAAGTATTTGTCAATAAGTGGAGGGAAAAGAAATAGAAATATTTGGCATGTCATATGTAATATAGATAAAGACATACCAAATTGAATACTTTTCAATGAAATGAAATGGTGGGAGAAATTCCTGCCATTTGTGAGAGTATTAGATGTCCCTGAAGACATCATACTGAGAAATTTCAAAGCAATTCACATTTTTGATAATGTCACCAATGTTTATATGTTGACTGGTGGGGATACTGGGGTTAGGTCTCTTGTCTTGCTTCCTTGAGCTATTTGTACTACATATCATTTGTATATTTGTTACCCTGAGTGATTTCAGTCTGCAGGGAGTTGCTGCTGGCCTGCATCTTTGTTAAGAAAAGAAGGGCTTAGTGTGCCCTTTATCTGCCACCTACTACAAATTACCTATTTTGCAAATGGACCTGACTTTCTTTGGTCAAAAATGCTCCCTCCTTTTTAGGATATCATTTCCTATAATTCAGTAGGATAATTCCCTTGAGGTCATGGATTAAATGTGAAAGGTTTCCTTCTCTCACCTCCAGGGCTATATGTTGTTGTGTTTACTGCTGTGAGTAGAGCAATCACCCAAGCCATGGAGCTGGACACTTCAGGTGACAACACCCTTTTGTCTTCTTAGACTAAAGACAGAAGCCATCTGTGAAGTGTGTTGCCTAGGGTTTGAGGGTGATATGAGGGAACCTGTTGTAGGACAAGATGGATGAGAGTGGGTTTTGAATTGGAGCTGTGTCTTTCTGGTAGCTACCACTAGAGTACCATGGTGACAGAGATCTGGGCAATAATATAGTCTGTCCGACTTATCAGTAAGACACATCACAATTGTCCTCTTTTCAGAAGAACAGTTGAACGGACAGTCACTCAGGAAGCTGAGTCAAAAGTTGGGTGGGCTGTGGACACAAGTTGGTGTGTAGGTGGCTTTTTAGAAGGCTGTTCCGATGTCTCCAAATTCATCTGTAGGTGGGCTCACACTGTATATAGGGAAGAAGGTGGGGGCTCATTTTCTAGGACTGATTACTGTAGCCTGAGGCAGGTAAAGCTGAATATCTATGCTCAGTTTCCTCATGAAAGGGGTTTTGATAGAGGTTGAGGGCCCAGTCCTGAGGTCTCTGCTTTCACTCTCTATGGAAGTTCTGGATCTGCAACCTCACTATGAGGAAATACCCCTTCCATAGACAAGATTCCTGGCCCACAACTATGGTCACTCTTGAAAACTAAGGGCCTTGTTTCTGTCCCACAGCTCCATCTCAGCAGCTGGATGCTCCAGATTCCTCTTTGTGACCTGGGAGAGTGACACAGCAGATTACAGATTTTTAGGTTTGGAAACTGTTCCCACAATAGCAAGGATCAGACCATAGTTTCAAGGGCCTGAGTAGAGAGAGGCCATTGGAGTTGAATGGTTCCCTGAAGGCCAGTCTCTGGGGCGGCTTCCCAGATGTTCCTCCTGAGACAGTTGACGGGACAAACTGGTCTCTTGGCATGATGACAGGGGTTTTTACTGTCACTGTGGTAGTATCCTGAAACTACATAATGAGAGAGGTACCTTTACAAAACAGTTGTATAGACATTATTATGTAGAAAACTGAGAAATATTATGCATGTACAAACTATTGTATTTACTGTCAAATGTAAAACATTAATCCCTCAATAAAGAAATAAAAAAAAAAGTTGTATAGGCTTTTCACATATTTGGAAGCTATCCACTGCCATGATTAAGCTTCCTAGTCCTATCCCCAAATCTGACCATCTCAATTATGACACCATCTTCCCAGACAATATTTTTAGTCCACCTGAATGTTAGTTATTCAGCCAAGGCAAAAATTAGTATAGTCCTAGGCCCCTTAGAATATGCCTAAAAAAAAAAAAAAGAATATGCCTAAAATATATTCCTAGGCTCTTACAACACGAAAACCCCAATTCTGATCTGTTAAATGCTTACCTTTAGGTTCCTGATTATTAAACAATGTGTTCTGCTTTATATCGTAATGATCTTTAGTCACCAAGTTTCACAGGCTACCATGATTCCAACCTGACTTCCCTGGGCAGATGACCTCACCAATGTGTCCTGAACCCCCACCTACCCAGCTCAGTTTTCTGGAACAGAGGACCTGTGGGGACCTCTAGATTTCTGTGGTAGGAGTGGGTCCTAGTACTACCCCCATGCATACTGCTCCAGGACCAGGGAGTTTCCAGGATAGGTGAGGGTCTCTTCTGCAAGATTATCAGTCATACTGAGGCAGGGGGCTCGCTCTTGTGTGGAGGTTTATTTTTGAGAAAGTGGAGACTCAGTGTGGGCCGGCATGACTTGAGTGGGTGATGGCCGGGAGTCCCAGTATGTACAGCAGAGAGACCCTCATTTTATTCTACACAGGGGATGACTCACAGCTATTCAGGCTTATGAGGAGCCTGTATTCCCTGGGAGCTGCTCTCTGGACAAACACACAGGTACTCTTCCTGACACAGCTTCTCAGAAGTTGGGCCTGGGGCACAAGCCTGATTGACAGGTAGATACCACACCCATGTATTTGTAGCAGACTAGAAAAATGTGGTAGGTCAGAAACAGAGGTTCTTCCTTCTTTTGTGGACAGAATGGAGGGTAGTCAGGGGCCTGGACCTACATGCTTCCACAATGGCTGCTTCCCTTTATCAAAGACTGTATTCTGCTTTGTGGGGATGGGTATCTAGGCCTTCTCATATGAAGGGGCTATCAATTCCTCACACCAGCTGTGTAAGTTTGGTGCTACATCTATCAGTATCAGCTGAGGGATTGTGGTAATGAAATCATGTGGAAGCCCAGGTATAAGAAATTTAAAGAATTACTGGGTCATATGGAAGGTCTATGTATCAAATAATATTGCATCGCAGATCGCAACCTAATCAACACAAGTGCCACCCCAGCATGCTTTACTTCAGACTGTGACCAGAGACTTCAGGTGTGGAATGACAACCCTTCAGCTTCATCACTCGGGTGAGACCTTTCCTTTCATAGTATTCTCTAATTCCATTCCAGGTGTTCCACTCCCCAATAAAGTCCCCAAACCTAGATATAGTCCAGGTCCCCTGAGATAGAGCATAGGTTCACCCGTGGCCATAAACTAGGGGAAAAATATATACCTGAAAGCAGAAGTACACAAGAGCATGCAGGGGATACCCCCAACACTTCATCTGCGCTATTATAGTCTTTAGGTCCATGATTGTTCAACAATTTGTTTGGCTTTGTATGCTAACTCTCTTTTCAACCACCAGGTTCCAGATTCTGACCAGACTTTCCTGGACAGACGACCCCATCAATGTGTACTGGAGCACCACTTCTTCAGAGCCCCACCCTACTAGGGAAAGAGAGAGACAGACTGGGAGTATGGATAGACCAGTCAATGCCCATGTTCAGTGGGGAAGCAATTAGAGAAGCCAGACCTTCCACCCTCTGCAACCCACAATGACCCTGGATCCATACTCCCAGAGAGATAGAGAATGGGAAGGATATCAGGGGAGGGGGTGGGATGTGGAGATTGGGTTATGGGAATTGTGCGGAATTGTACCCCTCTTATTCTATGGTTTTGTTAATGTCTCCTTTATTAAATAAATAAAAAAATTAAAAAAAAGAAATTTAAGGAGGTCAGCATATTCATCCATAACTGCAGGGATAACCAAACAGCAGGGATATATATGCTTTTTCTTCTGTTATGGATACACACAGATACACACACACACACACACACACACACACACACACACACATGCTTTTTCTTCAGTTATGGATATATAGATAGATAGATAGATATATGTATATATATATATATCCCTGCTGTTTGGTTACAATATAAAATGAATCTGGGCTTGTATGCTCAGAAAATTCTTAGGTAAGCATGTTTCCTTAGCAGTCACTAATAAATGGAAAGTCAAAAATCAGAGACAGAAGCAAAGGAGGATCTGGTGGTTTGGATACAGCAGTATATTAAAAGAATTTTTCATCATGACTAAGTGAGGTGTAGCCCAGGTATGCAAGGTTGGTTTAATATGAGTAAATAAAGCAATGTGTTCCACGACATCAGTGAAAACAAGAACAAAAACCACATGGTCATATCAATAGACACACAGAAAGTCTTCAACAAAATACAACATTCCTTTATGATCAAAACACTACAAAAATGGGAATAGATGGAAAATCCCCCAAGATAGTAGAGTCTATATATAGCAAACCCTCATCATCAGGCAATACAGTAAGGTGTCAGGCTACAAAATTAACATACACAAGTCAGTGGCATTTCTCTATGCAAACACTAAGTTAGAAAAAATTGAAATCCAGAAATAAATTCCTTTTCGTTAGCAAAATCAAATTTAAACAAAACAAAACAATAAAATATCTAGGAATAAACCTAACCAAAGTGAAAGACTTGTATACTTTGTTTGGTTATTGGTTTCCTTTGCTCTACAGAAGCTTTTTAATTTAATATAGTCCCATAGGTTTAAACTTGCCTTAGTCTTCTTTGTAATTGGATTAGTTTCATTGAAAATGTCTTTAAAATTTATGTGGAAAAGAGTTCTGCCAATATTTTCTTCTAAGTATCTGATAGTTTCTGCTCTCACATCCAAGTCCTTGATCCACTTGGAATTTTCTTTTGTGTTTGGTGAAATAAAGTGGTTGTTTCACTTTTCTGCATATTTCAACCTACTGCTGTATCCACTTGGATAGAATTTTGTTCAATATTTTAGCATCTATGTTCATCAGTGATATTGGTCTATAGTTTACTTTTTTGGTTGTATCCCTTTCTGCTTTTGGTATCAGAGTGATATTGGATTCATTGAAGCTTGAAGGGAGTTTTCCAGTGTCTTCAATCTTCTGGTAGACTTAAATGTAGAGGAATTATTTCTTCTTTGAAGGTTTTGTAGAATTCCTTTGTAAAACCATCTGGTCCAGGATGTATTCCTGGTAAAGAGAAGTAGACATGGCAGATGGATGCCTGGAGCACCTCTGCCGAGGTACTTCTGACCAGGAGAAGAAGCCACAGCCAAAAAGAGAGCAAGAGTTCTGGCTGGTTGTCCGTTTAAGTCTATACAGCCTACCCACAATGCTTTGCACACCAGCACAGTCTGGATCCACCTACAGTCCACCATGTGCCTGCTCAGAACACTGCACATTCTGTTAGCCTTCTGTCACCAAGGCTGACATCAGCATTGTGTCCTCAGCACTGTGTCAGGGCACTACATCCCTGGACAGACAGCTCCACCAATGTGTACTGGAGCTCCACTTCCCCAGAGCCCCACCCTTATAGGGAAAGAGAGAGGTATGCTGGGAGTATCAACCTGTCAACACCCATGTTCAGAGGGGAAACAATTACAGAAGCCAGACCTTCCACCTTCTGCACCTCACAATGACCTTGGGTTCATACTCCCAAGGGATAAAGAATAGGAAAGCTATCAGGAGATGGGGTAGGATATGGAGATCTGGTGATAAGAACTGTGTGGAATTGTACCCCTCTTATCCTATGTTTTTGTTAATGTCTCCTTTTTTTAAATAAATTAAAAAATAATAATAATAAAGAAATTCTACCTACCAGTGCCTGGGCTCCTCACCCTACAGATTTTACTAAGCTCTTTCTACAGTGCTCTAGTTTAAACTCCCTAAGGGTTAAGGTGCATGCTGAAATTATTGATACTATAAAATAAAATTAAAAATTGTCATTTACTCCAACACACATGAGCTGCATAGTTAATCCCTGTTCTCTATTTAAGAATACCATCAAATGTACCCCCCGGCATATGATAGGCATAGCCTATCAATTTGTGCTACTTTGAAATTGGGTACTAATTTCCAATCCTTTTTTTTACCTAGGTGCTAAACCTTAATTAAAAGATTTGATATTTTTCTGGTATAGGCACAATCCATTGTTCTGTCATGCCTTGACTGGCAAATTATCACTGATGACTCCTCCTCCTCTATGGGAGTTTTTTTCAGAGGACTTTCTAGCAATTAATTATCACAAAATAACATTTCATACATATCTCAATTTGGAAAATTAGAACGTGTTCCTGTTTCTGTGGATACTGTTACATGCCACTTACCACACAGAGAAGGAAACCCATGTTTGTGAACACTTTCTCTGCCTTTGCTGCTAAAAGTATTCCTTATAATATTAGACGGGCAATGGCCCTGTGGCTATGTCTAGATTATGGCTTATTTCTTCTAAGCATGTAACTAGCATACTTTAAAACCCCACTGGACAAGTAACTAAGGATCACTGAAATTCACTCTTAAAGTACCAGTTCTCTAACAGAAACAAGAGAATACACATAAATTTATATATTTTATTTTTTGTACTGTATAATGCTAATTAGACATAAACTGAACATCACTTTTCTCCACAGAGCTTCTGTTCTTCATCTAGCAGGTACAGCATTATCCATAAAATTTCCAAAGAAAAACCCTAAAATATGCTATCTGAATTTAACTCTATATTTTTTCTTTTAAAGTTTCTTCTTGATTTGTCTAACTTTTTTGTGATTTAAGTTAATGTGATTACTAACTTATGGTCTATGGTATGCTTTTTTCAGTTTTGTCATTCACAGGTGTTATTTGAACCCATGCCAGAGCAACTATATATTTCTTCTACAAACTTCTCACAAGCTGGCAACACTACAACATCCTGGATACACCATGATAGCCATCCAGGAACCATCTGAACTTGTGGTACCCCTGCTGTTCTCTGACCTAAGCTTCCATAACTGCTGGATCTTCTCTGGGTTAGACCAGAGATTTTTAGGCTAACAGGACCTTCATCTGACACCCAGTTGTTGTGACTGCACTTTGGTTGGGGGGAGGGGCAAAGGTCGGGTTTGCTGAGGGAGCCCTAGACATACAGATTTGCTTATTCTCCTTTACTTATACAGAATCTGAGACTCTTATTAATATTTTTACTGGATGTGGAGAATTTGGGCAAATACAGCTCATTATATGAATAATGGATATTGAGGTATAATTAGCCTGTGAATCAATCATTCTGACAGCAACTGTGGAAACCCATAAAAGTTACTTATATACATGTAAGCCAAAATGTGCTCTGTTCCTATAACTGTTTCAGCTATCTGTTCCTGTGCATTCTCCTTCTCCCTGGACCTGCCACACCACTTAGCCTGGGACCTGAACACAGGTAGCCAAGCTCTATTAACTCATCTTAAAGATTTGTGGCTTCTGCCATTGTGACTAGCCTACATCTACCCTATTGCCTATTTTGCTGTTACTAAATAAACATGGTATAATAAACTCCCCATTTTAAAAAAAAAATTTATCAGATTGAGACAGCCAGAAATTGAGAGGGAAGGGAGGTGATAGGGAAAAAGACAGAGAAACACTTACAACACTACTTCACTGTTCACAAAGATTTCCCCCTGCAGGTGGGGACTGGGTGCTTGAACACAGATCTTTGCACATTTTAACATGTGTGCTCAAACAGGTGCACCACCACCGGGATCCTATAAACTCCTCATTTGTTTAAACCTTGGCTGAAGACTCCTGAAGTATTTATTTTTTAATTACTATATGAAATAAAAAAAAGAAAACAACTCTGCTTGCCTCACTCAGGGTTTGATGACTAGCTCTGATATCTAGAATAGGATCTGGAGGAACATCTACAGTTACTATGACAGGAGTGGGTCCTAATAACATCCCTATCTGTGCTGTGCCAGGACCATGGAGTTTCCAGGGTAGGTGAGGGTCTCTTCTGTAATACTGACAACCCAAATGAGGCAGGAAGGTCTTGTGTCAGGATCTCTGTCCCAGGAACTAGGCACTCATTGTGATCAGGACAGACTCAGGTAGGTGATGATCAGGAGCCCTAGGATATACAGCTGAGAAAACTTCAATGTGTCCTCCACAGGAGCTGACTCATAGCCTCTAGACTGTGTGAGGAGCCTGTGTTCCCTGGGGGCTGCTCTCTGAGCAAACACACAAGCGCCTTTCTTGGCACAGCTTCTTAGAGAATGGGCCAGGACACATGCCTGTAAAACAATAGGCAGAAACCACTACATGGTTTTTGTTGCTGGCCCTGACTTTGTGGTAGTTGCTATAGTGACACAGTGGGAAGGCCTTTGACAAAAACTCGCAAAGGTGCTCTGAGCAGAGGCTGACTCAGGGGCAGGGTGATTTGGGGATAATACTGGGCTCCCTGAGTTCTGGGGGGAGCAAGCTTGAGGGACCTTTACAGGGTCATGTACTGCTCTATGGCAGTAGTAAGCACTGAAACAAGATTCTGGTTATAATGTTTATAATATCTTTGCTTTCTTCTCTTTCTTTCTTTCTTCCTTCCTTCCTTTCTTTCTTTCTTTTCTTTTCTTTCTTTTTTCTTCATTCTTCTTTCTTTATATTGTCACGGGGTAATCACTGGGACTTGGTTGGTGCTGTGAATATGAATCCACTACTCCTAATCACCATTTTTCTTTTTTTAAATTTACTTTTATTAGATATTACATAAATAAATTGATTAAGGTAAGGGAGATAGAGAGGGCAGAAAGAAAGATAGACACCTTCAGATGAATTTCATCACTCATGAAGTAGGTTCCCTGCAGGTTGGGGCAGGGGGCTCAAACCAAGTTCATGGTACTTTGTAATATGTGCACTTAACCACCAGGCCTTCTCTTGGGATGAATTTTCTGGAGTGGTAGAGACTGACCAGTAGACAGGACATTTAGTATCATGGAGCCATGCAGCCAGGAAAATCAGTGATGAAGATGGGGTCCAATCTTTTTTTTTTTTCTTAGATGAAATGGAGGTACATTCATTGGAGGGTTTTGAACAAAGAAAGAATGAAAGGTGGCTAACACTTTTTTTTTTACCAGAACATTGTTCAATTCTGGTTTATGGTGGGGCAGGAGAATGAACGTGGGACATTGGAGTCTCAGGCATGAGAGTCTGTTTGCATAACCATTATGCTATCTACCCTCCACCTGGGGTTCACTTTTTGGGGAACTTTTTCAAACTATATACCATAACTTCCATGAACCACTCCCAACTACTATATCAAACCCACAATTCCAAACCATGGGATGTGGGTGCTGCCCTTGTTGGGGTGTTATGAAACTGGAGTGTTACTGTTATTGTATGTTATGGAATTGGGATGCAGCACTGTTGGGGTCTTTGAATATGGGTATTTTTTTCTGATTTTGGAGTACTGTGGTATTGTGATATTGGGATACAGTGTACTCTGTGATGCTGGGACACATATAGGTAGGTTCCTGGGAGAAGGGAGTGCCATGTCTATATTGTCTCTGCCTGAACTCGGGGATCACAGTGGGTTATCCCAGGTGAGGTGATGATCTTGGGGCTCTCTGGTCTCATTCCCAGAGCAGTACAGGGGGAGGTGATGATACAGGGTTATCAGGAACAGTAGTGTCTATGTGTATGTTCACTGTGTGGTCAGGATGATGTGGCCCAATTAAGGTCTAGGCAGCATGATGTTCTCCAGACCAAGCAATGAATTGGCCCTGGGCCAGTGTTTTTGATGGGGACTGTGCAGCTGTAGTACCATACACCATCTGAATAGTATGATACTGTAATATGTGTCCCTCTCTAACCCCCAGCTGGGAAGCTTTGAGACTAGGCAGGAACCAGGGGAGAAGTGGGCAGCTGTCTCCTATGATAATTGGAAGGGACACAGGCTCAGCTACATCTGACAGTCTATATTACTTTGATGGCCTCCCTGAAGGTAGTTGCCTATTAAGTGTAGGACACCCTGTGTTTACTCTCAGGACTGTCAGGCCCTTTCACTAGAATAATAATAGAGGAAACTGACCTTGGGACTACAGGGCAGAATTGACTTACTTGGTGGGTCAGAAATAGAGATGCTGCCTTCTTTAGTGGAAGAATGTAGGGTGGTGGGGGACCCAGGTCTATAAGCCTCTACAGTGACTGCTTCCCTTTATCTAAGACTGTGTTCTGCTACATGGGGATGGACACCTACGCCTCCTCATGTGGATGGGGATGTCTTTCCTGACACCAACTGTGCAGGTTTTATGCTACAACCACCAGCAAGACCTGAGGGGCCATGGTAAGGAAACACAATTGAAAACAATGTCAATATATATATGACTTTTCACAGCATAATTTCTTAAACACATTTTCTGTTTTACATTATGCTGAAAAAATTCAATTCAGGTATGTCTCCTTATCTGTATTTAATAAGTGAGAGGCCAAAAATCAAAAAGAACAGCAAAAGGTCATTGTTCTGGCGGTTCCCGGAATCTGAGTGCTGCATAGAGGAGATACTGTGTTAGAGTGTAATCTTGCAACCACAGGCACACAGAGTTGGTTCTATCTCAGATGCTCATGGAGAAACCAGAAGGAATATGTGCAGAGAAAAAGTCAAGAAAACTGAGCTTTGGTAACAATTTGGGGTACAGAGAACTCAGGTTGTCCCACCCTACCCATACATAGGTTTCTTCCAAACATTGACCAATGTTGTACTTCCAGGCAGGCAGGATGCTGTACTAGTCAGTGAGCAATTTGAATTATTTTTCTCTCCATTGTGAATGGGGAGATCCAGGAAAACATAAACCTTAAGGGTTTACTTTAAGTTCTCATAGACTAGCAGGACTCTTGCAAGTGTATGCATAGTCACATAACAGAGGCTTTCCATTAGCCACATGGTCACACAATTGAGCCCCTTCTTTCTCAATGATCCTTTATCAACCCTGAATCAAGCATAAGTGGAGGTTTTATTTATTTAATTTATTATTTTTAACATGAGTTTGTCATCTTCTTGGGTTCACTAACAACTAATTAAATATGATCTGCTAGAACCAAGCATAATCCCTTTGATAATAGTCCTATGTTGGGAGAAATTAGAGTATTCAGTTCAGTATCAGAAGTGAGGACTGGAGAAAGTGGAAAGTTCTTAGACACCTTTCCCCTGGCACTAATGTCCCACAATCCTTGCCCAGTGTCTTCAAAATCAAAGGACTCTGGGGAGGAAAGGAAGGAAGGAGATCACTCCAGTGGATACAGGAGTGGGGGAGCACCTGCCTGCTCAATTGCACCTGCCTTGACCCCCAGAAAGATCTCACCCTCATATTCAAGGACTTAGATAAAATCAGCCTTCATTTAAATGTGGATTTAGGGTGTGGGTGACCCATGTTTTCCCCTTCCCAATAGAATCCCCAGTGAATGGAGCAATGGAAGAAAAAAGGGGGACAAGAAAATACAGAAAGTTCTCCTTATCTTATCTGTTTCCTGCCTGCTGGAGATGGGGGTAGGAGGTAGATGCCAGGAGGCAGAATCAGAGTTATATGCTTGCCTTGATTACAGGGCTATCTGTGACTCATAGACACCTGTGCCTATAGTGCTGGCTATGTCCACTTGGCAGCTTCTTGGGCAAGGTGGTGATGAGTGTGCTCAGCCTGAACCCTCCTGCAGACCAGCTCTGCAGGTAATGGTGACCTGAGTTGACTTGGCTTGGGCTTTTGCAGATTCATGAGAGTTATCCCCCAAGTCCACATATAAAGGCTGGGATGAAACAGAGGTCCTGCCAGTCACGGAGGGAGGATGTCTGTCTGCTGGGTAGAGGTAACATATTTCTTTCATTGAAATCATAAAAGGAGCCTTAGCTATGGGACTATAATGCTGGGCTAACTTATAACCCTGGTTCTGGGATTCTGGTGCTGGTTAATTGCATTTCCTTGATCCTGAAAAGGGGTTGTACTTAGGATAGCCTAATTAAAAAATATATTATTATTGTTTTATTTATTGGATAGAGATAGCCAAAAATCTAGAGGGAAGGGAGTTATAGAGTGTGGGACTATGTAAAAGCTTGGTAGAGCTTAGGAAAACTCCCCCCATCCTTGGATGGAGGTCAGGAAAAGAAACCCCTTTGTTAGCCTCTCTCAGAGCGATGAGCAAAGGGGAAAGGTCTCCCAGACTCAGTTTCCCCTTATTAGACTATCAAGCCCACAGGGATCTCACAGTTTCTCCCTGCTAGCAGCAGGCCACATGTCTGCCTACTTTAAGGTTCATTCAGAGTTCACATAACCACTTCACTTTTGATCACAAAGGAGAATATACTCCATCAAACACCTCCTCGACACCAGGCAGTAACCTCAAAACACAATGGTCCTTGATATCTATGATTTACATCATACCTTGTTTATCTTCTTTCTATCGCACCCTACTGGTTTAATCCCTATGTTTCTCTCAAACACCTTTGGATAATTAAGTTGCTTGCACCATGGAGGATAATTGTCTTGACCTTTATGTATCACATTAATTCTTATCATACCAGCCCCCTATCATGGCTGCAAGCTGACCTTTAAGAAACCTGTAATTTCTGATATATTTGAAAAATATTCTTTGTTTGAATCTCTATTTAAACTCAAGCCTACCTTCCAATAAATGAGAGTGTTAGAATTTTCCCCAGTGTCTCTTGTCTATATCGCTGAGCCCTCGAGCTAGTGAGGGAGAACTGGTAGCTTAACATCCTGGCTGAGAGTCACCCCACGTGAGCTCCAGCATCAGAGAGGGAGAGGCAGAGACACACCTACAACATTGCTCACCTACAACACTGCTATACCACTGGCAAAGCTTTCCTCCTCTAGGTAGAGTACCCTCAGCTTTTCTCTCTTTCATTAATTCTAGTTAGCCTAGAGTTATGGAGAGAGGTCATCTGTCTTCCAGCATCTAGAGATAAGACAGCTGGGCAAGACCCGATAGTGTTGGTGATCATGATGCAACACCCAACTAGGATCGGCTCCAATTAGGGACTTCAGACCACAGCAGGAGGATGATGACACCTCATCCTTTATTTATGTCTGAACTCATGTTCTATGTGGTCTGAAGACACTGGTGGTTTGGAGAAATGGTCCTCAATCAGGATCTGGCTGAGAATCAGGCCTCCACTCTGACTACTGACTCTAAGCATCAGACATGTTCAGCTCGAAGTGCCCATGGACTCTGCAGTATCAACCTCAGTATGCCAGGATTGTTCTGCCATTATCATAGTAACAGAGTTCCAGGAAATAATATCAGACTATCCCAGCATCATCAGCAGGACACACCACAGCTAGCCTCCCTTTACAGGGACAGACACATGCATCTGTCAGTCAATAAGATGAGTCACAGATTAGTAGACTGGGGACACAAGGGCAGAATAGGTGAGGCTTTGCAGAGGGCTTTACCAGGACTTCGAGCTCATCTGAGAGAGTACTCACAACAGACCTAGGGCTATGATGGGGATTCAGTGTCCAGGACTCCCTGCTTCAGTTTCCTCACCATGTTGAGGTGTTGATGAGGGTTGAGGGTTCTCACTTCTCTGGTAGTTCCGGACCTGGCAGCACATTATTAGGAAATGCCTCTTCCTCAGAATAGTTTCCTGGCCCACAAAGATGGTCATTTCACTCTTGTAGTCCATGGCCCTGACTCAGCTGCTTCAGGCTCTTTATTTCTCATAGATACCTGTTGGATCAACTCCCCAGAACACAGACTTAGCCTGAGAGACTCTCTCACCAAGGGCAGGGGTTAGACTATGATCTTGAAGTCTCTACCTAACCCTGGGAGACTCTCTTTCCCTGGGTTAGGGAGAGACCATGTGAGTAATTCTGAGGTTCTGATTATTGTGATAGGTGTTGTCACCATAAGCCTAAGAGCTGTGGTGGCCACTGCCTTCTGTCTGTGGCAGTAATAGGGACTGTGCTATGGCCACAAGGAGTCTCCCCTGTGTCAGGTACCAAGGAATCTGGGGCCTTAAGGAACACTTGAGCAACAACTGAATATATTCCAGTAAAATGGACCATGGTAGGCCCACTGAGGACTTCAGGACTCATTCTTCAGGCTCTGAAGACCTGGAAGGAAAATTAGAGATCTAAGTGTGAGACATTAATCCAGCTCCCCCTGCTCCACCCTGCATTGCTGATACTATGGCCTATTTACATAATCATTGTTTTTCCTGAAAGATCCCCTTCCATTCCATTGATCTGTCTTCTTTCTACCTCGAGACCTGCCCTGCTTGCATGGTAACATTAATCCCACCAGTTAAAACCCTCACAACAGTTGCTAAGTAAGTTTTTACCTTCCCAGTGCACTTTTGCCTTTTTCTACACCCTTTCCTAGTGATTTCTGTTTCTAACTTGCCACTTCCAATTCTATCCTATAAAAGCATTGACTCTCTGATCAATAGACATTTGGTATTACCTTGCACCACCTATTTGGTTCCTGAGTCATATATCTTCCACTTCACTGAATGAGTAGCAGCCCAGGCTGAGTCTGGTCGAGTTATTTCCAACCCAGAGAACACAAACCCGGGGAAGAGGCAACCCTATGCTAGCCCGGCATCTAGTGCCCAACATGGGGCATGAACCCATGACCCTGAGATTAAGACAAACTTTGAGTCAAGAACAGATCCAAGTACTCACCAAGTACTTGGCCTCAGATTACTCACTTTCCTTTTTAATTTCCGAGAAAAGAAAAAGTACTCCTGATGGTGCACTTGCACTGCCATCCATTTAGAGTTTACCTGAGGGGCCTTCTGCTGGGCTACCTTCCAGGGAGCAGAGCCACTGCTATCCAAGTGCCAGCAGGAGCAGTGAGATGGGCTGCCTGCCTGGCCAGGAGGCAGGGCCCACTCCCAGTGCTGCCCCCCATAAGCCAGCTGGCCCTGTGGAGCTGGGTTGGCCCAGCAGTGACATCTCTGATTTCTGTCAGCGGATGACTGATAAATATACTACTGATGAGTGAACTTGCCCCTCACTTCCTTCAACCATCTGTTTTATACTTAACTTTGACATTGTCTTGAAAGGGTACCATAAGTATCTGTCTCTTAACTATTGATTTTCACCTTTTAATATATATATAGTCCTGGGAATTCCTCTGATGTTGGCCCTGACTTGTTGATTTCCACAAGAAAGGGAGATCAAATTTTGCTTCCTGGATACTGAAAAATTGTCATGTGACATGTAGAAAGGGTTTTAAACTCATTTTAAAAAGAATAGTGACAATTGGTAGTAGCTCCTGTCAGTATTCAAAGTAAACACAAAAATGAGTACATCAGTATATCAAACAATGGCTTACCACCTCAAAATATCTACAGCTAATTCCTACTTAAGAAGTAGTCTTATTTTTGCTAATCTGGGTTTTCTTTTTGCAATATACTGATTGAAAATATATTTTTTTCCTTTCCAAGAAATGCCAAAAGAGTTTATTTCTACTCAGAAACAAAGTGTCAGTTACCTGAGAAAATTTGTATAGGTCCTCAGAGTTATTAAAATTTTGTACTGGAATGCTACAGACTAGCTCTTCAGCTCCTTTTCACATCAGAGGTTGGTCTACTTGCTTTGAGATTCTTAAGTAATGGGATATTCAGGAAAAGGGTCAACAGAGGCTTCTAATCCTCAGGACTGATTTTTAAAATTCTGGCCACATAAACAGTAGTTAAATATCACTTTTCCCTTCTCTCTCTCTCTCTCTCTCTTTCTCTCCCTCCCTCCCTCTCTCTCTCTCTGTATGTGTGTTTATGTATGTGTTTCCCTCCCTCTCTTCCTCTCCCTCTCCCCCTCCCCCTACCCCTCCCTCCCTCCCTCCCCCTTCTCATCTCCCCTCCCCCCTTCAGTCTCTTACACATCCTTGTTTATCAAGATCTTTGTTTTCTCACATCCTTGTCCTTCTAGAAGAAGAAATAACTGTCAGGGTATGTGGTAGATGTGAATGCATTGACAGCATTCTCTCAGATGCCTGAGATCCTGGCCAGCTTCCTGAAGCACAAAGCTGTTTGTCTTCTCACCAAAGGCCAACTATGTAAGAACACCAAACATCCCAGGGAGAGAAAATTGCCTGCTTTTATCAGGAGTGACATTTGATTTTTCATCCTGTTTTTGAAATCCTGGGGTTTACTTGTAAAAAGATATAAATTTTAACTAAAATGTATATGCATAAGCAGTTAAACAACATCATGAAATGTGATGAAACTTGATCTTGTTCCATTATGGGTTTAAATTTGAAAATCAGATTTCATCTTGCTAGCTTCCTGAAACTGGTGCATAAAGGCACCCAAAACATTTTGACTTGGGCATTTTAAAATCAGTCTTTGTGTTTATTCTGTCTATTTTGTGGTAGAATTTTAATATTCTACCTAATAATCTGTAGTGACTCTTAGCCATTCTAGTGTGATATACTTGGTTAAAAGTCATAAAGACTATGGACCTCTTCTTCCTTCTTTTTTAAATTGTCACAAGGGTTATTGCTAGAGGGAGCTTGGTGCCAGCACTATGAATCCACCACTCCTGGTGGCCAGTTTTTTTTCTTCTTTTCCTCCCTTTTTACTGGCTAAGACAGGGAGAAATTGAGAGAGGAGGGGAATAGAGGAAGATAGACACCTGCAGACCTGCAGACCTGCTTCACCACTTGTGAAGCACCCCCCCACACACACACACAAACCCATGTGGAAAGTGGGTGTTAGAACCTGGGTCCTTGAACATGGTAGTAAATGTATTTGATGGGATGTGCCACTGCCTAACTCCCTGGACCTTTTCAACACTTGAAATGAGAAAAGAAAAAAAAAGAAAGCCCACGGTCACAAAGATATTTGCAGAACCCACCTTTTAAGGACCCAGGAGAGCAGTTGGTGGTGTTTTGGTTAGAAAGCCCTGAATTTCACCAAGATTAGACAGCCAAGAGATTTCCGTGGATGTGGCCTGAGTCTCCTGTGGTACTTGTGTGGTAATGTGGGACCCACACTGGGCAGGAACAAGTCTGAAGCAAGTGGACCTTTGCCACAAGAGTGCAGGGTGAGCAGGCTAAATGCTTTTGAGTAATTAGTTCAATTTGCTGTGGGGAGCAGAGGCAAGGTGGATACTGCTGGTCTCTTCAGTGGGTTGTGTGCTTTACCTGTTACTGATTCAGTTGTTTCAAGGAAAAACTCGTATTTAGCATTTTCCTGGAGACTATCGTACTCTCAAGAATTCAACAGGGAGGAGAATTCCACCATACTGCATCACATACTACCAAGAACTTGTGTGTGTGTGTGTGTATGTGTGTGTGTGTGTGTGTGTGTGTATTCTCACATAGCTATCTCTTAGGTTCTTGTAATTTAAAATTTGAACTAGAAAATAATGTTTTAAAAAAACTGGTTTACAGGGGTAAAATTTTATACAAGCCAATAGAATGCTTCATTTCCTACCTCAGTATATCCTAAACTGTTGGTCAGACTGGGTTCTAAGACACAGGCTTCAGGTAGCTGCAGAGGGACCTCATCTGAACTCAGGCCCAGAAGCTATCTGGCAGTGCTCTGAGAATAACAGAGGTGGGATCTACGCCACTGATTGGTCATCCGCTGGACTCAGATGAGAAGGGAGAGAGATAGTTTTGATATTTGGAGTAAAGGATGGGAACTAATTGGGCCCTGAGCAAGATGTGGTCTCTAATTCCATGACGATTCAGAAAATAGGGGGATAAGATTAGTATGGTCATTCTAGAAGCTTTGAGAAATCTATTGTGGGTTTGAGGGACTGTAGTCAACATTCTGGTGAGAAAAGAAATCTGGACTCATGTAAAACAGACTTTAAGGATAAAAAAGGGACCACCTACATGTGCAGGAGAGGGCTTGGTAGGGCAGGGAAGGCATGTGGCTGAAAGTTGGATGATACTTTGGGCACAATCTCCAGGAGCCAGATCAGAGAGTAGGCAGAGCTTTTGGAGTCTTGATATTCCCACAAGGCCTGTCCCTGGGACGACTTCCTAGAAACTCCTCCTGACACATTTGATGTACAAGCTGGCCTCTAAGTCTGATGAAAGGTGTTTTTGCTGCAGACTCTGTCACTGTGGCCGTATCCATAGTTACACAATGAAAGGTACCTTGACAAAAACCTATATAGGGTTCCCCCTACTTTGCAGGTGGGTTAAGGGGGCAGCTCCTACCCCTATGGGGATTCTGAATGGAGTGTGGTTTAGTTGGCTCCCCAGAGACCAGCAGAGTCCTCCTCAGCTCCACTGGGTTCAGGTGATGGGGCCATGGTAAGTAACTTGGGTTTTGTGAGCCCAGCAAGTTGGAGATTTGACATAGGGTTCACCCTACTAGAGATATTTTCCAAACTACAGACTTAACATACCCACACATTTGGCACTGGGACCTCCCCTAGTACTGCATGCTGTGGTGTTTCGCACCACTCGATTGGAGTGCTAGGGTATTGAAGGTTCTGTGGTCTTGGGTCCTATGCTATCAGGAAGATTCAGTATTGGGCTCTGGTGCCATGGTATTAGCCTGGTAGTGCTGGGTGTTCATCTGTCTGAATTCTGTGATGGTATAATACTGGAGTATTGTGGTGTTGATTTCCATGATATTAGAGTGCTGTAGAGCACTCAGGGACCAGGGTTCTAAGTTTGTTAGCTCAACACTGTGCTATCCCACTGAAGCCAGTGCCACATCTGGGTTATCCTTCGTCAGACTTGGGCTCACAGAGGGTCTTGAAATTGTCGGGAGTGTCATAGGTGTCCTCCTTATGTAGGAGGGGATGTCAGAAGGTATACCTTTGAGGCTGCAGTGGAGCAGCTTTGGCCTGTATAATTTGGGAATATCATTTACAGAGGCTGGAACCATGGGGTGCAAGATCACAGAAGGTGTAAGATCCCTGTCATCACATATGCAAGATGACCTGTCCTCTCTGGAGTCCATCTGCCACCACGTCATTCTCTGTAGGCCAGAATGGGTCCTAGAAAAGGGTTTTGATGGGGGCTGTGATACTTTGGCCATATAAACTGGAACAAGTACAATAACAGAGACAAGTGTCAAGTGTCTCTCATCATTCCCCCATCCTCTGCCCAGACAGCTGGAGTCTGTGATGGGCTGGGGGGGGGGTTGGAGAGGGACATTTCCTCCCAGGGAGGGCCATGATCACTTTGTTCAAGAGCCTACCACAGGATGATGATGTTATGGGTGGGATAAACTAATGCTCTCTGGGAGTGAGGGGGATAGTCCATCCTGTTTGTCCCAGAATCTGCAGGGTCTCCCTAAATGAGGTAGCACATGATTTGTGGATAGCCTGGAGTTGCCCTGTATGACTTCAGAAGCAGACTTACGTCTTTGCTGGTGTACAGGAAAAGGAATGATGTGTGATGCTGGGTCACCTGACCACCATAAAAGCTGTTACCCCCCACTACTCTTGTGGCTTGGTCTGATCACAGCCTGAGCTGCACCTTATGGGTTTGACCCTTCTGCCTTCTCAATGGAAGGCCTGTCTGTTCCTGGAGCACTCCTGCAGTTTCAGTCCTATAACTCCACCATGTGAGATAGCTTAGGTGGGGAAAACCTCAAATTCAGCCTCTCAGGAGGCCAAGTATTTGCCAATAATTAGAGGGAAGAGATAATGTAAGTGTTATGTATATTATATGCAATGTAGATAGGTGATAGATGAAGTCATATCAAATGGAATACTTTTCATTGGAATGTATGGAATGGTAAGAGGAAACCGTGCCATTTGGGACAGTATGAGATCACCCTCAGGACTCATACTGTGAAAATTCAGAGGTTTCATATTTGTGATGATATCCCAATAATGTTTATATTTTGTGTGGTAATGAAGTGACAGCTGAGATATTTTTCTTGTTGTTTCCTAGAGATTTTTGTACTCTGCTTTTTGTACCTGTGAGGTTTGTATATGCTTTTTTATCTGTATAATTTCAGTCTAAAACCAAGCCTCAAGAGTTTGTAGCTGGGTTTCAGCTATGTTTAGAAAACTAGTGTCCACTCTACCCTTTAGCCACAAAGTACTGCAAATTACCTTTATGTTTTGTTAACAGACCAGTCTTGTTTCGGTCAAAAATGCTGTCTGGTTTGGTGTTGTGTCCTTACCTGTAATTCAGCGGGCTAACACCCCTGAGGTTACAATGTGAAAGTTTCCCTTCTCTCACCTCCAGGGTTGTGTGCTGTTGTATTTACTGCTGTGAGTAGAGAGCACAGGGTACTGTGTTCTGCCAGAGCTCTAGCTTCTTTGTGTTAGGTTTCCTTCCCTGTCCTTTATCATCACAACCACACATGTGGTCACCCACCTGATGCTGTGGTGCTTCTGTGGATGTATCAGCTGTATTTGGTGAGTTATGTTATAGATATTTGTTTTTTGGTGGGAGATAGTTTTTAACTCATGACAATATTTTTATCATGCATCTTAAAGGAGTTTGTTTTCTCCAGTGACCATCTATATCCTACTGTTTGTCAATGATTTGTTGTAACTATAACAAAAGGACTTTTGCTGCTGCATGGCACTTAAGGAAATGACTATGGGGAGCTGGGAACAGCTTTAAACAATTCAAGGCTTTATTAGGGTGATACAAGGGTAAAGGACAAATATCTAGGTACTGCAAAATAAGTGGCTCCACTTAATGTTAATCAAAAGAGAGGCTTAGTCATAAAAATCACTGTGAATGTGAGGGGAAACGTCTAGCTAGGAAAGCAGGCAAAAGCCCAAAATCTGAAACTAAGTTACCCAAGATCACCAAGTGGAAATATCAGGATCAATCCAGAGCCACACCAAATGGAGAGTGCCATGATGAAGGTAATCCAGTCAAGAGAAGGAGCTGCTGCAAGTCCTTGCTTATATGCACTCCATTGTGTGTTCCTGCCTCAAGCTGACCTCATTTGTATACTAATTGTTCTAAATTCCTATTGGGGAGTCACAACAATGATTTACACTGACTAAGTCCAGACACATATGCCTTTTCTCTGGAATACCTGTAACATAATGGTTTCACCTCTGCCTCTTCAAAAGCTATTCAAATGATCTTGGGAGGTGTTGTACAGCTTTCCCATGCCTCTTAGAGATTTGCCTTGTGTCTAGACCTGGGTTATCACCTGGTCATTTCCCCTCGACTATTCCCTCTCGATCACTACTTCCTTCACTTAAAGTATTTCATTCTGTTCTCAGGATCATTGTACTTGTCCTATATGATGCACGGGCCCTTTGGAATGGGGTAGATTCCCCAGTGTCCCTGGGGTTGAGCCACAATGACAATGGCGATAAAAGGGAGAGGGCAAAGAAGTGGGGGAGAACAGAGAGAGAGAGAGATTGAGAGAGACTGACTTATTTATTCTTTTTTTTATTATTTAAGAAAGGATTAATTAACAAAACCATAGGGTAGGAGGGGTACAACCCCACACAATTCCCACCGCCCAATCTCCATATCCCACCCCCTCCCCCGATAGCTTTCCCATTCTCTATCCCTCTGGGAGCATGGACCCAGGGTCATTGTGGGTTGCAGAAGGTAGAAGGTCTGGCTTCTGTAATTGCTTCCCCGCTGAACATGGGCGTTGACTGGTTGGTCCATACTCCCAGTCTGCCTCTCTCTTTCCCTAGTAGGGTGGGTCTCTGGGGAAGCTGAGCTCCAGGACACATTGGTGGGGTCTTCAATCCAGGGAAGTCTGGCCGGCATCCTGATGACACCTGGAACCTGGTGACTGAAAAGAGAGTTAACATACAAAGCCAAACAAATTGTTGAGTAATCATGGACCCAAAGCTTGGAAAAGTGGAGAGGAAGTATTAGGGAGGTACTCACTGCAAACTCTAGTGTACTTCTGCTTTCTTACTTTGGTGCCATACTCCAAACTCAGTCAATTTCTGCTTTGCGTTTCTACTTCTTTTTTTTTTTTTACATGCATAACATTCCCCAGATTCCCATTTAACAATACAACCCCCACTATTTCATTCATCATTTTTCATGGACCTGTATTCTCCCCACCCACCCACCCACCCCAGAGTCTTTTACTTTGGTGTAATACTCCAATTCCATTTCAGGTTCGACTTGTGTTTTCTTTTCTAATCTTGTTTTTCAACTTCGGCCTGAGAGTGAGATCATCCCGTATTCATCCTTCTGTTTCTGACTTATTTCACTCAACATGATTTTTTCAAGGTCCATCCAAGATCGGCTGAAAACAGTGAAGTCACCATTTTTTACAGCTGAGTAGTATTCCATTGTGTATATATACCACAACTTGCTCAGCCACTCATCTGTTGTTGGACACCTGGGTTGCTTCCAGGTTTTGGCTATTACAAATTGTGCTGCCAAGAACATATGTGTACACAGATCTTTTTGGATGGCTGTTTTGGGTTCCTTATTCTTATTTTTATTCAGCTAAGAAGATAAAAATTCCTTGCCTCTTGAAAAACTACCTTTTTAGCTTCTCTGCTTCAGAAGGGCACTAGCCAAGTCAGAGAGCCTATGAGTAGGGGTGACAATCTGGGGGAACAAGGCTATACTCCTGTGCACAAGGCAAAGGTCAGGGTCACAGCATATGGATGGGGTTCCTCTCATTTCTGACAAGTGATGAAGATCCAGAATGGAGAATAATGTGAGAAAGCCTCACAGACTCCAAATTCCTCTTCCCATGTAAACTCATAGCCTTCCATGCAGACCTCAAGGAAAATAGTGGTGCTCACATTGTTTTCATCTCAGAGGCTTACAGTCCTGAGAGTTCCAGTCTAGCGGAAGGACCCTCTCCAGCTGCATGGGTAGTATCATACCTCTACCCCTTCTTAGCCATAAGGCTGCAAAATGGGACCACTCTTCCCTACTGACCAAATAGGGGAGACAAGACAGTTGGCTCCCTGTTTCCTGAAGCTTCTATGAAATTTCATATAGAATCAAAGGGACATGAGATTTTAGCTACACAAATTTTACTTGGAAAAGATGCACCTGCATAGGCACATGGAGCCCACAGAAATAATAGTCAGAAGGATAGTTACATGTTGAACAATACATTTTTTTTTTTGCCTCTGGGTTATTATTGGGTTCATTGCCAGCACTACAAATCCACTGTTCTTGGTAGACTTTTTCTTTTTTACATTTTATTGGATAAGACAGGGTTATATAAAGAGAGGAGGGTGAGGTTGAGAGGGATAAAGAGACACACCTGTAGACCTGTTTTGCTGCTTGAGAAGCACCCACCTTGCAGATGGGGAACCAGGGGCTTGAACCCAGATTTTTGTGTGGGTCCTTGTGCTTCATACTATGTGTGCTTAACCAGATGTGCCACTTCCCAGACCTGCTCAGGACCAAGTTGCTAGGTTACTGTGTTGTCTATGAACTGTTCTCTGAGGGAGGAATCATAACCTGAAGCACATGTTCTTACCGTTGAAGCCTTTCTTCATCTCTACACTGCACATTGTAGTCCTGCTCACAGACACCTTGCAGCACCAGCCTCAGGGCAAGACAAGATAGCCTGCCCTGGAGGTGTGGAGATCTATCCTATTTTCATCCCTCTATTAACATACCTTGGCTTCAGCCTGACCTGAAAATGGATTTGAGACATGAACGTCATTTCACAGTTCAGAAGCCCTTAAATAAGTATTTTCTTGAACCAAGTCTTGTCTTTCAACTAACTGACCTGAGCAGCAAATAATCTGTTTTAATGTCAGAAAAAAAAACAAGTGAGATACACTGACAGAGACCAGAAACTTCCCCAAATTTCCTGTGGCCACAGAAACAACCCCTATGAGCACTCTGGGAAGGAAAGGACACCAACAGGGAAATCACCCCAGAGGACACAAGAATGAGATGAAGCCCTCACCCTCAGGGTAGCCTCATAGTCTTCCAGCACTATTTAGGAGATTATTATTCAGGGGTCAGGCTTTAATGCAGTGTGCAAGGAACTGGTTTCAAATCCCTAGTCCCCACATTCAGGGGAAAGTTCTATGAGTGATGGAGCAAGGCTGAATGTCTCTGTACCTCTCTCTCTCTCAACTTCCCCATTCCCTCTCAATTTATCTCCATCTGTATCCAATATAAATAAATTAATTAATAAATAAATTAGAAAGAAAAAGCATTAAAAATAAAGTTATTCTTCAGCCAATGTTCACTTTGTGGTGCTGTAAACATGTTTTTCTCCCCTCCACCAGAACCCCTGTGATTGGTGCAATGGGAAATTGTGGATGGTGGGTGGAGGGCAGGGTCTGCTCCTGAGCATATCTATATCCTCCTGCTGGAGGCAGACACTGAGGATATCACCAAGAGAGAAGTCCTACTCCCCTCCTGGCCTGAAAATTGTGGCTGGCTGTGCCCTAGGGGAACCCCAAGTATCACCCTAACCCCATCATGCCCCAAAAATTATTCTCAGGGTCTACAGGGCTACAGCCAGTTACTTTCCAGGGTCTTAGGTGATCTGAACCCCCTAAGGGTTCACAGGTCTTCACTCTCATCTTTAGGGTCATCTTTGGTCTGGACACAGCAGGGTGAAACTTCAAGAGCATATATGTATTTTGGGAGACACTGAGGACCTCAAAAGGAGCCAAGCAAGCTAGATACCTGACACTGTAACACTGATGCTGGACATCAGATGCTGGACACATGAGGATAGATACCTGATGCTGGGACACCTGGAGCTGAGATCTTGAGGGCCATTTTGCAGCTCTAGGTGCTGAGTCTTGGTGGTGGAGTTGCAGGAAGGCCCTCAACTGGGCTCAGGACAGGTGGGAATCCAGCTTTGGTTTGAGACTGTTTGAAACGTAGAGCGCTGTATGAATAATGAAATTTGTGATGTAATTAGCATACATTAGATGTCAGCCTGATAGCATACTATAGAAACTCACAAGGGATTGTTGTTAAAATTCGTCGGCTCTTGCCGGGCGGGTTGGCTTCACGACGGGTAACAGAGACGCGGAGACAATGGCTGGGCAGGGAAGCTGTATTTCTTTATTCAGGAACAACGATTCATAAACTAAGACAAACTAATCACCAAACAGAACTCTGCTGTCTCTTTGCGGTGGCACAAGCACTCTCTCTTACTCTGGAACTCAGGAACCCTCTCCAACTCTGTCACTCTGGAACTCTGGCGGGGTTCCTTCGGGGTGGGGCCAAGCAGGCCCGCGAAACTAACTGGACTGATCTAATTCTCTCGGTGGGGGAGAACTAGAACCCAATGTAAAGCATACAACAATTCCCCCTTTTCTTTTTAACTAAATGGCTACAGTATCAAGGGTGTGGGGTGAACAGAAACATATATCATACAGGCATTTTTTAAAAAGAAACTGGCACAAACATGGAGAAACATGCAAGAAAATAACAAGAGCCAGCATGTTGTCAAGGGAAGGCCTGAGGGGGCCATATCTGCCTCTGTGGGCTAAACTTTATCAGCTTAAAAAAAACATTTCTTGTCTCTGGGGGGCTACTTGCCTCGACGGGCATTTGCATGGGGGCGGGGAACGGCCTAGAGTCCCAAAGGCAGCTGGCTGCAATTTACTTACTATGAAACAAAACTTGTTATTAGCATATCTACTGCACGATACAACGTTTCTAATAGAGAAGGAATTTGAGACTTTTACATATCAACAACGTCTTTTAACCTTTTGTTACACCCATTCAAGATGGAGACACACCCTAGGTGTGGGCCGGAGAGGAAACCTCAGGCATGAGAATAATTAGCATAGCCATTGTGCGATCTACCATTTCTAATAGAGAAGGTAATGGAGAGTTTTACACATCAACAAGTCTATTTAACCTTTTGTTTAGACCAACTTAGTTAAAATATATTGATTGTTAACTAATTTTTACCTCAGACTTTAAATGTAAGTTAATTTTATCTTTATGAGAATTACGTTGAAAACCTTTTTCATTTAACTTTGACTAGTAAGAATTTAGCCTTAAAGCTATTGTTTACCAAACTTTAAACATACACGTAAACATGGTCATTAATACACAAGGAGAGAAACCTTTGTTACGAAGACATGTCATTTTAAACACGAATTTAGATATGTACTGTCTTAGTTGTTGGGGGGGGGGTTCACCATCCGGAGGTGGCTTCCCGCGCAGCTTTATTTCTAGGAATTGCAGGTTGTGATCTCTGCACGAATCTGCATACTCCAGCTTGTCTGCCTTCAGACCGGACCGGCAGCTGGAGATCTCATGTGCCCAGTTTCGGCAGGGAGCCAGGGGGTCTGGGAGGCCCGGGATCGTTCCAGAATTTATAGCAAGAGGGCAGGCAGGCCAGTTTTGTAGAAGGCGTGGGCCTAGGTGCCCAGGGGTGGCGGCCATGATAGGCCGCCGCGGCCCTGCCCCATGGCCCTGCCATGTCTGCTGCCCTGCTCGCAGTGGCCGAGCAGCGTGGAGGGATCATGCATCCAGTGCCCTGTGCCACGCGATGGAGAGCCGGCTCCTGTGGGCTGGCCTCGGGCTCTTGTGTGTTGGCATCGGGCTCCAGCATGTTGGAATCGGACTCCAGCATGTTGGCGTCAGCCTCCTGTGGGCTGCGGGGCTCTTGGGGCTCTTGTGTGCTGGCGTCGGCCTCCTGCGGGCTGCGGGGCTGCAGGGCTGCGGGGCTGCGGGCGCGGTGCACGGGGTTGTCTGGGCGCAGCTGGCTGGCTGGCTGTTTAACCAGGTCAAAACAGCAGCTCCACGCCTCACCTCCCACCCGCTGGCTCTTCCCGCTGGCTGTTCCGAGTTCGCCCGAGCGAGTGGAAACCACAGAGTGGTCCAGAGATAAATGTTCCAGAGATAAATGTTCCAGAAACAGTCTTGTGAAGAAAGAGCAGAGGCCTTTGGAGATCTCTTCACAAGCAGAAGAGAAGGCCATAGTGCATAGGTAGCCAAATTGTCTTTACTTATCTGAGAGATGCGCAGGTCAGGTCCACGTGGGCGCCATTTGTTGTCAAAATTCTTAGGCTCTAGCCTGGTTGGGCTAGCTTCACAGGCGGGTAACAGAGACGCAGAGACAACGGCTGGGCAGGGAAGCTGTATTTCTTTATTCAGGAACAACGATTTATAAACTAAGCCAAACTAATCACCAAACAGAACTCCGCTGTCTCTTTGCGGCGGCACAAGCACTCTCTCTAACTCTGGAACTCAGGAACCCCTCTCGCAAGCACTCTCTCTCACTCTGGAACTCCCGAACTCTTGAACTCAGGAACCCTCTCCAACTCTGTCACTCTGGAACTCTGGCGGGGTTCCTTCGGGGCGGGGCCAAGCAGGCCCACGAAACTAACTGGACTGATCTAATTCTCTCGGTGGAGGAGAACTAGAACCCAATGTAAAGCATACAACAAGGGATTGTGGGTCTGTCTAAAATTACCTAAGCAATTTTCCTGCAGAAATACAGTTTCTATTCCTATGAAACACAGTTGCAGATAGATGTCTTGACTTAACTTTAAATATATAACATGTTTATTTTATTTTATTATTTATAAAAAGGAATTATTGACTAAACCATAGGATAAGAGGGGTACAACTTCATACAATTACCACCTCTAGAACTCTATATCACATCCCCTCCCCTGATAGCTTTCCCATTCTTTAACCCTCTGGGAATATGGACCCAAGGTCATTGTGGGATGCAGAAGGTTGAAGGTCTGGCTTCTGTAATTGTTTCCCTGATGAACATGGGCATTGACAGGCCGATCCATATTCCCAGCTTGTCTCTCTCTTTCCCTAGGGGGGAAGAGGTCTGGGCAAGTGGAGCTCCAGGACACATTGGTGGGTTTATCTGTCCAGGGACTTCTGGTTGGCATCAATGCTAGCATCTAGAACCTTGTGGTTGAATAGAGAGTTAACATACAAAGCCAAACAAATTGTTGACCAATGATGGACCTACTAAAGGCTGGAATAGTGCAGATAAAGAGTTGAGGGGTCCTCCATTTTGTAGATAGTTAGTAAGAAGATTTTAGTTAAATTCCAAAGAACCTGTGGCTATACTAGTTTTTCTTTCTTTCTTTTTTTTTTTTTTCTTTTCTTTTTTTGCCCCAGAGCCTGAAATCTGATCTACAGGTGGATCCAAGTTATTGTCTAGGGAGATGATACTATGGCTGGAAAAAGTATCAGAAAGCTGGATCAGGGAAGAGAGTAGCTCCCTAATATGGGAAAGGTGTATAAATATTGTTGACTGTAAACCCCATAGATTTGATGTGACCTGGGGCACATAATTAGCTTAGGAACCTATGTGACCTCTGCATTCCTCTAGATCTAAGTTCACATTCTGTGGTCATGAGTAGGAACATTCCACACTGCACCATGTTGATTTTTTTTACCCCCAACCTTATTTGCCTGCTGCTTTTTCTGCTTAACTTTAAACCTACAATTGACTTGATAAGATGATTCAACCAAACTATGCTAATTTTCTGGTAAGTGACATATATTTAATTTTAAACGTTCTTCTATTTTACCCTTTCTGAAACTTTCACTATGGGAACATGACATTATTTTTTTCTTTTTAGATAGCATGATGGTTATTTATTAATTTATTTTCTTCACATTTTTTTTATTTAAGAAAGAAGACATTAACAAAACCATAGGATAACAGGGGTACAGTTCCACACAATTCTCACCACCCAATCTCCATATCCTATCCCAGGAAGCCCAATAGCCACCCTCCCCTTCACCACAGGGTTTTTATTTTGGTGCCCTGCTCTCGATTATTCAGATCCTGCTTTTAGTTTCCCTTTCTGTTCTTCTTTCTCAACTTCTGTTGATGAGTGGGGACATCCCATACTCATCTTTATCTTTCTGGCTTAGCTGACTTAACATAATTCCTTCTAGCTCTGTCCAGATGGGTCAGATAAGGTGGGTTCATTGTTCTTAATAGCTGCATAGTATTCCACTGTGTATATGTATCACAGCTTTCTCAGCCACTCATCTGTTGTTGCGCACCTGGGTTCTTTCCAGGTATTAACTATTATGAATTGTGCTGCTATGAACATAGATGTACACATATTTTTGGTTGGGAACTGTGGAATCCTTGGGGTATATCCCTAGGAGAGGAATTACTGGGTCATGTGGAAGGTCTATGTCTAGTCTTTTGAGAGTTCTCTAGACTGCTTTCCAGAGAGGTTGGACCAATTTATATCCCCACTAGCAGTGCAGAAGGGTTCCTCTGTCCCCACAGCCTGCTAGAGCTGACCAAAGAATGAAAGACTTGTATACTAAAAACTATGAGTCACTATTCAAAGAAATAGAAACTAATACCAAGAAATGGAAAGACATCCCATGCTCATGGATTGGAAGAATAAATATCATCAAAATTAATATTCTCCCCAGAGCCATATACGAATTTAATGTGATACCCATCAAAGTTCCACCAAGCTTCTTTAAGAAAATAGAACAAAAACTACAATCATTTATCTGGAACCTGAAAACACCTAGAATTGCCAAAACCATCTTGAGGAAAAGAAACAGAAATGGAGGCATCACACTCCCAGATCTCAAACTATATTATAAGGCCATCATCATCAAAACAGCCTGGTACTGGAATAGAAATAGGCACACAGACCAGTGGAACAGAATTGAAAGCCCAGATCTAAACCCCCACACCTATGGACATATAATCTTTGATAAGGGGACCCAAAGTATTAAATGCAAGGAGGCTCTCTTCAATAAATGGTGGTGGGAATACTTGGTTGTAACATGCAGAAGAATGAAATTGAAACACTTTATCTCTCCAGAAACAAAAATCAACTCCAAATGGATCAAGGACCCGGATGTCAGACCAGAAACTATCAAATACTTAGAGGAAAACATTGTTGAAACACTTTCCCACCTAAACCTCAAGGGCATCTTTGATGAAACAAACCCAATTGCAAGGAAGACTAAAGCAGAAACAAACCAATGGGACTACAGTAAATTGAAAAGCTTCTGCACAGCCAAAGAAACTATCACACAAATAAAGAGACCTCTCACAGAATGGGAGTAGATCTTCACATGCCATACATCAGACAAGAGACTAATCACCAAAATATACAAGGAATATTACATTCTAAGAAAGAGCATTTTTAATACCGATATTTGAAAGAGACTTTAAAGATATGTAAAATTCATTGTTCTAGGTGAGAATTATATAAATTGTTATATGTAACTAAGGTTGTCTACACAAGTATTCCTAAATGTGAAGCTTTATCTGTTGAAATAAGGTAAAAAATAACAATTATTTATATTAAACTATTGGTTTGTTCACAGTAAAATACCTTCATGCCTATAATGGTTACTCTGAAGGAGTTGCAGATTTTTTCACAACAAAACTCTTCCATAAGGTTATCCAGATTCTTATTCCACATCTTCTACCTTCTTGCAAGCACAAAGTATTTCTGGTGTGCCTGAAACACATTATCAAATTTTCCCATTTAGTCAGAGGGAACTATGTCTGTATCTGGACAACTTCATCTGTGCTGCCTCACTATTTCATATACTACACCACTTTCTCCAACTTCCCCAGCCCCACATCATAGGGATAGTTTTTCTAGTCCCAGCTCCTATCCTTTGTCCACTGTTCAGCTTCTTCTTGTGTCATCATCAGACTCTTCCCAGGACAACTTCAACCTAATATGCCACATATCTGCCTACTCAGACCATTCCTAACTTCTGCTCCTCCCACTATTCCTCTGTCACCCACAATCAGACTCAGATCTGTCTGCTGCCAATTATAAAGACAAAAAAAATCCTTTCAAAAGTTCTATTGATCAATACTTTGATGAAGAGCTTAAATAAAATGGTCTTAAATAAAATGTTTTTCCTATGCTTCCTACAGGTGAAAGAACTGAGATGAAATATGAAGCTTTGTGCTATCATGTTCTTAGAGTTATCTCACTCTGTCAGTGGTGAGGGTGCTTTTGTCTCTCTCTCTCTGTAGACAAATGGACATTGGAAAAAAAAAGAGGAAATGCACCTAATTTATAAGATACAAAAATATATGAGATGCTACCAATCCTATTGCATCTTTTAGCTCTATTTCCCAGAAATCCAGGACACCCTGCATGAACTTTATGGACAGATTATAAGAAATACACAGAAAATATCCAGTTGAAATTCTATTAATCAATTATCCTTTAGTAATGTAAACTAAGACTATACAAAATTCTTGGATCAGTTAAAGGTCAAGATTTAAATATTGCTCAGATAATAACAACATGTAATTGGGTAGGGACTCAAACACATATATCTCATGTTATGGCTGTATTAAATCAGGCCATATGTGTAGCAGGTTCAGTACAGCCCCTGCAAAACACGGTTAATTTTAAATGAAATAATGAAGGCCTTCTACAAAAAAAAAATGCAAGGTAAATTTCAAAGGGCTTAATTATAAGACACCTAGAGATGACAGATACTCTAAACTTTGATTTACCAAATGCCCACTCTGAAAAGTGTTGATAATAGAATGTTGTCATACATTCCTATCCTTTTTAACTGAAAGGCATAAAATATAAATTGTACCTACCAGTTTCTGAGGGCCTCTACCCCAGGGTTTTACTGATCTCTTACATGTTGCTCTAGTTTAATCTCTCTAAGTGCTCAAGTGCATGCTATAATTATTTATACTGGTGATGAAGGACAAATTAATATTTGTCATTTGCCTCAAGTCATCTGAGTTATACAACTAATCCCTATTCCCTATTTATGGAGGCCATCAGATTTTTCTCCCTTGGGCTGATGGTTTATGTAGACTAATAAAGTGTGCTACTTTGAATGTGACTACTAGTCTCCACTCCTTTTTTCACCAAAGTGCTAAGCCCTAATTAAACAAAATGGTATTTTTCTGGTACAGGCATGGGAAATTGTTATTTCATGCCTAAACTGGATAGCTATCACTTGTGACTACTCCCCCTCTAAGGGTGTTTATCTCAGAGGGCTACTGTTCTTGTATGCTATAATACTGGAATGTAGCGGTGCTGGGTATTTTGGAATATGAGTGTTGTTTCTGACCCTGGAGTGGTGTGGTATTGTGGTACTAGGGTACAATGCTGCCTGTGGTGTTGGAACACACATAGTTGGGTTGCTGGGAATAGTTGGTGCCAACTCTCTGGGGCCAGTGGCACATCCATGTTGTTTACACCTGGACCCAGGTATCACAGTGGGTTTTCCCATGAGAGGAAATGCTCTTGGGGCTCTCCTGGTTGAAGGGGCCTGAGGGATGCTTCCTCACAATTGGAACTCTATGTATCTAGTATGGTTCCCAGAACAGTGTCGGACTCAGTGGGGGCTGTGTGTGTGAGTTCAGCATGTGGCCATAGATATGTGGCCCTGTTAAGGTCTGGACAGCATGGTGTTCTCCAGGGAAGGTGATGGACTGGCCCTGGGACACAGTTTTTGATGGAGTCTGTGCAGCTGTGGTAGTACAAATAACAAGTGCCATCTGAATAATAGTTAACACTGTGACACAGGTCCCTCTCCAATCTTCTTTTGGAAAGCCTGGTGTCTAGGCAGGAACCAGGGGAAAAGTGTGTGGCTTTTTCCTATCAGAAATGGAGGGACACGTGCACAGCTACATCTAAGATTTTACACTATTATGATGATCTTAGGATAGACGGATGTCCTATTGCATTGGGTATAGGTTGCTCTGTGTTTTTGTCAGGGACTTTCAGGCCCATCCCTAGTAGAAGAATTGAGGCATCTGACCTGGGAACTAGAAGGAAAAACTGACCCCTTTGACAGGTCAGAAACAGAGCATCTGACTTCTTTGATGGACAGAAAGGAGGGTAATGGGAGGCCTGAATATACATGCATCCACTGCTTCCCTCATATCCAAGACTGTGTGCTACTATGTCAGACTTCTTGTGGTGAGGCCACTTCCCCAGCACAAACTCCTGGCTTAGATGCTCTGTTGTGCACCAGATGCGGGGGGCCAGAAGAATGCTCTGGGGCAGTAGGAGTAATCCGACTGGGTCATTCTCTGTGTTCATAGCCAGAGACTCAACAAGAGATCACCAGGGGAATGTTTCATGCACAATCTGTTTATTGAACAGCAAAGTAAGTTTTATCAGGGGTTGTAGGAGGAAGTAAGTTATCCATTCCATATATGGTTTGGGAGAAGAGGGGAAAAGAGAAGTATGGGGCTGGAAAAATGTTAGAGCATTCCTAGTAAATGTTGAACAAGGCATTTAGTTGATCAAAGGAGAGAAGTAAGTAGGGTTATCAATAACCAGCAGATAGAGAGGAGCCTTAAGAGAGAAGATGGATCATGTAAGATTAAAAGGGGATGGAGGAGTAAGGAGAATGTTCCTGGTTATAGTTTGACGGAACAGAAAAATGATGTAGAGGCCATATATGATTAAAGAAGATGGACTTCTATTAACCTTTGAGTAAGCAAACCAACTGGTTTGAGAACAAGGAAATGGGCTGCATGTAGAATCTTCTGTGAAGCAGGGAGGCTTACAGAGGAGACATTTTCTGGTGGTCATTTTCCTCCATGCTCAATATCAAGTAGAGAGAGACTGATAGAAATGTTGTGCCGTCCAGACTCCCATTTTTCGTTAGGAAATTCCACACCATGCTCAACTATGTCTCATAATCTCCCTACACTACCGCATGAGGATGGACATATAAGCTTTCTAATGTGGAAAGGCTGTCTGTCCCTGACACCACCTGTGCAGGTTTAATCCTACAGCTACAAGCATGGCTTGGGGGACTGTGGTAGGGAGACACTTTGGAAGCCCAGGTGTGGGAGATTTGGGAAGGTCAACACAATTGCTAATGATTAAAGGGAAAATATTAATGTCTATATACATCCCTGTCAATTGGATGCAATATAAAAAGAGTCTAAAGACACTATGATGATAAAATTCCAAGGCAGGGATACTGCCTTAGCTGTGATTAGTATGTAGGTGTTCAAAAAGCAGAGACAGAAACAGAGGATAAGCTTGTGTTTCCTGTGAGGACCATCAGCACAGAGGAGATGATATGTTAAAGTGTAATATTGCAATCACTGACATACAATGTTATTTCAATCTCAGATGCGCTTGGAGGAACAAGGAGGAGGACATGCAGCAAAAAGGCAGAGGAATCTGAGTCTTGGTCCCAATTTGGGGTACAGGGAACTCAAGCTGCCCCACCATACCCCAAGACTACCTCCAATCCCTGGCAAGTGTTGGGGTTCATTGCTAGCAGGGTGACAGTGTTAGTCAGTGAGCACCATGGATTCTCTCTTTCTCTATACATGTGAACTAGGAGCTCCAGGAAAACATGGATTTTAAGGATTTAGTTGAGAGCTTCATAGCTTTGCAGGACTCTTTCATGTGGATGCACAGCCATGTGACAGGGGTTTTATATTGGCCAGATAATCCTGCAATTGAACATTTTATCTTTCTCTGATGCATCAAAAACCCTGAACCCAAATCTGAGGGTTCATTTATTTTTATTCATGAGTTTGTCACCTTCTTGTTTCCACTAACACTTAATTAAATATATTTTGCTTGAGTCAAGTATTGCATTTGGATATGGGCCTACATGGTGAGCAATTTAAGTCTTGGATTCAGTAATAGAAGTGAAGAATGGAAAGACCAGAATTTCCATATACCCCCCCACACACCAATGGTCACCAACACCCTGCTCAGTGACTTCCAAAGCCTAAAACTTTGAGGATGAAAGGAAGGAGGAAGGTCACTCCAATTGCTATTGGGCTTCCACTACACTGCCAAATATCAAAGCCTAGGAATTTGCAAAGTAGAAGAAGGAGGTAGTTTACCCCAGTATACCCTGTATGATTGGCACCTGCCTACTAGATTGCAGCTGTCCTTACCCCTGGAAAGGCTTAACCCTCTTCCACAGGCCTCTAATGAAATCAACCATTATCTAAAAGTGGATTTATGGTGTCTGTGACCCATGCTACCCATTCCTTCCAGAAACCCTAGGACTGGGTCATCAAAATGGAAGAGGGGCAAGAGCCAAGCAGAAAGAGTTCCTGAGCTTATCTGCTTCCTGGATGCTGGAGGAGGAGGGTGGAAGGAGGAACCTGGAGGTGGAGTGTGTGAGTCCCCTCCTGCTTTGAGTTCATGGTTTTCTGTTCCCCATCTGCCTGTGGTGTTGGCATCTACCTAGAAAAGGAGCTGGTGAATGTCCTCAGGCTAAACTCTCATATAAACCAGCTCAGGGGCTACTGGTGACCTAAGATGCCTGTCCTTGAGTTATTTCAGATTCAGGAATATTGAGTCCCCATATCCACAGCCAAGGCTGATATAGAAGAGAGTTATGACAATCACTTATGGAAGATAACTACCTTATGCTGGGAATAGGAGGCATGTGTCATACATGAGGATTCACCAAGGAGTATCAGCTCTTTGGCTCTAGTGATTAGTTACCCCATTTCCCAGGTTCTGAGAGGAGTTGGACTTAGGATAGCCTCTGCGTTTGCTCCCCCAATAACTCCAGTTATCCCTGAGGGAGAGAGGTCAGCTGTCTGTTGGCATCCAGAACTATGAAGCTAGGGCCAGACCCCATGTTTTTGGTGACTATGATAGGACACTGTTAGGATCAATTCCAGTCAAGGGCTACAGTGGAAGGCAGGAAAATGAAAACACCCCAACCTCCCTTTGAGCCTCAACTCATGCTCCATGTGTAGTGGGGACACTGGGAGTATTGTGAGTTGAGCTCATTAGGATCTGGATGGAAACCAGATCTATACTATGACCACAGGCACTAAGGGCAGGGAAGAAACTTCACACACAGGCAGTACCCACAGGTTCTGCAGAACCAGCCTTGGGATACCACATCCCCTCAGCCTTAGGGACTTTATAGGGCTATAGGCTGAGGAGGTCCCAGCTGAGGGATCGAACCATCTCTGAGGGCAAAGTTGCCAGCATTAGAGACCCTCTGTGTCTCTGAAGTGTAAAGTGGGATACAGGGGCATCTGCTGGTTGGGCTCTAGACTTGATGCTGTTTCTGGCAGGCAGATATCACTGGGGTCCCAGCTGCTACCATAGCACAGTGACACAGCTGGGAGCAGAAACGTACCAGGCTGATTTTTCCTGCTGGGGGCAGGAATATATCCATATCATACTTTCATCTGAGCTTTGGAGGTCAGTCTGTCAAACACTGAGTGGGTATTTCTAAGGACACAGGGTTCCTGAGTCTCCAGCTCATCCCTGGATCACTGTGGTTGTTCTGTTATTACAGGCTTCCAGGCAGACTTGCCTCTCCCTGACTATCCTCTAGGGAAAGAAGAAGCTGCCTTATGTCTGCTGCCCCATGGCCAGGTATGGGGCAGTTCTTGAGAATTGGTTCTAGTGATGTCTTCTGGTCAGTTAGGTATTGGGGAGAAGAAAGCTCTGTGCAGGCTAGTTTAGCACTAAATCTGAAAGTTAATCCATCTACACCCATCTATCTTTCTCTGAATCTCAAATCTGGTACTTTTCCCTAGTACTTCTGCTCATGGAGGCCTTTGCACTACTTTGGGAGGTTACTGGTGCTTTCTAAAAGGGAAGGAAAATGCTCCCAACCAGTCTTCTGGGCCTACTGTCTTTATGTCAGCCTGTACCCAGGCTCAAGCTCAGGAATTCATTTTTTTTCTGATAAAGCATTCAGGTAGAACTGATGGGCTAAATGTGAGAGTGAGGATTCAGGGTGCAAGGTAGGAAGATTGTGCTAGCTGGGAGGCACAGACATTGTCAGTAAACCACATCATCCATCACCCAAGCCCTGTAGATGGACAACTCAGCCAGCAGCACTCCTGGATCTGCAGGGGCTGAAGGCAGCAGCCACCTGTGTAGTCTGTCCCCTAAGGCTAGAGTGTGGCATGAGGAGAACTTGTCAGGAGATAGGGTGAACAGAAATTATGTTTTGAATAGGAACTGTGTCACTGTGGTATCCACTACTCCAGTACCACAGTGACAAAGCTCTGGGCAATAATAATCTATCACAGCTCCTTCAGCAGGACACAGCACAGCTGCTTTCTCCTCAGAGGGATGGACACACACAGCTGTCACTCAGGAAGCTGAGTCACAGTTCGTGTGCATTGGGGACAAGGGGCCATGGTGGGTGAGACTTTGTGGAGGGTTTTCCCAGGGAATCTGACCCCAGAAGTGGGTGGGATCACTATGGATTCAGGGCAGAAATTGGGGGCCATGATTATAGGACTGATTCTGGTAGTCTGAGTTAGATGAAATTCCTGGTTATCATCACCTCCCTGCTTCAGTTTTCTCACCATAAAGTTGGTGAGGATTGAGGGCCCAGTCCTGGAATCTCTGCTCTCACTGTCCCTAGTAGTTCTGGACATGACACTGCATTATGAAAGAGATGCCACTACCACAGGCCACAAGAATGTCTACTTAACTCTTATAGTCACAGTGGCTGTTCTTGGCCCATGGCCCCTTTTCAGCAACTTGAGCCTCCAGGTTCCTCATTAGGCACCAGGGGAAGTGAGCCACAAGAACACAGACTTTTAGCCTGAGGACCCCCCACCTCAACCCCCCTCACACACACATACACACAAAGGCAGGTTTCAGATCATGATCTCGAGGGCCTGGGTCAGAGAGAGTTCCTGTGGGCAATACTGAAATTCTGATCACTATGATAGGTGGTGTCACCATGAGCCTAGGAGCTTTGGTGGCCACTGTCTTCTGCTGGTGGCAGTAACTAGGGACTGTAGCATGGACACAAGGAACCACTTCAGTGCAAGGCCCCCAGGGATCTAGGGCTCCAAGGATCAATTAAGCAACAATTGTATATACCCCAATAGAGTGGACCATGGTAGGCCCACTGATGTTTGAATCACTCATTCTAAAGTGCCTGAGGGACTGGGAGAATAGGTAGATTGCAGAGCCCCAGGTGAGTTTCCAGGGAGACACTGAATTTGTGAGCTTTCTGTTAGTAACCACTGGGACCTCAGAAGACACCAAGTAGACTGGGCCCTGTAAAACTGAGGACTTCAGTTCTGAGACACAGGCTTCCACATATGCTGAGGATCTTCGTCTGGATTCAGGCCCAGTATGTATCTAGCAGTGCTCTAAGGCCTGAAAGGTGGGGTCTATACCACATGCTGACCTCAAATGAGAAGGTAGAGCTACAGTTTTGGTGTTTGGAGCAAAGAATGGGGACTCAATGTACCCTGAAGAAGGGGTAGTCTCTAATTCCTGTTTCCATAGTACCTACTTGACTTAGGATGATGGGGTTGTCATAAGTGTTGTCCTTCTAGAAGCTCTGAGCCATCTACTGTGGATTTGAGGTTCTGTACCAGACTTTCTGCCCAGAAAAGGAAACCTGGATAAGTGTAAGACAGGCTGTGGGAAGGTATTTGTGCCATAACATGCACAGGAGAGGGCTGAGTATGGCAAGAAGGGAACATGGCTGAGAGCTAGCTCATACCTCAGGCACATACTTCCAGTAGCCAGATCAGAGAACAGGTAAATCCTCTGGAGTTGCACTGTTCCCTGAATCCCAGTCCCTGGGCCAACTTCCCAAATGCTTCTGACACAGTTGATGGGGAACAGGTCAAGCTCTAGGAAAGATGACAGGTGTTTTTGCTGCAGGCTATATCACTTTGGCCATACCTATAGTTACACAATGAGAGGTATCTTGACAAAAAATTTGTATAGGGTTCCCCTGTAGTCTGGGGGTGGACTCACAGGGTATCCCCCTAGTATCATGGGGATTCTGGATGGAGTGTGGCTTAGGGGGATTCTCAGGGGTATTGCAAAGTCTTCTTTCAACTCCTCTGGGCCTGCAGTAAGGATCTTGGGTTGCAGGCACCAAAAAAATGTAGGGGCTTGGGACAGGGTGCACCCTACTGGATATCTTTTCAGAACTACATACTTAACATGCCCACACACTCACCAATGGACCCTCCCCCCAGGACTAGGTGCTGTAATGTTGTAGCATCACTCCGTTTTAGTGCTAGAGTGTTGAAGGTTCTGTGGTTTCAGGTCTTATGCTATTAGGAACCTTCAGTATCAGGCTCTGGTTTTATGTTATCAGTCTAATAGTGTTGGGAACTCTAGTTCACACCCATCCCCAGGCCTCAGTTCTGTGGTGGAGTGTTGTAGTGCTGATTGCCATGATATTGGACTACGGTCATGTAAGGGTGCTATGCAGCATGCAGGGGCCAGGGTCCTAGGTATGTGTGCTCAGCACTGTTATAGCCCACTGAAGCCAATTCCACATCTGTTTGATCTTTTACCAGAGTTGGAGCTCAGAGGTCTTTATGAGGAAGAGATCAATCCTCTTTGTTTGGGTGTCAGGGAGTATGTCTTTTATGCTGTGATGGAGCAGCTTTGGCCTGTATACTTTAGTAATATGATTCAGTCTGCCCAGTATATAAGATGGAGTCATGGAGTTTTGGGCACAGGAGCATAGGTTTCCTGTCACCAAATATTGTTCACTCTGTAATTTATGTGCCACCATGTTTTCCTGTGCAGTCCAGGCTGGGTCTCAGAACAGGGTTTTTGATGGGTGTTGTAATGCTGTGGTCATAGCAGCTAGAGCTAGTACAATAACCACAATGACACATGACTCTCTCCAATCCTCTGAGGCAGAAGGAGCCTGTGAGGGGATGAGTGTAGGTGTAGAGATGAGCAGCCACTTCCAAGACATCCCATGAACATCTTGCTGAAGAGCCCTCCTCACCTCATTGTTATGACTTTCTTGGTGGAGTGAATCTACGCTCCCTGGGAGTAGGTCATCCTGTTTGTTCCAGAACCTAAAGGGTCTCCTTACAAGATGTAGTGCAGGAGTTGTGGCCAGATTGGGACCTCACTGTATGACTTCAGAATCAGAGTCCCTTTTTTCCTGGTGCATAGGGTGAGGAATGATATGAGGTTCTGACTCAGCTGCTTACCACCACTGCAATTTCCCTCCACTCCTTCTGTGTTTTCTCTTCTCACAGCCTGGGCTGTATCTTGTGGGTTTGGCTCCTCTGACTTCTCAATGGAAGCTCTGTCTGTTCCTGGAGCCCCCTGTCCAATTTCAGTTCAATAACTCTGCACCACCTGAGGAGTGACTTCAGAAGGTTCAGGTAAGGTCCATGTGTGGGTGAAATGGCTCAGGTGGGGATAAGCTCAAGTGCAGGGGGCTCAGGAATTCAGTATTTGTCAATCACTGGAGGGAAAAGATAATATAAAATTAGATATAGCATATGTAATGTAGATAGATGATTGATGAAGATACACCAAATGGAATACATTTCAGTGAAATGGGATGAAATGAAATGGTGAGAGATAGTCCTGACACTTGGGTTATATGACATGATTCTGAGGATATCATACTGAAAAACTTCAGAAGTATTCACGTTCTTAATGATGTCATCACTAAGCAGAATGTTAAAAATAATTTCCACTTATGAGTGCAATTATCCATTATATGTATTGTGCCAAAATAAAAACTCTGGGAGAACAGGGGAAGGAGTAGGGTGGAGTGGCTATTGGGTCTTGGTGTATGAGTGTAGAATAGAAATTAGGGTGCTGGAGGGACAACATAATTGTTCTGCAACATACTTTCCTGTCTGAGGCTCTGAGGTTCTAGGTTCAGTCCCCAACACCACCATCAACAAGAGCTGAGCAGAGTTCTTGTCTATTCATCTGTGGTTATCTTGATCTTTTTCTCTTATTAAAGTAAAATAAAATTTTAAAAATTAGTTGTTTGATAAAAATAAGAAGGAATAGAAGAGGTGGAGGAGGAAGAGAGAAAGAAGGAGGAGGAGACAGGTTGGGTGGGAGAGTTTCTTTTAAATTCACAGGGAAAGGAAAAGTTCAACCTATGGAAGAAAAATCTTTAGGGGTCAGGAGATGGCATACTTGGTTGAGTGCACACATTATAATGCACAAGGACCCAGGTTTGAGCCCTGAGCCCCCATCTTCAGGGGGGTTAGCTTTGATAGTTATGAAGTAGTGCTGCAGATGTTTCTTTGTCTCTCTCCATGTCTTCAACTCCCCTCTTTATTTCTGAATGTCTATTAAATAAGTATAACTTAAAACAGAAAACTAAAAAATTCTATTTCATTAACTCCCCAACACATTAAAAATGTAGGTTTAAAATAAAGACAGCTAGATAAGAAGAAGGAAGAGATGTTGTTTTAGGGTACAATCTTGCAACCATAAATGAAAAAGTCCTACATATGTATTGTACAGGTCAGAGTCTTTGCCTCTTTTTCTCCCCTGAGACTCCAGAGTCCAAGGTTTAAATTTAGATGACCCAAGTAGTACTGATGAAGTTATCACTACCCTTTGGGGAACATGGCAAGTCCCATCTGTAGGTCTGGGCTGTATGTTACAGTAATATCACCATGCATTACTACAGTACGATCAGAGCACAGCTATTTCTCATAGTCATCATTTTATATAACTGCCTCACATAGTTAACACATAACCACCATTTATTTTTGCCATGAGTTCTATACATTCTAGGGGTATGGTCAAGTGTGTCAAACATGATCATGGTGATGTACAATCCATATGTAGGACTTGTTCATCTATGGTTGCAAGATTGTACCCTAAAACAGCATCTCAACTCCCCACTGACTGGGAATCAGTGTTTTCTCCTCCTCACCCTCCTCATCTTCCTCCTCCTCATCCTCTTTATTTAATAAATAGTCCAAGAATCTGTTTACATAACTAAGCAAAATTATAGTCTTGCATACAGAAACCATAAAGTCACACTACTTTAAGAGGCAGACTAACTAGACAGATAAGGAACACAAAAAGGTTATACTAGTTATAAAATAATAATAAAAAATAGCCAGTAGGAAGAATGTTCTATCTGTACCCTCAGTAGATAGCCATCAGCAGGAGTTAGATGCTATGAGGAGTCCTGCAGCAGTGATGTCAGCAGAAGAATCAGCAGGAAAACCCAGGTGGGGGACCAATCACAGAGACTCATGTCATACACATCTTGTTTTTATCTAATACAAAAAAACTATTTTTTTACATTTGTAAAATAAATAAACAAACAAACCTTTATAAGCGAGAAAAAAGTGTTTCTCAGTCCCCCAGATGAACTTTTCTACATCTTATACAAAAATCTTTATTTTTAATTTATATAATGGAAATATTAAAAAGATTATAGGATAAAAGGGGTATAATTCCACACAATTCCCGCCACCAGAGTCCAACCCTTTCCCTTGATAACTTCCCTATTATTTACCCCTCTGGGAGTATGGACCCAGGATCATTATGAGGTGCAGAAAATGGAAGGTCTGGCTTCTGTAATTGTTTCTTCCCTTATTATGGGTGTTGGCAAGTTGATCCATACTCCCAGACACTCTCTATCTTTCCCAAGTGGAGCGGTGATCTGGGTAAGTGGGGCTCTAGGACACATGGTGAAGTCATCTGCCCAAGGAAGTTAGGTTGGCATCATGGTATCATCTGGAACCTGGTGGCTGAGAAATAGCCAAAATATAAAGCTGAAAAAATCTTATATTAGTATGCTAGTTGGATAAGAAGAGAGTTCAAAGAAATTTAACCACCCCAAATCATATTTAAGCCCACTTGACATTGGGGACCTACAATCCTTCCTTACCAGAGAAAGAAGACAAAATGTTGAATTTTTTCCCATAATTATTTCTGGGTATTGATGACTGCACAAAAAGTTGACAACTCCACTGCAGCTGGTAGCCATTTTTTCTCTATTTTGCTTCATATGTCAGAGATAAATTGGGAGGAGAGTGGAAGATGGACGGTGGGATAGAGGGGGAGAAGAGATTGATATCCCTGTTCACCATTCACAAAGTTTGCCCCTGCAGTTGGGAACTAGGGATTTAAACTTTACTCCTAGGGCATAGTAATGTGAGCTCAACTGAGTATGCCACCATCCATCTACCCTTTTCAACTTTTTCTTCATAATCTATCCTTCCAGTTAATTCATTCTTTATATCTGGAAATTATTATTTCAGTTTTTCAGAAAGAAATCATACTGTGTTGGAAGAGAGAAAGCGTGAGAGATTGAGAAAAAGGAGAAGAAGAGGAGGAAGAAGGAAAAGAATAAGGAGGGGGAGGAGAAGTAAGATGTGGAGAAGGAAAGGCAGAAGGGAGGGAAGTGGAGGTGGAGAGAAGGAGGAAGAGGAGGAGGATGGGAAGAAAGCAATAAATGACTGTTATACCTAAGTATGATTAGATTCTTGCTTACAATGACTATATTTATTTAAGTACAATCCATTCCAGGTCCCTCTTCTGTCACTACAGTTACCTGACAGGAAGTAAATCATCCATAGACATGCAGAAATAAGTATTTTTTGAATACTGTTTGGGTCTTGGAGTTAAAATACCCTCTGTATTGTGCACAAAATCCATAGTTCAAATGCCAGAACTGTGTGTAAAGAACAACACCACGGGAAATTCCACAGATGTTGAAGTAATGCTGTGGTGTTCTGTTTCACTCTTTATGAAATAAAGAGAGTGGGAAAATGTGTTTAGGGTGGGACTGTGAGAGAAATATTAAAAGTGCAAAAATAAATAAATAAATAAAACTCCCTGGTGGGAATAAATGACACTCATTATAAATTATTATATTTACAGAGAGACTTTGTCATATGTTGTCAAGTCTGCTACCTCTCTGACCAAGAATAGACTCAGACTGATGGATAATTGCTGCATATCCTACTATGGTCTTTGGATGTCTTCAGTTCTGTGGGAGGCAGTCCTCCCTGAAGACTATAGGGCTACACTGGACTTTCCTGGGCATGAATCTACCTCTCTGTTCTTCTAGTGGATACACAGATACAGAAGCAGGGTGTCTCCTATAAGTAGACACCCAAGCCTTTGGGGAGCCTTGAGTTGTTGAGACAATAGGCCAGATTGTGCAGCATCACAGTTCCTGTGATTCCCCATGGAAAGAGGGAACTGACCCAGGCAGCACAGATATATTGGTATGCTTTTAGTTTTGCTTCTGGGATCCCTTCTGTTACATTGCTTGATGTTGTGGTCTATTTACATGGTCATTCTGTTACACTGGTTTGGTCTCACTCTCCCTGCCTCTGGGAGATTTTGGTTTAGTCCTTGCTTTTTCACGCTTCTTGCTTCTCCCTGCCCCCTATCCTATATACTTCCTTGGTTCATGACTGCTGCCTCCAGAGAAGAGAGAGGCAGGACAGAATTGTGTGGTTATTAAATTAAATTAGTTTCTTGAACCATTCACTCGTGAATAAAAAAATACTGCTTCTCCACTCAGCTGTGTGTCCTTGGTCGTCTGTCTCCTGCCACGAAGCTAGCCCGGCATACTGATGCCTTGAACTTTGACTGTCACAGATAGGAATAGCTTGGAGGCATGAAAGTATCCACCTATGAGGTTTCCTCTTCAGCAGCAGCAGCACTAGCAGATGCTGCCCTCAAAACAGATTTTTGTGTCTTCTGTGGATCACATGACCTTGATCCTTAAAAAGCAGATCATTCAGCACGTAGACACCTGTGGTTCAGCCACTGGATGGAGATCATGAGCTCACAGTGCAGTAGATGGGCCAAAGTAAAGCTCATTATAGAGAGTTGGCTGCAATTAAAAGTTAAAAGAGGCTTTGCCAAGCTTCAGGAGGTGAGCATTTATTGAAGAAAAACAAGGATAGAAAAGAAGAAAACACAGAGGCAAATGTAGACCCTCAAGAATGGGTGAGGCCCAAGGTTCCCAGCCCTTATAATTATATAGTGTGTCTGGGGTTGGTGTAAATGTGCTGAGGCATGCATATGCTGAGGCAGCATGATTTCCTGGGCCTTAACCCCCCTCCACAATTAGTAAGTTGAGCCATTGTCTCTTGGTGCAGACATCAAGGGAGATGATGGGGTGGGGGATATTGCTGCAGTTCCAAGATATCATGGTGTCTGGTCCCCATTTCATGCTACCTGAGTAAGATGCAGGAGGGGGGGTTAATTTACCAACTTAGCCAGCTCTGGTTTCTTGGTCATGTATGTCTGATGGTCCTCAGGGTCATTCATGTTTAGCAGATAGGTGTCTCTAGTTGTAAGTATCGCTTCCAACAGGAGAAACAGTGCCACCTCTAGGTCACAACCTGGACAGCACTAGATGCTGAAAAGCACTACTGGACAGAGACAAGTTACATGAAGGTGGTCAGATATCTATTGAGAATATTAGTCAGAACAGATGCAGCAGATGGGGAAATAGAATGATAATTATACAAAGAGACTCTCATGCCTGAGGGTTCAAAACCCCTGTTCAATTCCTTGTGCCAGCAGAAGCCAGAGCTGAGCTGTACTCTGGAAAAAGAATGGGGGGTGGGGGGAGAAGAAGAGAAGTAAAAGGAAGGATGAGGAGGAAAATGAGGAGGAATGAGAAGAGGAGCCTGAACTCTAATGTTAGCTATAAGCTAATTATGTCCCAAAGGCCATTATTCACACCACAAGCTCTGTTCCCAACAAAAATTTATATTTCTACACCACACCCCCCACAAAAGTTCTGTATCACCACATGCCCTAAGATAACCACCATAAGATAACCATCATAAATCTTACAGTTTGCTTGCTTCTATTGTGTTTGGATTTTTTTCTTGACATGTTCATATCAGTCAGGTTTCTAGATTCCACAGATGAGAGAAACCATATGGTAACTGTTTTTCCTCTTTTTACTTATTTTGCTAAGCATAATCCAGTTTCACCCATTTAATCACAAAGGACACAACAACATATTTTTTTATTTCAGATTATTGTTCTATGGAATGTATATTCTATACCTTCCTTAGCCAGTCATCTAGTGATGGCTATCCCATATCTTACTTGTGAAATCAGTGATACTGGGGCTAAGCAGTGGCACACCTGGTTAAGCATACTCATTCAGTTCACAAGGACCCAGGGTCAGGCATCTGGTCACCACCTGATGAAGGAAACATCACTAGCAGTGAAACAGGGCTATAACTGTCTCTGTTTTCTCCTCTATCTACCCTGCCCCTCTTAATCTACATTGGTCTCTATCACATAATAAGTAAATGCAAACTTTAATTAAAAATCAGACACATCAACTTAGGGGATTCTTGTATTTATTTCTAAGAATGTAAAAATGTTATTTTATTTTATTTATTTTTTGCCACCAGGTTTATCATTGGAGTTTTGTGCCAGTACTATGCCACTGCTCCTGGTGGCTATTTTATTTTATTTCTAATTTTTACTAGATAGGACAGATAAAAATTGCGGGTGGATGAGAAGATAGAGACAGGGAAAAAAAGATACTCCTGATAATGTTATCCCCCTTCAGGTGTTGAGTGAGGACTCAAACCTAGGTCCTTATGCATGGTAATACATGCACTTAACTGTATATGCCACTACTTGGTCCCAAAATGTGATATTTCACATCACAGAGAAGCAAAGTTAATTAGTACATATATATGTGGGATTTTTATGAGGAAATCCATGTTAGTTATCATGGTGACTGTATAAGTTTACATTCTCAATGTACATGTACTTATACACATATGTATATTTATAGATACATGCATGGACACACACACAGAGACACACACACAAACACACACATATTCAACAAGCTTCCATTTATCCACATGCAAAAATGCTTGTTATGTTTTGGCTTCTAGCTATGCTCTTTCTTTTTTCATTTTTATTTATAAAATGGAAATATTGACATGACTACATGGTGAGAGGGGTACATTTCCACACAATCCTGCCCCAGAACTCCATATCCAATTCCCTACCTTGATAGATTTCCTATTCTTTTTGTTCTTTTATTTTTATTATTTTATTTATAAAAAGGAAACACTGACAAAATCATAGAATAAGAGAGATACAACTCCTCACAGTTCCCATCACCAGAAATCCACATCCCATTCCCTCCCTTGATATCTTTTCTATTCTTTAACCCTCTGGGAGTATGCACCCAAGGTGATTGTGGGATGCAGAAGGTGGAAGGTCTAGCTTCTGTAATCACTACCCGGTGAACATGGACATTGACAGATCAATCCATACTCCTAGCCTGCCTCTCTCTTTCCCTAGTGGGGTGGGGTTCTGGGGAATCAGAGCTCCAGGAAACATTGGTGGGTTAGTCTGTCCAGGGAAGTATGGCTGCCATCATGCTGGCATCTGGAACCTGGTGGCTGAAAATAGAATTAACATACAAAGCCAAAAAAAAACTGTTGACCAGTCATGAAGGCTGGTATAGTGCAGATGAAGAGTTGGTGGGAGGGTGTCCGTTTTGTATAAAGTTGATAATGAAATAGTGTTTACTTAGATTTACATGCCCTCACCTACTTCCTATTACACTTCCCTCACTCACTCCAAAGCTAACATTATCAAAGCAAGGACTGCAAAAACTGACTAAGGGCAAAAGACTCAAGGCAAGATCCATACTCCCAGTCTGTCTCTCTCTTTCCCTAGTGGTGCAGGAATCTGGGGAGGTGAGGCTCCAGGACACACTGGTCTGTCCAAAGAAACCATACTGGCATCAGGGTATCATCTGGTAGCTTAGTAATGAAACTGAAGGGTTGGCATTCCATGCCTGATGTCTCTGGACACAATCCAAAGTGAAACATACTGAGCTGGTGCTGGTTACATTCTTAGGTTGGGATCAGCAGCTGCAGTATTAATTGCTATGAATTAGAAACATGAAGGAAACTGATCCCCACCCTAGAGGATCCAGGTCTGTGAGAAATATGGGCATTAAAGAGAAAGAGAAAGGTTCCTGCTGCCTAAGGCATTAAGAAGGCAATAGATAGTTATTGCTATACCCTAATTATTTTGCAATTGGGTTAACTTAGAAAATCCCTTTGTTAGCATTTGCTCACCATAATTTATGTATTTTTATGCTATTTACATATAGCTGTATATTTTTAAAGTAATGTCACCAGTTGTTCTTTCTCCCTGATCTAAGCTTTTAGGAGATTTAATATTTCAAAGAACAAGTCATTATTAGAAATGTTTTAACAGGGAGTCTGGTGGTAGCGCAGTGGGTTAAGCACAGGTGGCGCAAAGTGCAAGGATTGGCATAAGGATCCCGGTACAAGCCCCAGCTCCCCACCTGCAGGGTAGTCGCTTCACAAGTGGTGAAGCAGGTCTTCAGGTGTCTCTCTTCCTCTCCTCCTCTCTGTCTTCCCCTCCTCTCTCCATTTCTCTCTGTCCTATGCAACAATGACAATATCAACAACAACAGCAATAATAACTACAAAAACAAGGGCAACAAAATGGAATAAATAAATAAATAAATAAAACAAATAAAAAAATAATAATAAACACCAAGAAGAAGCTCAAATGAACGACCTTACTGCACACCTCAAGGACTTAGAGGAAGAGGAACAAAGGAACCCTAAAGCAACCAGAAGGACAGAAATCACTAAAGTTCGAGCAGAAATAAACAACATCGAAAATAAAAGAACCATACAAAAGATCAATGAAGCCAAATGTTGGTTCTTTGAAAGATTAAACAAAATTGACAAACCCCTAGCCAGACTCACCAAACAAAAAAGAGAGAAGACTCAAATTAATAGAATTGTAAATGATGCAGGAGATATCACAACTGACACCACAGAAATACAGAGAATCCTGCGAAACTTCTATAAAGAACTATAGGCCACCAAGCTAGAGAATCTGGAAGAAATGGAACAATTCCTAGAAACCTATGCACTTCCAAAACTGAACCAAGAAGAACTACAAAATCTAAATGCACCAATCACAGACAAAGAAATTGAAACGTTATTAAGAATCTCCCCAACAACAAAAGTCCTGGACCAGATGGCTTCACAAACGAATTCTACAAAACTTTCAGGAAACAGTTAATACCCATACTTCTTAAGCATTCCATAAGATTGAAGAAACAGGAATACTCCCTTCCACCTTTTATGAATCCAACATCACCCTGATACGAAAAGCTGATAGGGATAGAACAAAAAAGGAAAACTACAGACCAATATCTCTGATGAACATAGATGCCAAAATATTAAACAAGATCTTGGCCAACCGGATACAGCAACACATCAAAAAGATTGTTCATCATGACCAAGTGGGATTCATCCCAGGAATGCAAGGCTGGTTCAACATCCATAAGTCAATCAATGTCATTCAACACATCAATAAAAGCAAAGCCAAAAACCACATGATTATCTCAATAGATGCAGAGAAAGCCTTTGACAAAATCCAACACCTGTTCATGCTCAAAACTCTACAAAATATGGGAATAGATGGGAAATTCCTCAAGATAGTGGAGTCTATATATAGCAAACCTACAGCTAACATCATACTCAATGGACAGAAGCTGAAAGCATTCCCCCTCAGATCGGGGACTAGACAGGGCTGTCCACTGTCACCATTACTCTTCAACATAGTATTGGAAGTTCTTGCCATAGCAATCAGGCAAGAGAAAGAAATAAAAGGAATACAGATTGGAAGGGAAGAAATCAAGCTCTCACTATTTGCAGATGATATGATAGTATACATAGAAAGACCTAAAGAATCCAGTAGAAAACTACTGGAAGTTATTAGGCAATATAGCAAGGTATCAGGCTACAAAATTAATGTACAAAAATCAGTGGCATTTCTTTATGCAAAAACTAAATATGAAGAAGAAGACATCCAGAAATCACTCCCATTTACTGTTTCAGCAAAATCAATCAAATACCTAGGAATAAAGTTGACCAAAGAAGTGAAAGACTTGTATGCTGAAAACTCTGAGTCGCTACTCAAGAAAATAGAAACTGATACCAAGAAATGGAAAGATATCCCATGCTCATGGATTGGAAGAATAAATATCATCAAAATGAATATTCCCCCCAGAGCCATATACAAATTTAATGCAATACCCATCAAAGTTCCACCAAGCTTCTTTAAGAGAATAGAACAAACACTACAATCATTTATCTGGAACCTGAAAACACCTGGAATTGCCAAAAACATCCTGAGGAAAATGAACAGAAATGGAGACATCACACTTCCAGACCTTAAACTATATTATAAAGCCATCATCATCAAAACAGCATGGTACTGGAACAAAAATAGGCACACAGACCAGTGGAACAGAATTGAAAGCCCAGAAGTAAATCCCAACACCTATGGGCATCTAATCTTAGATAAGGGGGCCCAAAGTATTAAATGGAAAAAGGAGGTTCTCTTCAATAAATGGTTCTGGGAAAACTGGGTTGAAACATGCAGAAGAATGAAATTGAACCACTTTATCTCATCAGAAACAAAAAACAACTCCAAATGGATCAAAGACCTAGATGTCAGACCAGAAACAATCAAATACTTAGAGGAAAACATTGGTAAAACACTTTCCCACATACACCTCAAGGACATCTTTGATGAAACAAACCCAATTGCAAGGAAGACTAAAGCAGAAACAAACCAATGGGACTACATCAAATTGCAAAGCTTCTGCACATCCAAAGAAACTATTAAACAAACAGAGAGACCCCTCACAGAATGGGAGAAGATCTTCACATGCCAGACATCAGACAAGAAACTAATCACCAAAATATATAAAGAGCTCAGCAAACTTAGCACCAAAAAAGTAAATGACCCCATCCAAAAATGGGCAGAGGATATGAACAAAACATTCACCTCAAAGGAGATCCAAAAGGCTAACAAACATATGAAAAACTGCTCTAGGTCACTGATTGTCAGAGAAATACAAATTAAGACAACACTAAGATACCACCTCACTCCTGTAAGAATGGCATACATCAAAAAGGACAGCAGCAACAAATGCTGGAAAGGATGTGGGTACAGAGGACCCCTTTTACATTGCTGGTGGGAATGTAAATTGGTCCAGCCTCTGTGGAGAGCAGTCTGGAAAACTCTCACAAGGCTAGACATGGACCTCCCATATGATCCAGTAATTCCTCTCCTGGGGTTATACCCCAAGGACTCCATAACACCCAACCAAAAAGAGGTGTGTACTCCTATGTTCATAGAAGCACAATTCATAATAGCTAAAACCTGGAAGCAACACAGGTGCCCAACAACAGATGAGTGGCTGAGAAAGCTGTGGTATATATACACAATAGAATACTATGCAGGTATCAAGAAAAATGAACCCACCTTCTCTGACCCATCTTGGACAGAGCTAGAAGGAATTATGTTAAGTGAGCTAAATCAGAAAGATAAAGATGAGTATGGGATGATCCCACTCATCAACAGAAGTTGAGGAAGAAGATCTGAAAGGGAAACTAAAAGCAGGAGCTGATCAAATTGTAAGTAGGGCACCAAAGTAAAAGCCCTGTGGTGAGGGGTAGACATGCAGCTTCCTGGGCCAGTGGGGGGGGTGGGAGTGGGCGGGAGGGATGGGTCACAGTCTTTTGGTGGTGGGAATGGTGTTTATGTACACTCCTAGCAAAATGTAGACATATAAATCAGTAGTTAATTAATATGAGAGGGGGAAAATCAGTTGTACGTCTCAAAATTTCTCAAAACACAAACTGAATCTTTTAAATATATAGGCCGTGTATTTGATATGCGGACTCTCTCAAAAGCCTAGAACAAGTAGATTAGAAGAATCCAATAGCACAGCTATATACAAGATACTGGATACTGTACAGCAAACCATAACAAAGGGACTTTTCAAAGTTAACCCAATTACCAAATAATGTGATGATAACATTAACTATGATTGTCTTTTTGAACCCTAAGACAGCAGGAACCTCACATCTCCACTATAGAGCCCCTACTTCCCCCAGTCCTGGAACCCTTGGATAGGGCCCACTTTCCCGTATGCATCTCCCAATCCAAACCAAATAATATTGCATCTGCTGATCACAACCTAACCAACGCAATGATTGCCACCTCAACATGCTTCACTTCAGACTGTGTCCAGAAACTTCACATGTGGAATGACAACCCTTCAGCTTCATTACTCGGGTGAGACCTTTCCTTTTATAGTACACTCTAATTTCATCTCAGGTAGTTCACTTTCTAACAAAGTCCCATAACCTAGATATACACCAATTTCTGTGAAAGAGAGCTTATGTTCACACGTATCCATAAACTACTGCAAAATATATACTTGAAAGCAGAAGTACACTAGAGTTTGCAGTGAGTACCTCCCTAACACTTCCTCTCCGGTATTCCAAGATTGGGATCCATGATTGCTCAACAAATTTTTTGGCTTCATATGTTAACTCTCTTTTTCAATCACCAGGTTCCAGATGCCACCAGGATGCTGGCTAGGCTTCCCTGGATTGAAGACCCCATCAATGTGTCCTGGAGCTCAGCTTCCCCAGAGACACACCTTACTAGGGAAAGAGAGAGGCAGACTGGGAGTATGGACCGACCAGTCAACGCCCATGTTCAGCGGAGAAGCAATTACAGAAGCCAGACCTTCTACCTTCTGCAACCCTCAACGACCCTGGGTCCATGCTCCCAGAGGGCTAGAGAATGGGAAAGCTATCATGGGAGGGGGTGGGTTATGGAGATTGGGTTGTGGGTATTGTGTGGAGTTGTACCCCTCCTACCTTATGTTTTTATTCATTAATCCTTTCTTAAGTAGAAAATTAAAATTAAAATAAATAAATAAAAAAGATTTAAAAAAGAAATGTATTAACAATTTGTGCCTACTGACAAAATTCAATCTTATTACCAATTTGAAGTTCTAAGTGCTTAGATAGAACTCAGAGCTATGGTCTATGTATCAAAAAGTTGGAGATAATTGATCCATTTCCTCTCTAATATTAATTAAATAGTGACATCTGATACCGTAAGTTAATAGGAATGTATATTAACACTATTCACACCACTAAAGCTCTGACTCTCCCCTTTCCCCACATCCAGAGAAGCTGAACAGCTACCCTCATCCTCCACCCAGGGATTTTTTACTTTGGTGCAATAAGCCAAACTCAGTCTGATCCTGCTTTGAATTTCTTTTCCTGTTCTTCTTTCTCATCTTCTGTTTCTGAGTGAGGTCTCTGTGTTTCTGATTTATCTCACTTCACATAATTCCTTCTAGCTATATCCAAGATGGCTCAGAGAAGGTCAGTTCATTTTTTTAATAGCTGCATACTATTTAACTGTGTAAATATGCCACAGCTTTCTCAGACACTCATCTGTTGCTGGGAACCTGGGTTGCTTCCAGGTTTTAGCTATTATGAATTGTGCTGCTATGAACATAGTTGTACACATATTTTTTTTTTGTATGGATGTTATGGAGTCCTTAGGAGATAAATTACTGGGTCATAGAGGAGGTCTGTTTCTATCCTTGTGAGGTTTGTCCATACTTCTCTCCACAGAGGTGGAACCAAATTACCTTCCCACCAGCAGTGCAGAAGAGTTCCTTTGTTTGCACAGCCTCTCCAGCATTTGTTGCTGCTGTCCTTTTTGATGTATGCGTCTTTATTTGATTTCCCTGACGATCAATGATCTGGAGCATTTTTTTCATATGCTTTTTTAATTTTTTTTATTTAAGAAAGGGTAAATTAACAAAACCATAGGGTAGGAGGGGTACAACTCCACACAATACCCACCACCCAATCTCCATATCCCACCCCCTCCCATGATAGATTTTCCCACTCTCTATCCCTCTTGGAACATGGACCCAGGGTCATTGTGGGTTGTAGAAGGTGGAAGGTCTGGCTTCTGTAATTGCTTCTCCGCTGAACATGGGCGTTGACTGGTCGGTCCATACTCCCAGTCTGCCTCTCTCTTTCCCTAGTAGGGTGGGTCTCTGGGGAAGCGGAGCTCCAGGACACATTGGTGGGGTCTTCAATCCAGGGAAGCCAGACCGGCATCCTGATGACATCTGGAACCTGGTGACTGAAAAGAGAGTTAACATACAAAGCCAAACAAATTGTTGAGCAATCATGGACCCAAAGCTTGGAATAGTGGAGAGGAAGTGTTAGGGGGATACTCACTGCAAACTCTAGTGTACTTCTGCTTTCAGGTATATATTTTGCAGTAGTTTATGGATAAGTGTGAACATGTGCTCTCTCTCACAGAAACTGGTGTATGTCTAGGTTATGGGACTTTGTTAGAAAGTGAACTACCTGAGATGGAATTAGAGTATACTATGAAAGGAAAGGTCTCACCTGAGTAATGAAGCTGAAGGGTTGTCATTCCACACGTGAAGTTTCTGGACACAGTATGAAGTGAAGCATGTTGAGGTGGCCATCGTTGCGTTGATTAGGTTGTGATTGGCAGATGCAATATTATTTAATATGGATTGGGAGAGGCATACGGGAAAGTGGGCCCTATCCAAGGGTTCCAGGACTGGGGGAAATGTAGGCTCTATAGTGGAGATGTGAGGTTCCTGCTGTCTTAGGGTTCAAAAAGACAATGGATAGTTAATGTCATCATCACATTATTTGGTAATTGGGTTAACTTTGAAAAGTCCTTTTGTTAGGGTTTGCTGTACAGTACCCAGTATCTTGTCTATAGCTGTGCTATTGGTTGCTTCTGATCTACTTGGTCTAGGCTTTTGAGAGAGTCTGCCTATCAAATACACAGCCTATATATTAAAAAGATTCAGTCTGTGTTTTAAAAAAATGTCGAGACATACCATTAATTTTCCCCCTCTCATATTAATTAACTAGTGATTTATATGACTACACTTTACTAGGAGTGTACATAAACACCATTCCCACCACCAAAAGACTGTGACCCATCCCTCCCACCCACTCCCACCCCCCACTGGCAGAGGAAGCTGCATGTCTACCCCTCACCACAGGGCTTTTACTTTGGTGCCCTACTTACAATTTTTTCAGGTCCTGCTTTTAGTTTTTTTCATACGCTTGTTAACCTTTGAATAGCTTCTATAGTGAAAAATCTGTTCCTAGCCTCTGCCGTTTTTTTTGGATGGGATCATTTGATTTTTTATTGTTAGGTTTGATGTGCTTTTTATATATTTTGGTTATTAGTCTCTTGTCTGATGGATAGCATGTGAAGATCTCCCATTTTGTGAGGGGTCTCTTATTGCATGATGGTTTCTTTTGGTGTGCAGAATCTCTTTAATTTGATGTAGTCCCATTGATTTGTTTTTGTTTTAGTCTTCCTTATGATTGCATTTGATCATCAAAGATGTCTTTGAAGTTCAGGTGTGAAAGTGATACACCAATGTTTCCCTCTAAGTATTTGATAGTTTCTGGTCTGACATCCAGGTCCATGACCCATTTGGAGTAAACTTTTGTTTCTGGTGAGATAAAGTGGTTCAATTTTATTCTTCAGTATGGTTCAACCTAGTTTTCCCAGCACCATTTAATTGAAGAGAGCCTCCTTCCTTCATTTAATACTTTTGGCCCCCTTATCAAAAATTAGATGTTCATAGCTATGGGGTTCAGTCCCGGACTATCAGATCTGTTCCACTGGTCTGTGTAGCTATTTTTGTTCCAGTATCAGGCTGTTTTTCTTATGATAATCTGATAGTATAATTTCAGATTTAGTGTGTGACACCTCAATTTTTGTTTCTTTTCCTCAAGATTGTTTTGTTGATTCTAGGATCTACATAAGTGATTGTATGTTTTATTCTATTCTCTTAAAGAAGCTTGCTGGAACTTTATGGGTATCACATTAGATTTTTATATGGCTCTCGGGAAAATATTAATTTTGATTGTTCCAATCCACAAGCATGAGATGTCTTTCCATTTCCTGGTATTATTTTTTATTTCTTTGAAGAATGACTCACAATTTTCAGTATGCAAGTATTTCACTTCTTTGGTTGGGTTTATTCCTAGGTATTTCATTGATTTTTGTGCAAAAATGAGAGTGATGTCTGGATAATCTCTTCTTTGGACTAAGTGTTTGATTAAAGAAATGTCACTGATTTTTGTACATTTATTTTTTAGCCTGATAGCTTTCTATATTGCCCAATACTTTCCAGTATCTTTCTGATGGCTTATTTAGGTTTTTCTATGTATAATATCATATCATCTGCAAATAGTGAGAGATTGACTTCTTCCCTTCCAATCCATATTCTGTTGATTCCTTTCTCCTGCTCCTTTAATTAATGGATTAACTCCTTTAATCCATTTGGAGTTGATTTTTGTTTCTGGTGAGATAAAGTGGTTCAGTTTCATTCTTCTGCATGTTTCAACCCAGTTTTCCCAGCACCGTTTATTGAAGAGAGACTCCTTCTTCCATTTAATATTCTGGGCCACTATATCAAAGATTAGATGCCCATAGGTGTGGGGGTTTAGATCTAGGATTTCAATTCTGTTTCACTGGTCTATGTGCCTACTTTTGTTCCAGTGCAATGCTGTTTTGATTATGATGGCTTTATAATGTAGTTTGAAGTCGGGGAGTGTGATGCCTCCATTTATGATTTCTTTTCCTCAAGATGGCTTTGGCAATTCTACGTGTTTTCTGATTCTAGATAAATGATTGTAGTTTTTGTTCTATTTTCTTAAAGAAGCTTGGTGGAACTTTGATGGGTATTGCATTAAATTTATATATGGATCTGGGGAGAATATTCATTTTGATGTTATTACTCTTCCAATCCATGAGCATGGGATGTCTTTCAGTTTCTTGGTATCAGTTTCTATTTCCTTGAAGAGTGACTCATAGTTTTCAGCATACAAGTCTGTTGCTGAGGAGTTATCCTGATGCAGTCTCTGCCCCCAGGTTTTACTACGCCACGCAAAACCCTAGCATTGCCCCCTTCAACCAATCCTGGCCCTACACGTCATGCCACACGAAACCCTAGCATTGTCCCCTTCAACCAATCCTGGCCCTACACGTCACGCCGCGTGAAACCCTAGCATTGCCCGCTTCAACCAATCCTGGCCGTACACGTCACCTCTGGTTGTCGCCCAATAAAAAGCCCCCTCACCCCCCCCCTCTCTGGGCTCTCAGCTCTCCCTCTCTGAGGTCTCGCTCCCTGCTCTCCCCCCCGTGGTTGGCCATTGCCGGCTGGCTCCACGTGGTCTGAACCAAACCCCCCCATCCTATAATAAAGATTTGTGTACCCCTTTGCTCTGGACATCCGCTCTCTTCTCCGCGGTGCAGCCCGACACCAGACCACCTCAACAACACAAGTCTTTCACTTCTCAGCTCAGCTTTAATCCTAGGTATTTTATTGATTTTGCTGCAACAGTGAATGGGAGTGATTTCTAGATGTCTTCTTCAGATTTATTGTTTGCATGAAGAAATGCCACTGATTTTTGTACATTGATTTTGTAGCCTCACACCTTGCTATATTGCCTAATAACTTCCAGTAGTTTTCTGCTGGATTCTTTAGGTTTTTCTATGTATACTATCATATCATCTGCAAATGGTGAGAGCTTGACTTCTTCCCTTCCAATCTGTATTCCTCTGATATCTTTCTCTTGCCTGATTGCTATGGCAAGAATTTCCAATACTATGTTGAAGAGTAATGGTGATAGTGGACAACCCTGTCTAGTCCCTAATCTGAGGGGGAATGCTTTCAGCTTCTGTCCATTGAGTATGATGTTGGGTGTAGGTTTGCTATATATGGATTCCACTCTCTTAAGGAATTTCCCATCTATTCCCATTATTTGTAGGGTTTTCAGCATGAATGGCTGTTGTATTTTGTCAAAGGCTGTCTCTGCATCTAGTGAGATAATAATGTGGTTTTTTGGCTTTGCTTTTATTGATGTGGAAGGAATAAAGAAAGACAAGAATAATAACAAGCAAAATGAAAATAAAGAAGAAGAGAGAGAAAGAGAAAAGAAAAAAGATAAGAAAAAGAACTTTAATAAAAATGCAGTGAGGGAATCGGGCTGTAGCACAGTGGGTTAAGCGCAAGTGGCGCAAAGCACAGGGACCGGCATAAGGATCCCAGTTCGAACCTCGGCTCCCCACCTGCAGGGGAGTCGCTTCACAGGCAGTGAAGCAGGTCTTCAGGTGTCTATCTTTCTCTCCTCCTCTCTGTATTCCCCTCCTCTCTCCATTTCTCTCTGTCCTATCCTACAACAACAACAATAAGGGCAACAAAAGGGAATTTTAAAAAAAGCAGTGAAAGGAAAGAGTATTTATTTATTTATTAGCTAGGAGGAGGAGGGAGAAGGGGAGAGTGGGTAGAGGATTTAGGAGTAGTGAAACAAGTTCCTCTCACAATGGATAAGACTCTCAGTCCCCTAGAAATGGAATATACACTAAGAGTTAATTCTGGTCACCTTGAAGGAGGGGGGGAAAGGGATACACATATATATATAACATTAATAATAAAATAGAGCAGGGTGAAAAACCTTTCCTGTCTTCAGCTTTTAATGGCTCCATATTGCCTCAAGCCACCTGAGCAGAGGCAGCTGTTTGTTAAAATTAAAAAAAACAAACAAAACAAAACAAAAACACCTCAGGGCAGTCTTTCCCTTTTGTAGTTCCAATTGGCCACTTAAAGAGAAAGAAAAAGGGCCAAGGGTTTCAGAAAGGAACAGATTGGAATGAAACCCCTTTTGGGCCAGGAATCTTAGTAAAGAAAGAAGCTCAGCAGGGGTCCCTGCTAGGAGCAGCTCTCTGGCACCCAGAGTCTGGTCATGGGGGGGCAGGGGTGCCCTTCAAGAATAATAAAAAAAAATCCTTTCTTTTTTCTCTATATTATAGCCCAAACTGAGCAATTTCACCCCGTTGGTGTCATAGCTAGGACCCCAAATTTACTGTCCTGCTGAAGGCAAATAATCCTACAATTTCTTTGTATGTCTTTGATGTTTTCTAGACTATAGAAGTTCTCATCTATTAAGAATGCTTTCTTCCCCAACCTCTCTTTATTCCTCTGGTAAGTCACTAATGCATATAGTGTTTCTTTTGAAGTCATACCATAGGTCTCTTCTGTTGTTTTCAGTATCTCTTAACCTCTGTTTGAGATCTCTTACTTCCTCTTTAGTCGTCTCTAATTCATTCTTGATCTTGATAATTCTGTCTTCAGCCTAACTTTTTTATTCTCTCTCCCATCTACTGTTTTCTGTAGTTCATCTATTTTGCTACCCTGTTCTGATACATTTTTAGCTTGTTCAGCTGTTTGTGTTTTTATATCAGCTATATAAGCTTTCAGCTCTCTAATAACCTTGAGATAATTAGTGTTTCCTTCCAGAGTCTCATTTGTTGTTTCTTCATTTCTGATGAAAATTCTTTCAAGCTCCTTACTTCTCTGACTATTTCCTTAACAACTCTTTGGATGCTGACCTCATTAATTTGTGTTTCAACCTTTGGGGGACTTTTAGCTGGACTCTTGTCCTGGTTTATTTCTCCAATATTTTTTATTGTTGGTTTAACCATTTTATATAGTATGTTATGGGGTCCCTCTCTCAGTGCTATTTATATTACTGATCACTTTTTCCTGGATTGACTTGTGTCTAAGTAAGGTACTTAAAGTATTCATATATGTTAAACTGACAGTTGTTTGAATATTATTTAAATCCCTAAGTTGTAGCACAATGACTTTAAAGCCTTTTTTTTTCTTCTTCTTCACTGTAGGCTATGGGAACCTTAGGGCTTTTAAACTCTAAGAAGACTTCTTAGCTTAACCCCTCACTATTGACCAAGACATAAAGCAGGGTGGGGAAGAGATTGCACATTGCTTATGAAAGGAGACTCTCACACCCCGAGGATCCAAAGCTCCAGGCTTAATTCAGCTTTCCAGCCATGCCAGTCAGAACTGCTGGACCCTGTGAGTTTCTAAAAAAGTTCCGTTTATAGTCTCTAGGTTCTGAGGCAACTAGTCACTATGATCTCATTAGGAGAATTTCATGGAAAGGCTCCCACCACACAACCCCACCGCTAGACCACCAAGGTGTAGATCTTCTGAGTTCTCTGGTTAGTTCTCTGTCCCAGTGTCAGAACATGGCCTCCCCTCTGCTGCTCTAGCCTCTGAGTGCATTAGCAATAGAGACTCCCAGTTGCAATTCGTTGGTATTAGGGGAGTCCTCTCCTCCCTTTAGCTATCTTTTTGTTGGTAAATTAGACTGGAGGTGGTGCCTTAACCTTAACCGGTAAACTACCAGACTGTGCATGAGCCACACGAATTTGCAGTCAATGTTGATTTCATAGTTTCCTGAAATCATTCTAGTCCTGCCTTGTTTCAGTCTTGGATAATATCCTTTGGTATTCCTAGTTGACCATGGAGAGAAGAGAGAAACACAGCTGCTGCTGCTCTGTATGCTTTACATTGGTTTGTTCTAGCCCTCCCCCCGCCAAGAGAATTGGATCAGTCCTATTAATTTCGCGGGCCTGCTTGGCCCCGCCCCAAGGAACCCCGAGAGAGGCTTCCTGAGTCCGAGAGGGTTCCTGAGTTCCTGAGTTCGAGAGTTCGAGAGTAAGAGAGAGTGCTTGTGCCGCCACAAAGAGACAGCAGAGTTCTGTTTGGTGATTAGTATGTCTTAGTTTATGAATCGTTGTTCCTGAATAAAGAAATACAGCTTCCCTGCCCAGCCGTTGTCTCCGCGTCTCTGTTACCCGCCCATGAAGCAAGCCCAGCCAGCTGGAGCCATCCGAAATTTAACAACAAATGGCGCCCACGTGGACTTGACCTGCGCATCTCTCAGATAAGTAAAGACAATTTGGCTACCTATGCACTATGGCCTTCTCTTCTGCTTGTGAAGAGATCTCCAAAGGCCTCTGCTCTTTCTTCACGAGACTGTTTTGCTGTTTCTGGAACATTTATCTTTGGACCACTCTGTGGTTTCCACTCGCTCGGGTGAACTCAGAACAGCCAGCGAGAAGAGCCAGCGGGCGGGAGGCGAGGCGCGTAGCTGCTGTTTCCACCTGGTTAAACAGCCAGCCAGCCGGCTGCGCCCAGACAACCGCGCGCACCGCGCCCGCAGCCCCGCAGCCCCACAGCCCGCAGGAGGCCGACACCAGCACACAAGAGCCCCAGGAGCCCAATGCCAACATGCTGGAGCCCTATGCCAACACGCAAGAGCCCGAGGCCAGCCCACAGGAGCCAGCTCTCCACCGCGTGGCACAGGGCACTGGACGCGTGATCCCTCCCCGCTGCTCGGCCACTGCGAACAGGGCAGCAGACATGGCAGGGCCATGGGGCAGGGCCGCGGCGGCTTATCATGGCCGCCACCCCTGGGCACCTAGGCCCACGCCTTCTGCAAAGCTGGCCTGCCTGTCCTCTTTCTATGAATTCTGGAACCATCCCGGGCCTCCCGAACCCCGGGCTCCCTGCCGAAACTGGGCACACGAGATCTCCAGCCGCCGGTCCTGTCTGAAGGCAGACAAGCTGGAGTACGCAGAGATTTGTACAGAGATCGCAACCTGCAATTCCTAAAAGTGAAGCTGCGTGGGAAGCCACCTCCGGATGGTGAACCCCCCCCCCCAACAACTAAGACAGTACAGATTTAAATTCGTGTTTAAAATGACATGTCTTCGTAACAAAGGTTTCTCTCCTTGTGTATTAATGACCATGTTTATGTGTATGTTTAAAGTTTGGTAAACAGTAGCTTTAAGGCTAAATTCTTACTAGTCAAAGTTAAATGAAAAAGGTTTTCAACATAATTCTCATAAAGATAAAATTAACTTACATTTAAAGTCTGAGGTAAAAATTAGTTAACAATCAATATATTTTAACTAAGTTGGTCTAAACAAAAGGTTAAATAGACTTGTTGATATGTAAAACACTACCTTCTCTATTAGAAATGGTAGATTGCACAATGGCTATGCTAATTATTCTCATGCCTGAGGTTTCCTCTCCGGCCCACACCTAGGGTGTGTCTCCATCTTGAATGGGTGTAACAAAAGGTTAAAAGACGTTGTTGATATGTAAAAGTCTCAAATTCCTTCTCTATTAGAAATGTTGGATCATGTAGTAGATATGCTAATAACAAGTTTTGTTTCATAGTAAGTAAGTTGCAGCCAGCTGCCTGTGGGACTCTAGGCCGTTCCCCGCCCCCATGCAATTGCCCGTCGAGGCAAGTAGCCCCCCAGAGGCAAGAAATGTTTTTTTTTCAGATATGGCCCCCTCATGCCTTCCCTTGGCAACATGCTGGTTTTTGTTATATATGTTTCTGTTCACCCCACACCCTTGATACTATAGTCATTTAGTTAAAAAGAAAAGGGGGAATTGTCGTATGCTTTGCATTGGTTTGTTCTAGCCCTCCCCCCGCCAAGAGAATTGGATCAGTCCTATTAATTTCCCGGGCCTGCTTGGCCCCGCCCCAAGGAACCGCGAGAGAGGGTTCCTGAGTCCGAGAGGGTTCCTGAGTTCCTGAGTTCGAGAGTTTCAGGGCTACAGAGTAAGAGAGTTCCACAGTGGAAGAGTTCCAGAGTGCCAGAGTTTCAGAGGGTTCCCCAGTAAGAGAGTTCCAGAGTTCCAGAGTTGGAGAGTTTCAGGGTTACAGAGTAAGAGAGTTCCAGAGTTCCCGAGTGACAGAGTTCCTGAGTTCCAGAGTAAGGGAGAGGGTTCCTGAGTTCGAGAGTGCCAGAGTTCCTGAGTTCCTGAGTTCGAGAGTTTCAGGGTTACAGACTAAGAGAGAGTTCCAGTGTGCCAGAGTTTCAGAGGGTTCCCGAGTACGAGAGTTCGAGAGTTCCTGAGTTCCAGAGTAGAGTTCCAGAGTTCCAGAGTTGGAGAGTTCCTGAGTTCAAGAGTAAGGGAGAGGGTTCCTGAGTTCCAGAGTAAGAGAGAGAGTGCTTGTGCCGCCGCAAAGAGACAGACGAGTTCTGTTTGGTGATTAGTTTGTCTTAGTTTGTGAATCGTTGTTCCTGAATAAAGAAATACAGCTTCCCTGCCCAGCCGATGTCTCCGAGTGTCTTTTACCCGCCCGTGAAGCTAGACCCGCCCGGCTAGAGCCTTCCGAAAATTTTAACAACAATACCTTCCATTTTTCACTCAGTTTATATCTCTCTCAAGTCAAAGTAAATATAAATATAAATAATAAAATAGTAAAGACATGAGAAAAATTATTTTCTAGATATAAAAAAATTGGTAGGTATCCATTTGTTGTCCCAATGAGCTATGTCTGTAATTACTAGATTTTTCTTTATTGGGACATAAATGTTTTCGAGTCAACAGTAAATACAGTAGCTTGTACATGCATAACATTTCCCAATTTTTCACATAATAATACAGCCTCCTGTAGGTCTTATGTCATTATGTCCCAGGACCTGAACCCCCCCCCCCACTCACCCCTACAACAGAGACTTTTACTTTGGTGCAATACACCAACTCCATTCCAAGTTTCCTTAGTGTTTTCTCTTCTGATCTATACTATCAGCTTGACAATTGAAGGATAATTTGTGAGTGATCCTTCTTTTGTTGACTAATCTCATTTAACACAATTCTTTCAAGCCCCATAAAGATGAGTTGAAAATGATGAAATCACATTTTTAAAAATTTTTATTTATAAAAAGGAAACACTGACAAGACCATAGGATAAGAGGGGTAAAACACAGTTTACATCACCAGAACTCCCCTCCCCTGATAGCTTTCCTATTTTTCAACCCTGTGGAAGTATGTACCAAGGGTCATTATGGGGTGAAGAAAGTGGAAGGTCTGGATTCTGTAATTGTTTCCCCATTGAACATGGGCACTGACAGGTCAACCCATAATCCCTGACTGTCTTTCTATTTTCCTAGTGGGGTGGGGCTCTGGGGAATTGGGGCTCCAGGACACATTGCTATGGCCATATGCCCAGGAAGGTCTGGTTGGAATCATTGTAGCATCTGGAACCTGGTGGCTAAAAAAAAAAAGAGTTACCATATAAAGACAAACACATTGTTAACTAATAATGAACCTAAACACTGGAATATTGCAGATTAAGATTTGGGGTCTCCGTTTTGAAGATAGTAGGTCTATTTTAGCTATATTCCAAAGGGCCTAAAATAGACCTAATAGATATTTCAATATCTATATTAGGTCAATAGACCTAATAGATATTTTGGCTCAACCAAAAATATATGTGTACACCCATGTTCATAGCAGCACAGTTAGTGATAGCTAAAACCTGGAAGCAACCCAGGTGCCCAAAAACAGCTGAATAGCTGAGAAAGCTGTGATATATGTACACTATGGAATACTACAAAGCTATTAAGGACAATGAACCCACCTTCTCTGACCCATCTTGGATGGAGTTAGAAGGAATTATGTGAAGTGAGCTACATCAAAAAGACAACGGTGAGTATGGAATGATCCCACAAATAAATAGAAATTGAGAAAGAAGAACAGAAAAGTAAACTCAAAGCAGGATTTGACTGAGTTAGGAGTAGGGCACCAAGTAAAAATCTCTGGGTAGAGGGTAAGGATGGATGCTCAATTTCACTGGGGGAAGAGTGGGATGGGGTGGTGGAAATGGTGTTTATGTAGAGTCCTATTAACTTGGAGTCATATAAATTACTATTTAGTTAATATGAGAGGGAAAATGTAGATGGAATGTCTCAAACTTTCTCATGAACATACTATATGTTGATTCTTAGCAATGGTGACTCTCCTAAAAGCTTAGACCAGAAGAGCAGAAGCAACCAGTGATGTTACTATATATATATATATATATTAAATCAAACAACATTTAGATTCATTGATCTTTTGTATGTTTTCTTTTGAATTTATTTATTTCTACCCTAACTTTAGTTATTTCAGCCCTTCTTGTCTTTTTAGGAGTCCTTTGTTCTTTTTATTCCTAATTCCTAAGGTTGTTTATTTTAACTTTTTTCATTTCCTAGTGTGTGATTGTATGGCTATGAACTTCCCTCTCAGTACTGCGTTAGCTGTGTCCAAAATATTTTGATGACTCGTACCTTCATTTTCTTCCCCTTTCTCTATAAAGTCTATATTTCTCCCAGTCCTGGAGCCTCTATGGAGGGGTTCACTTTCCTGAATTATTCTCTCAAGTCATACCAACTGATACTGCATTTGTTCATACCAAGCTATTCAATGCAGCCCACCCCAGCAAGCTTCACTTTGGACTGTCCAGAGACATCAGGTGTAGAATGCCAACCCTCTTTGTTCAATACTCTGGTGAGACCTTTCCTAGCACATAGGACTCCTAATTTCCATTTTGAGCAGCACACTTCTTAACAAAACCTAGATATAGGGCATATGCACATATATTCATAAATTAGGGGAAACATATACCTTAAAGCAAAACTGCACAATAATTCTTAATAAATGTGTGTCAATAAGTGAAGCAAGCAAGTAGGAAGTCCTAAAAATACAAAGTTAAGTACCTAATGAAACTGTTTCTACTTAGACCTAGATACCCTCCTCACCTATCTCCTATTATATGTCCCTTAATTACACCAAAGATAATGGTGTCAGACAAAATAAGGACTAGAATATCTGAATAGGAGCAAGAGACTGGAATACTTTAATGATAACTCTTTAGTCAATACCAGGTCACCCCATCACTGGGGCCCTAGTCAGGGAGACCTGGGATTCCCACACAGACATGATGGGCCTAGACCTCTAACAGATACCTTTCACCACTGTAACTGGTCATCTCCATCAGGAACAAAATGATAGGTCCCTTTGTGGGCCTCTATATGACCTTACCCTCAATGTGGATCAGTAATGGTAGGAAATGTTCCATTCTCAGAAGGGAGGTTGGACAACATACTCTACCTACTACCCAAAGAAGATGGGTGCTGAAATTAATGCAGCCTGGAATGTTCCTATCTGTGATCACAGAATGTGAGCTCAGACCTACAGGGATGCAGAGGTTACATATAGGCCTTTACTGAATATAGGCCTCAGATTAAATAGATGGAATATACAGTTAACAATATTTGTATACTTTCCTTATACTTGGGAGATATTATTTTCCATGAGCTCGCTTTCTAGTCTCTATTCCAACTATGAAACCATCTCCCCAGAAAATAACATGGGTTCACCTGCATATGAGATGTCAGGCTCAGGCAAAAACTAGTAAAGTCATGGGCCACTTGGAACATAAATAAAATAGATTTACTAGTTTTTACCAAAAGGGAGACCCCAAAACTTCATATGCAATATTCTTACCATTAGATTCATGATTAGGCAACAATTTGTTCTTCTTTATATTTTAATTATTTTTCAGCTACCAGGTTCCAGATGATATCATGATGCCAACCTGACTTCTCTAGGCAGACAACCCCACCATGTGTCTTGCAGCTCCACCTCCCCAGATCCCTGCCCTACTAGGCAAATGGAGAGACTGACTGAGAGTATGGATCAACCTGCCAACACCCATGTTCAGCAGAGAAGCCATCAAAGAAGCCAGACCTTCAACCTTCTGCACACTCAATTATTCTGGGTCCATTCTCCCAGAGGGATAAACAATAGGAAAGCTATCAAGGCAGGGGATTGGATATGGAGCTCTAGTGGTGAGCATCGTGTGGAAATGTACCCTTCTTATCCCCATATGACTTGTCTCAGGTGCAGCTGCATGAGTCAGGCCCATGACTGGTGACACACTCACAGACCCTCTCAGCTGTGCTTTTTCTGGAGCTGATTTCACGAGTTACTACTGGAACTGAATCTGTCAGTCCTCAGGAAAAGTTCTGGTATGTATGAGCTGCATAAGGCCTGAGGGTAGAACTGACTTTAGTTCTTCCCTCAGAAGCTGAGTATCCATATCCAGAGACATGTTCAGGGACAAATTTTCCCTGCAGCTGAACTCTGTGACAGCTGAAGACACAGCCATGTAGTATTGTATGAGACACAGTGAGGCGAAATGAGATTGAGTCTGGACACAAACCCTAGAACCCCGTACTGCATAGATTCTGGCAACCACAAGAGGGAAGACTGATGCCACAGAACACAAACCCATCACAAGAGCAGGCTCAAAAAGGGTTGGAGATAAAGCTTCCTGTTGGATCCAGGGATTCCCCTCCTAGATTACAGCTGCCAGTGGGGTATTTTTTTATTTCAATTTTCATATTAACAGTGAGCCAACATTAGAGGGTGTAGAAATGTGTACTGACGGAGGATATGTATCAAATGATTAGAAACTTTATGCCACCAAATTCCTAAATCCATTTTTCTTTTTGCCAGAGAACAACCAGATACTTTTCTTTTTCCCCAAGACTGGGATTATTATTCATTAGAGGTTGCATCTCAGTACCTTTTTTTTGAATCAATATTTCCACCATTTACATACATATACTATCCACACAGAGACCCTTTTTCCAGATACACATTCAATAAACACTTGGGGGATGACTCTCCCAGGATCTCTGCATGCACCAACTCTGCCCTCCTCATATTTTCACTGCTGTACACTGTCTCATGGATATGCAATCACTGCCCCTTCTCTCTCTCCTCTTAAGGATCAGTTTCATACACTACTTTTTTTCCCAGATAAATTATGAAAGAAAAACAGAATATTATAGGCACTACATCATTGTTTTGTCACTCAAAAGATTTCTCCTTTTCATATTTCTACCATGCTATCAATATGGAGTTTGAACACAGTGAGTGTACCCTCAACTCTACTCCATGTCCTCTGAGATATCTTTTTTAAAAATATATTTCTGAGGAACTGGAATCTTATTAATGCACCTTTCCACTATTGCTGGGACATGACAGTTTAAGTCTTATTTTTGACTGTTTCAGACACATGGAGAGAAAGTATAAGACATTTGTATCACTCAAGCTTCCTCAGGTATACTGTGTTCCCATGGGAAGTCATATCTCCAATGTAGGTTATTTTGTATGTTATGGGCTAGAATTCTTTTGTAAGAAATATCATCTGAACATAACTTCATATGGTTTGTTCACAGATTCAATCTGACTGTTGCTATCTATTAAGAACTTGAGACAACTATCTTAAAACCTGTTGCTTTCATGCAGTATCTATCTTGATTCTTCTTATAAGCCCCTCTTACAGGGGTTTGTTCTATTCTATTGTTGGTGTTCCTTTCCTTAAGAGAAATTAGTATACTGATTTTATGTACTGTAGTTTCCAATAACCCAAAAGTGGAGTAGCCTAAATGCCCATCAAGAGATTATTGTCTACAGAAGAATAAGATATATATTCTATAGGCTATTACTATGCAGTTGAAAAAGACATTATTGTGTCCTTTAGGGACTAGAGGTTACTATGGTTAGCAAAATAAGAGTTGAAAGACATCTACCACATGATTTCTTTCTTTATTTTTTAATTTATTTATTGGGCAAGTAATAGTTTACAGTCAACAATAAAATACAATAGTTTGTACATGCATAACATTTCCACATAACAATACAACCTTCATTAGGTCCTCCTCTGCCATCAGGTTTTAGGACCCAAATCTAAGCCCCACCCCAGAGTCTTTTACTTTAGTGCAATACAACTCCAGTCCAACTTCTGCTTAGAGTTTTCCCTTCTGATCTTGCTTTTCAATTTCTGTATATGAGTGAGATCATCCCATATTCATCTCATATTTGTTTCTGAATTATCTCACTTAACATGATATTTTTGAGCTCTATCCAAGATAGGGTAAAGAAGGTTAATTCACCATGAACCTGAGATGTTGGAACCACAGTAAGAAGAGTCTTTTTGCATAACCACTTTGACAGTTATCCCTGTTCACACTTCTCAGTTTTCCACATAACAATTCAACCCAATTCTAGGCCCTCCTCTGGCAACATGTTCCAGGACCTCAACCACCACCCCCCAACACATACATACCACACAGCTAGTCCTTTATTTTGGTGCTATATGCCAGACCCTGTACACATTCTGCTTTGTGTTTATTGTTCAATTTTTTTTGGTAATTTGATTTATTACATTAAAGATTCATTTAAAATTTAGATAGAAAAAGCTAGGAAAGCTATTTTAGGTATATTCCAAAAGGCCCATGACTTTACTAGTTTTTGCCTGAACCCAACAGCTAGCATATGATAATAAGATGATTGAGTTTTGGTTGAGTGCACACATTATGATACACAAGAATCTGGATTCTAGACCCTGGGCCCCACCTTCAGGGGGGAAACTTTACAAGCACTTAAGCAGTACTGCTTGTGTCTCTATCTCCTCTTTTTATCTCAATTTATATCTGTATCAGCAATAAATAATATTTAAAAATCAATAAAAATTAGAAACAAAATTTATATGGAAAAGAGTTCTGCCAACATTTTCCACTAAGTATTTTATAGTTTCTCATCTCACATCCAAGGAGTGCTGAAATCCTCTACTATTACTATGTTGCTGTGAATGTATTGCTGTAGCTCTTTCAGTAGATATTTGATGTATTTGATATTGGCCTTTGTTTGGTTGTATAGATGTTAATAATCATTGAGTCCTCTTGATTGACTGATTCCCTGAGCATTAAGTAATGTTGAACCCAATATTTTTGAGTTTTTTAAAATTTATTTTAAGGTCAAATTGAGAATAGCTGTTTCTGCCCTTTTTATGTGGTCCATTGGTTTGAATGTTAGTTTTTCATCCTTTCATTTTGAGTCTATATTTGTCTTGTTGAGTTAGGTGGGATTCCTGCAGACAACATAGGGTTTTATTGTGTTTTCTGATATATCCTCCTACTCTGTGCCTTTTAATAGCTGAATTCAGGCCATTGACATTTATTGATATTATAAATTGAAGATATTTTGCTGCCATTACTCTAAAAATTTAGAGTGTTATGATATATACCATGTTTGTGATTAGGTGCTTGTTTATAGGAGGCTTTTCAGAACATTTTGCAGGGCAAGATTGTTGATAGTTGATTCTTTCAACTGTTGCTTATCAGAGAAGGTATTTGTGCCTCAATCTAGTTTGAATGACTGTCTATCAGGATACAGTAGTCTTGGTTGAAAGTCTTTCTCATTGGGCATTTGGTAGATATCTTGCCTATCCTTTCTGGCCTTTAGAGCAATCTTCTGCTAATTTTATGGGTTTCCCTCCATAGGTGACTATTTGTTTTTCTCTTGTAGTGTTCAGGATCATTTTTATATTCTTATTCCTTTTCATTCTAAATATGATTTGTCTCAGTGTCTTTAAGTCTGGGTTAATTTTATTTTGGATCCTCTGAGCTTCTTGACCCTTTATATCTTTTTTTGTGTCGAGACTGGAGAAGTTCTCATCTATTATTTCTATAGAATGTTTTCTTCCCCTCCCTCTCTTTCTTCCTCTAGCAAACCATTAATGCCTATATTACTTATATGTAACACACCCCTTATGACTCAGTTGTTATTTTCAGTTTATCTTAATATATTGTTGAGAACTCTTCTTTCTTAGTTTTCTCTAATTCATCCTCAATCTTGCTAATTCTGTTTTTTGCCTCACTTACTATGTTATCTCCCCTCTGTTGTTTTCCTTAGCTGATCTATTTTGTTACCTGTTCCAGTACTTTATTAGTTTGTTTAGCTAATCGTGCTCTTAGTTCAGCTATTTCAGTTTTCAGTTTTTTTTTAATTATCTCAAGATAATGTGTTTTTTTCAGAGTCTCATTTGTTGTTTGCCCAATTCTGATATTGCTTTCAACTCTTTCCTCACTCATAACTAACATCTCAATTAGTGTTTGGATCTTGTCCTCATTCTTATGTGCTTCTACCTTTGGGGGAATTTTATCTGGGATATTTACCTGGTTCATTTCTTCAGTGTTTCTTCTTGATTTAAAGATTGAATATGGGGAGTTATGAGTTCACTCTCTCAGTACTATTCAATCCACAGATCACATTTGAATTGTATCTAAGTAAGGTGATTAAAGAGTTCATAGTTATGAAAATTAACAGTTGTTTCAATGTTGTCTCAGTCCCTGAGGTGAAGTACAGTGACTGTTAAACCCTCTTATGTTCTTTATCTTCCCTGTAGGCTATGGGAACCTGAGGTCTTTTTTTTAACTTTAAGTAGTCTTTTTTAGCTTATTATTCACTACTAACCTAGAGTTAAAACAGGGTGGGGGAGAAAAAACACAGTAATTATGCAAATAGACTCTCATGCCCCAAGGGTCCAAAATCCCAGGCCCAATTCAGCTTCTCTGACAGTAGTCAGAGTCAAGAAGGGCAGCAGTCTTTGACCCTGTGAGTTTCTAAACAAATCCTGTTTGTACTCCTTGGGTTATGAGGCTCAACATGTCTCCAAATTTGTTAGAAAACAATGTGCACTGTAGGGTGCCAGGAGCCATTTCTCTGCTTAATAGAAGATAAGCTTTGAAACAATGGAAGCTCTCGAGACAAGTTTCCAATTTCCCCCCGGACAGACCATTTCCCCTCTGGTAGACCATTTATCAGAAATCAAGTGACACAACATATAGTTGTGGTAACAAACATGGTTTCGGCCATTGTATGTTGCAAGGAACATTCCACTTTGAAGATTGCTTACCCTCCTCCTCCTCCAGCACTCCCCCCCTTCCCCAAAGCCTTATAATGCCTGTGAACACAATAAAATTTTGCAGCTTGATCAGAATTCTGTCTTGCTGTCGTTCTTTATCATCTCTTGTCCCTGTCATTCCAGGTTCCAAGTTTCCTAGCCCCTGTTCACCACCCCGCTGGCCGGGGCAGTAGGGCTCCACTTCCAGGAAACTGGGAGTGTGTGTCTTCTCCTGAGTTGCCCGATCAGGTCTATGCTCCCAATGTCAGTATAGGGCCTCCCCACTGTTACTCTAGCCTACAGGGACAGTAGTAATGGTTCATCACAGTTGCATTTGGTGAGCCTTAGGTGGTCCTGTCCCCGTGTCATCAGTTTACTTGTTAATAAAACTCAGACCAGTTTTGGTACCTCAGCTGGTCAACTGTGGCAATGTTACCAGTCATTCCTGAGTACGCAGATGGCTTCACAAACAAATTCTACAAAATTTTAAGGAAACAGTTAGTACCCATACTTCTTAAGCTTTTCCATGAGATTTAAGAAACAGGAATACTCCCTTCCACCTCCTATGAAGCCAACATCACCCTGATACCAAAAGCTGATAGGGACAGAACAAAAAAGGAAAACTACAGACCAATATATCTGATTAACATAGATGACAAAATACTAAACAAGATCTTGGCCAACCAGATACAGCAACATATCAAAAAGATTGTTCATCATGACCAAGTGGGAATTCATCCCAGGAATGCAAGGTTGGTTCAACATACGTAAGTCAATCAATGTCATTCACCACATCAATAAAAGCAAAGCCAAAAGCCACATGATTATCTCAATAGATGCAGAGAAAGCCTTTGACAAAATCCAACACCCATTCATGCTCAAAACTCTACAAAAATGGGAATAGATGGGAAATTCCTCAAGATAGTGGAGTCTATATATAGCAAACCTACAGCTAACATCATACTCAATGGACAGAAGCTGAAAGCATTCCCCCTCAGATCGGGGACTAGACAGGAAGGTCCACTGTCACCGTTACTCTTCAACATTGTATTCAGAGTTCTTGCCATAGCAATCAGGCAAGAGAAAGAAATAAAAGGAATACAGATTGGAAGGGAAGAAGTCAAGCTCTCACTATTTGCAGATGACATGATAGTATACATAGAAAAACCTAAAGAATCCAGGAGAAAAATATTGGAAGTTATTAGGTATAGCAAGGTATCAGGCTACAAAATCAATGTACAAAAATCAGTGGCATTTCTTTATGCAAAAACTAAATATGAAGAAGAAGACATCCAGAAATCACTCCCATTTACTGTTTCAGCAAAATCAATCAAATACCTAGGAATAAAGTTGACCAAAGAAGTGAAAGACTTGTATACTGAAAAACATGAGTCGCTACTGAAGGAAATAGAAACTGATACCAAGAAATGGAAAGATATCCCATGCTCATGGATTGGAAGAATAAATATCATCAAAATGAATATTCTCCCCAGAGCCATATACAAATTTAATGCAATACCCATCAAAGTTCCACCAAGCTTCTTTAAGAGAATAGAACAAACACTACAATCATTTATCTGGAACCTGAAAACACCTAGAATTGCCCAAAACATCTTAAGGAAAAGAAACAGAAATGTAGGCATCACACTCCCAGACCTTAAACTATATTATAAAGCCATCATCATCAAAACAGCATGGTACTGGAACAAAAATAGGCACACAGACCAGTGAAACAGAATTGAAAGCCCAGAAATAAATCCCAACACCTATAGACATCTAATCTTTGATAAGGGGGCCCAAAGGATTAAATGGAAGAAGGAGGCTCTCTTCAATAAATGGTCCTGTGAAAACTGGGTTGTAACATGCAGAAGAATGAAAGTGAACCACTTTATCTCACCAGAAACAAAAATCAACTCCAAATGGATCAAAGACCTAGATGTCAGACCAGAAACAATCAAATACTTAGAGGAAAACATTGGTAAAACAGTTTCCCACCTACACCTCAAGGACATCTTTGATGAAACAAACCCAATTGCAAGGAAGACTAAAGCAGAAACAAACCAATGGGACTACATCAAATTGAAAAGCTTCTGCACATCCAAAGAAACTATTAAACAAACAAAGAGACCCCTCACATAATGGGAGAAGATCTTCACATGCCATACATCAGACAAGAAACTAATCACCAAAAAATAATAAAGAGCTCAGCAAACTTAGCACCAAAAAAGCAAATGACCCCATCCAAAAATGGGCAGAGGATATGAACAAAACATTCACTACAGAGGAGATCCAAAAGGCTAACAAACATATGAAAAACTGCTCTAGGTCACTGATTGTCATTCCCGAGTTGGTATAGGCTTTCAGCTCCAGGAATCTCTCCTCATGCCTCTGTTCATGAACCACAAGTGTTTATACTTACCTGTGACTTGGTGGGTTCCCAAAGTATTCTGAGTCCTCTCTTGCTGTGTTGTCAGGTGATCTTCCTTGTTATTCTTTGTTAACTGGGAAAGTTACCAGATAGTTGCACTCACATATAGACTCTAAAGTTCTGATTTACATGAAATTGTCAAACAGAATCCAGATAAAACAGAAGTAAGCAAAGTGTTTGTAAGATATATGAAACTATAGTGGTTGTCTAGGTGAGAGGTTTGGGAGGTATAATTTGGTGGTGGGTTTGATTTGGAACTATATATTGTAAACTTATAAACATGTTACATACTGTTAATAACAAATAAAAGCTTTACAGAATAAGTATTGTGATTTCCATGATTAATTTAACAATATCTACACTGTAAACATGAAAAAATCATTTTGAAAATATGTGCATTAAGATATAGATGGTCATGTAACCCATTGAAGAAACACTTTACCATGCACAAGGACCCAGTTCCAAAAGCTTGGTCCCCACTTGCAGGGAAGCTTTAAAGGAATAAATATGCTGCAGATGTCTCTATATTCATTTTTATATTTCACTTCACAATTTCTGTCTTATCAAATAACAACAAGAGCAAAAATGGTTTTCTGGATAGTAGATGTACTATGAAGATACTGAGACCCAGCAATAATCCTGTTCTTAATCAAATGAAAAAATAAACTGTAATGTTGAAGTTTTGACATTTTCTTGTAAAATCAAACTACTTTAGTGGTTTCAGGTGGTAGCACAGCAGGTTAAGTGCACATGACATGAAGCACAAGGACCAGTGTAAAGGCACCAGTTCAAGACCCTAGGCTCCCCACCTGCAGGGATGTCACTTCACAAGCGGTGAAGCAGATCTGCTGGTGTCTTTCTCTCGCCCTGTCTTCCCCTTCTCTCTCCATTTCTCTCTGTCCTATCTAACAATAACTCCTTCATTAATAACAGTAATAATAAATACAATAATGATAAAACAACAAGGACAACAAAAGGGAAAAAAATAGCCTCCAGTAACAGCAGATTTATGGTGCAGCACTGAGCCCCAGCAATAACTCTGGAGGCAAAAAATAAAATAAAAAAAGAAAAAAGAAAATGAATTTAGTAAAAGTAAACATGTTTAATACAATAAAATTAATTCCCACATTCTATAGTATCTGTTCCACCCATCTATCTTACAAATATATAGGTACAGAGTCTAGGTTGTGTTATTTGACACAGTATAAACTTATTTAATGTAATTAATGTTACTGGGGAGTGATATAATTATCCTCTGTTGTCCATAATTTTAGTGAATATATCTCACAATATCTGGCAGTTTTCTATAGTGGTGACCAGCAAGAAAATTCTGCCTTGAACACAATGGCCTTCAAATGCTTCCAGTAACCAGTGTGTATTTCCAATTAGTATGGGATGCAAGCCTTCCAATCTTCATGGAGTCTATCAATCCCCCCTATATTTTTTAATTGTCATTCACCCTTGTGCTCATCAGTGTAAAGTATTCCTGTGGCCATTTTACTAGAGAAGTGTATTTCTCTTGCCTTCTCACTGTCTTTATCTTAGAAAGAATGTAACCTATTCTAGCTATGTCACACAAAACAATTTTCTTCCCCTTCTCTGAAATAAGAGCTTGTGTACACATATACCCCTTCCATTCCATTGCATTATAAATAATCAGCTATTAACTCCCTGCCATGAACCTGAGTAATAAAGAAAGCTCAATCTCTGTCACCCTAAAGCAGTACTGGAATATTTGAGGGAGGCTTCTTCACCACCTATTGAGGGAATCTTCTGCCTCAGCCTTCAAGATAACCATCTCCATATTAATTTATATCAGGAATAGGAACACACCTTAATATAGACTCTGAAAAATCCCTGAAGTGAAAACCTGGATAACAACAGCTCTGAATTATGTATCTTGACATTAAATCAGTGGATTTGGATGCTCTGACCACCTTCAGAGAGGATTATGGAATTATCTGTTCATTGTACTAATGAGGAAAAAAAATCAGAGCTACCATTAACAGTAGCTGGAGACTGGAATGTTTCTAAATGTGGGTGCTAGGCAAAAACTACTGTTTGCATAAGTGGAGTTTTGTAATTTATAATGAAAATCTCGCAGGCAGATAGGTTTATGTGGAATAAGGTGCAAAGGAATTTAGCAGACACATTTCACCTTGACAGAAAGTGTGGGCATAAGGTAGTAATACAATTTTAAGATCAGTAAAATTGAACAGCTAAATTTTATACATCCTCATAAAGCCATTTACATGAATACAAAGAGCCAAAATATGATGAACAAGACATTTCATCTGGACAATATATTCTTTTTGTCATGAATGGTTTGCAAGCTTGAATCCTGGCCCCACTATACTGGAGGAAAATTTGGCTCTATTTTACTTTACCAAACTCTCTCTTTCTGTCTGTTTATTTCTTTCAAAGTGAACTATTGGGCACAAGCACTTCAGTTTCCAACAACAATAAATAATATTAACAAAATCACTGTGCGTGGAATAATTATTATAAACATTAAAATGTGTGAACATGTTAATATGAATTGTTGCATTTAAAAAAGTGTTTGGGGGGACCTGGTGGTGTGCATCTGTTCAGCATACATATCACAAAGCATAAGGACCCAGGTTCAAGCCCCCAATCCCCACCTACAGGATGGAAGCTTCCTGAATGGTGAAGTAAGCCTTCAAGTGTCTATCTTTCTCTTCCTCTATCTTCTTGTCCTCTCAATTCTCTCTGTCCAACCTAAGGGAAAAAATGGGGTAGACGACTGCTAGAAGCATTGGATTCATGCTGTTGGCACTGAACCCAAGAAATAATCCTGGAGGAAAAATAAGTGCCTTGGAAAGATACATATATTCTCAATAAATGCTGAGAAATTGTGCAGATGCAGTCACATCTGCCATGTTGTCCCCTCAGGCTATTACTAATTCCCCACGAGAGTTGGGACATTCTCAGAGCACCTGTTCCACCATGTTGTGCCCTCAGGGCATTGTCAATTCCCCTCAATAGTTGGAGTTCTTTGGTTACTCCCCCCCTTCCCATTCCCATGAAAGTTATTATTCTACCCTGGAGCGCTATGGTTACTCCTCCCCCTTCTCATTCTCACAAGAGCTATTCCCATAAAATCCCTTCTTCTTCCACCCCTCTCTCTCTTGCCCACTTTTTCACGTCGGTCCCCACACAAATAAAGGATTGTGTTCCCTTTCTGCTCCAAACTTCCTTTTTCTGCATCCCACCACCGCCACTGCAGCAAACAACAAATAAAGACAGAGAGGACAAGAGAGTGAAAGCAACCACAGTACTGAAGCTCCTTTCAATGCTTCAGGGAATGGGCTCTACCTGAGTTACACATGACAAAACTGCACTCTCTAACAGGGATATTTCATTGCCTTTACTCGTCCCTTTTCAAGCTACTATGAAGACAAGTGACACTAAAATAATATTGCCTAGAAATCATCCTTAAGATTACAGTGCAAAGTCACTTTCTGAAAGTCACTTTCCAATATGTCTCCTAGACTAAGTGTTCTGTCCTAAAAGTTAGTGATTCCCAGTGAATGGAGAATCTACAGAATCTTCCCTCTTTTTCTTCCTTTCCTCTCTCTCTTCCATTTTTTCCCCAGAACTGCATTTAACTCTGGTTCATGTTGGAGCTGGGGAGTGAATCAGGAACCTCAATGCCTCAGAAATGAAGGCATTTTTCACAGCTATCATGTTCTCTCCCTATCCCATTTTGATAAAAAGACAGAGGGACAGACAAAGACTGGAAGAGGCCACAGCAACATATATCTACTTTAGTGCAGTGGGTTATGGGTTCAAACCTGTATCATATACAAAACAACAAGTGCACTCTCCATGTGACATAATTTGCCAGGTTTAAGAATCTGCTTTTTGTTTGTTTGGTTGGTTGTTTTATTTTTCCCCCTCCAGGGTTATCACTGGGGCTCAGTGTCAGCACTATAAATTCACTACTCTTGGAGGCCATTTTTTTCCATTTTATTGGATAAGACATAGAGAAATTGAGAGAGGAGGGAGAGATGGAGAAGGGAACAGAAAGACAGACACCTGCAGATCTGCTTTGCAGCTTGCAAAGCAACCTCCTGAAGGTGGGGAGATAGGAGTTCTAACAAGATTCTTGCATCATGTGACCCTAACTTGGTGTGCTACCACCACCCAGCCCCCAGAATCCTTTCTCTTATAGTCAACACCCCACCCAAATATCGCTCACACTAGTCTAAACTGAATGACTCTTTGACTGAGGGAGCTCCAAGCAATCTTCTCACACAGGGCTACAGTATCTGAAGAACAAAGACCTGAGAACTATAATTCGATGAAAATGTCACGGCTGTAACCATCAAGTCTGAGTGTGACAGATATATCTGAGTCTATAGGAGTGTTGGTCATTGCCAGGGATTAACAAGGGTTGAATTTTCATGTTATTAGGTGCCTTATCCCAAGTGCACCTTTCTTGTTCCTTATCTAATTGCCTCAGTTGTGATATTAGGTAGCTTACTTGAGATATTTGCTGTTTATTTTTTTTAATTAATTGATTTATTTATTGGATAGAGACATTGACAATTTGATAGGGCTATGGAGATAAAGAGACACTCATGGCCCTGCTTCACTTCTCAGGAAATTTCCTCCTGCAGGTGGGAACTAAGGGCTTGAACTTCGGTACTTATTCATGAGAATGCCTGTGCTCTACCAGATGTGTCACCACCCAATCCCCGCACCAATATATACTAATCAGTCTTGCACATTTTTCTATGTTTTGTACAGATATTTAGTTTTTCTTCCTCAAGCTGAACCTAGAACTGCAACTTCCCCAGGGGAATCATAGTATATCTATCTTCCAGCCAGAGCACTGCTCAGCTCTGGCTTATGATGGTGCAAGGGATTGAACCTGAAACCTTGAAGCCTCAGATATGTGAATCTCTTGTGCTATTTTCCAACCTATAGGTTTAATATTTTAATATATATTTCTTGCATTTTTTAATATTTTTTATTTATAAAAAGGAAATACTGACAAAACCATAGAATAAGAGGGGTACAACTCCACACAGTTCCCACTACCAGAACTCCATATCCCATCCCATCCCTGATAGCTTTCCTATTCTTTTTTTAATTTGTTTATATTTTTATATTACAGAATTACATGTCAACAATGTTTTGAATCTACAACATTCCCATCACCAGAGTTCTGAAACTTCACTCTCTCCATTGAAATCCACCACAGATCCCCTAAAGTTGTAGACATGGGCCAACCATCTTCTCTATCTATCCACACTTACACTTTAATTCCCTCTTATTTTTCTGATTCAATCCTCTCTTCCTCTCTAAGCCACTCATGGCATCATAACTATCTCCATATGTCCTTCTAAGCCACTCATAGCATTGTGGCTACTGCCATATGTCCCTCTCCTTTTCCTTCTCTCTCTGGGTGCTCTTGGATCTGGAGTGCAGAGTTCTCTTATCTTCATCATATTACTTCTCCCCCACTGGGGGTATGGATCAAGGTTGTTTATGACACAAGGTTGTTCTGGATCAAGGTTGTTCTGGCTTCTGTAGCTGCTTCTCCACTGAGCATGGGCATTGATAGGCTGGTCCCTACCCCAAACCTGTTTCTATCTTTACCTAGTAGGCCAGAGCTCTGGAGATGTGAGGTTCCAGGGCACATTGGTGAGGCTGTCTGCCCAGAGAAGTCAGGGTGGACTAATGGTAGCATCTGTAGCTTGGTGACTGGAAGGTGTGAAATTGAGACAAGATGGTTAATGAACAGGAACCAAAAGGTAGGATCAGAGCAGATGAGATTACAATTTTAGGACAGAAGAAAGCTAAGAGAACCATTTTAGGCATTTTCCTGGGGGCATACAACTATAATAGTTTTGCTTGAGTTTGGTAGCTACTCTGAGGTTGGATGAGAATACTGTCTGAGAGAATGGTGTTAAAGTAGAGAAAAGGGCTAGGAAGTTGAATTAGGGCAGGATGTAGTAGCTCCCATTCTTATGAAAAATAAAAATCTTTAGCTAAAATTAACTATTTACCTCCATCCACCTACTCCAAGGCCCATTTGTAAGAGCATATTTGTATTTAGCACCCAAGCCTGTGTAACCTCTAAGTCTCTATTGGTCTGAGCTTATAGTTCATAGTCACATCTGAGGAACACTGCAGTCTGCACTCATTTCAGGACCAGTCTTTTTAGAGTGGCAGGGCAGGATACTCAAAACTTCCCTTTGGAGACTGGGGCTATTCCTACTGTCATTGCTTTATGGTAGACCCAAGGTCCACAAAACACTGTTCCTTATGGAAGAGACCAGTGGCAGTGGAGAGTGGAACCTTTTAGAGGTCAAGGTCATTCATATGTGTATGGGAATCCAAGGATTCCCTAACTAGAGCCCCAGATGATCAGATGGTGTGGTGTTGACCAAGTAGACCATTACTAAATGGGTCAGTCTTCTGCTCTTATCCAACATTTTTAGTCCTTTCTTTATCTGATTATCTTAGATTTTCTCTCAGTTGTTTTAGGCATTGAGTGCCATTTTCTGAGACTAACCATAGTTAGGTTTTGGGGGTCTGTCTTCTTTGGGTCTTTCTGCTAAGCTGTCCTGGTAATATGGTCTAAATCCAGTCAAACATGGGGTTTATGGTGCTTTCTTTAGGCACTTCAACCATTATTGAGCACTTTGACTTTGAGTTATATGATTGACCTTGTTTATGAATATGTGTACACCTATAACCAGTACCTTAAACTCTTTCCTAATCTTAATTAAATGGCATGCCATCAAACTTAGATGTAGGTACGACCATGTGTTAGAAAAAGTCTCACCAGATTTAAAGAGTTGTGAGGTTGCTTCTCAGGCTGCTATCTCTAGTTTCAGTCCATGGTAGGATTTCAGTGGCAGCATAATATGGGGTGGCAGCACCAGTAGAAATATGGTTGAAGTCAATAAAGTTGGTATGGCGGGCGGTAAGGAATCATAAAGAATGAATTTCAAGAAGTATAGTAATATCCTAGAGGTACCAGGAATAAGAGAAATGCAGGTCTTAAAGAGAATTCAGGGAGTTGAGTGATAGCACAACAGGTTAAGCTCAGGTAGTGCAAAGCACAAGGACCAGCGTAAGAATCCTGGTTTAAGGCCCTGGCTCCCACCTGCAGGGGAGGTCTGCAGTTGTTTGTCTTTCTCTCCCCCTCTCTGTCTTTGCTTCCTCTCTGCAATTCTCCCTGTCCTATCCAACAATGAAAACATCAATAACAAGAATAATAACTACAACAATAAAAAACAACAAGGGCAAAAAAGGGAATAAATATTTTTAAAAGTTAAAACATATTTTAAAAAGAGAATGCAAGGGGTGTCTTATAGACTTATGAGAGTTAAACTATCAGTAATTAATTATTACAGCTAGGTTAGTTGGGGATTTGGTATCTATATTAATATACTTGTGTTCACTATACTTTGGACCTTTTGAGTGGTATCTGAACCACTTTCTATTTTAAATACTTACAAGGTCAAAAGGTCTTGACCTGTCTGTCTGGCCTAAAGCTATAGTTGATTTAGATATTTGCAGACCTGTATTTTCAGATGTATTTTTAGAAATCCATGAACACTTAGTCCCCTTAGCAGAGTTTGATCATTTTGAAAATCTAAGATAAATATTAGCAAAAGCTAGTATTTGTGCTTGGGGCTATAGTCTAGGCAGTTAGGGAACTTGAGATATTAAATATATCCACCCCCATGTTGTATTACTGTTGTTAGGATTAAATGTTGATAAAACTAGAGTTTCACATCTTTCCTGCCATCAAAAGTCTGTATCCTCCACCCCAACTCCCTCCACCCTAGGTAACCACTATAGTTTTCCAACTTAAATATGGGTTGTGTGTGTGTAGTTGTTTATTTTAAGTATGTGTGTTCAGTTATCTAAATTCCACATATGAATGAGACCATCCTGCAGTTTTCCTTTAAACCCTTGCTTATTTCATTAAGCATAATGTTCTCAAGTTTCATCCATTTTATCCCAGAGGATGTAAAATCATCTTTTTCATTGCTGATTAGCACTCCATGAAGTATATGACCCATGACTTTTTTAACCAGTCATCTGTGGAGGGTCATTTTGGTTGCTTTCAAACTTTTGCAATTGTAGATAAAGTGGCTATGAAGATGGGGTTGCATATATACCTTCAAATTAGTGATATTGTCTCATTTGGATAGATTCCTAGGAGTGGGACTGCTAGGCCGTAAGGTATTTCCATCTGTATTTGCTTAAGTATTCTCCCTACTGTTCTCCATAATGGTTGTACCATTTTGTATTCCTGCCTGCAGTGTACTAGAGATCCTTTCTCTCCACATTCTTCCCAAAATTTATCTTCCTCTGTTTTGTTGATGACCATTATTTTGTTTTTAATTTTTACTTATAAAAAGAAAAAACTGACATATTTTTCCCTCTATATTGAAAAAAAAACTGTAGGATAAAAAGGATACAATGCCCACCAACAGAAATCCATATCCCATCCCTCCCCTGACAGTTTTCCTATTCTTTGTCCTTCTGGGAATATGGATCAAGGGATATTATGGGGTGCAGTTGGTGGAAGGTCCACCTTCTGTAATTTCTTTCCTGCTGAATATGGGCATTGACAGGTAGATCCATACTCCCAGCCTGTCTCTCTCATTCTCTAATGAGGCAGGCTCTGGGGTAGCAGCTCTTCAGGACAGATTGGTAGGGTCATCTGCCCAGGGAAGTCCAGTTGGCATCACAGTAGCATCTGGAACCTGGTAGCTGAAGAAAGAGTTAACATATAAAGACAAAAAACTGATGACTAATCATGAACATAAAGACTGGAATAGTGCAAAGTTATGGGCCTACATTTTGTAGATAGTTAGTAGGCTTATTTGTTTTAGTTATATTCCAAAGGGCCCATGACTATACTACTTTTTTTTCTGAGCATGACCTCAGATATGCAGATGAACCCAAGTTTTTGTCTGGGGAGATGATGTCATGGCTGGAAAAATGACCAGAATGTTGCATCAGGGAAGAGAGTAGCTCCCAAGTATGGGAAAGGTGTATAAATATAGTTGACTATAAGCCCCATAAATTTGATCTGATTGGGGGCCCATATTGAGCTAAGGAGCCTATGTGACCTTTTAATCCCTGTAGACCTGAGCTCACATTCTCTGGTCATGAGTAGGAACATTTTAAGCTGCCTCAATTTCAGAACTCATGTTCCAGAGGTGGAAGACAGAGTATGTTGTTTAGCCTCCCTTAGGAGGCTGGAACATTCTCTATCATTGTTGGTCCATGTTGAGGATAAGGTCCTATGGGGGCCCACAAGGGGTCTATTGTGTTGTTCCTGATAGAGATGACCAGTAACAATACAGAGAGAGATTTATTTGAGGCCATTATTACAGGTATGAGGTGGTAGCTCAATGTGGTTTTGATTTTCATTTCTCTGGTAATCAGTGAATTAGAGCATTTCTGCATATGTCTGAGGACCATGTGTACCTTTTCTTTGGTGAACTGTTTATGATATCCTCTGCCCACTTTTTTATTGTTTTTTTTTCTTTTAGTTGATCTGAATTAGTTCTTTATAGATGTTTGATATAAGTGCTTGCCTGAACTATGATGTGCAAATATGTTCTTCCATTTGCTGGGTTTCCTATTTATTTTTATGGAGTTTTCTTTTATGTATGGAAGATTTTTAATTTGATATAATACCACTTGTTCAATCTTACTTTTGTTTCCCTTGACCATGGTGTGAAGTCTTCAAATATATCTTTAGTGTTAATGTCATGAAATGTTTCACCAGTATATTTTTCAACATAGAATACATTTTATACTTTCAGCTCTGATATCTAGATCTTTGATCCATTTTGAGTTAATTCTTGGTATATGGTGTTAATTGGTGACCTATTTTTATTTTTCTACATGTGGCTGCCTAATTCTGCCAACATCATTTTTTAAAGAGACTTTATTTTCCCCAATGGGCAGGTCTAGCCTTTTTGCAATATATGAGGTATCTGTACGTATATGGATTGAGTTCTGGGCTCTCTATCCTATTCCATTGGTTCATATGATCATTTTTGTTCTAGTAACACACTATTTTGATTACTACTAGTATTACTACTGAAGTCGAGTATTCTTCTTTTTCCTAAGGAATGTTTTTGATATTTGTGATATTTTTAGAGTTCCAGATAAAATCTTGAGTAATCTGTTCAATTTCCTTGAAATATATCACTGGGCTTTTAGTGGGTATTGAATGGAATCTATATATTATTTTTGGCAAAATTTCCATTTTAATGATAATTATTCTCCCAATCCATGAATAGGGAATGTTCTTCCATTTCTTTGTGCCATCCTCTATTTTTTTTTATTTTAAAAAGGAGATATTGTGGGGGTATAGCATAATGGTTATGCAAAGAGACTTTCATGCCTGAGGCTCTCAAGTCTAAGGTTTAATCCCCCACACCGCCATAAGCCAGAGCTGAGCAGTGCTCTGGTAAAAAAATAAATAAATAAAATAAATTCCTAAAAAAAAAGGAGATATTAACAAAACTGAAAGATAGGATAGGGCCCACTTTCCCGTATACATCTCCCAATCCAAACCAAATAATATTGCATCCGCCGATCACAACCTAACCAAAGCAACGATTGCCATCTCAACATGCTTCACCTCAGACTGTATCCAGAGACTTCACGTGTGGAATGACAACCCTTCAGCTTCATTACTCGGGTGAGACCTTTCCTTTAATAGTACACTCTAATTTCATCTCAGGTAGTTCACTTTCTAACAAAGTCCCATAACCTAGATATACACCAGTTTCTGTGAGAGAGAGCTTATGTGCACACGTATCCATAAACTACTGCAAAATATATACCTGAAAGCAGGATTACACTAGAGTTTGCAGTGAGTACCTCCCTAACACTTCCTCTCCACTATTCCAAGCTTGGGATCCATGATTGCTCAACAAATTGTGTGGCTTCATATGTTAACTCTCTTTTCAATCACCAGGTTCCAGATGCCACCAGGATGCTGGCTAGGCTTCCCTGGATTGAAGACCCCACCAATGTGTCCTGGAGCTCAGCTTCCCCAGAGACACACCCTACTAGGGAAAGAGAGAGGCAGACTGGGGGTATGGACCGACCAGTCAATGCCCATGTTCAGCGGGGAAGCAACTACAGATGCCAGACCTTCTACCTTCTGCAACCCTCAACAACCCTGGGTCCATGCTCCCAGAGGGATAGAGAATGGGAAAGCTACCATGGGAGGGAGTGGGTTATGGGGATCGGGTGGTGGGAATTGTGTGGAGTTGTACCCCTCCTACCTTATGCTTTTGTTCACTAATCCTTTCTTAAATAAAAAATTTTAAAAAATAAAAAAATAATAAATAAATAAATAAATAAAATAAATTCCTAAAAAAAAAGGAGATATTAACAAAACTGAAAGATAGGAAGGGAACAAATCCACACAATTTCAACCTCCAGATCTCTATATCACACCCCCTTCCCTGATAACTTTCTAATTCTTTATCCCTCTGGGAGTATGGACCCAAGGTCATTATGGGTTGCAGAAGGTGGAAAGTCTGGCTTCTGTAATTGCTTCCCTGCTGAACATGGGCATTGACAGGTCAATACATATTCCCAGCCTGCCTCTCTCTTTCCCTAGTAGGGTGGGTCTCTGGGGAAGTGGAGCTCCAGGACTCACTGGTGGGGTTATCTGTAGAGGGAAGTCTGGTCGGCATCCTGCTGGCATCTGGAACATGGTGGCTGAAAAGAGTTAACATACAAAACCAAACAAATTGTTGAACAATTACTGACCTAAAGGCTGGAATAGGGCAGATGAAGTTCTGGGGAGTACTAACTGCAGACTATTATGTACTTTTGCTTTTGCCCTAGTTTATGGTATCTGTAAACATATACTCTATCACAGAGGACCTGTTCTATATCTAGGATTTGGGACTTTGTTAGGAAGTGAACCACTGTTGTTTTTGATGGGCTGGCTTCACCACGGGCAGGTAACAGATGACCCGGGACTCATGGCTGGGTTGTACGCAGTATCTCTTTATTCATGCAGGACGCAGCACAATCTATACCAAGCTAAGCTAAACTAACACAACTACCAACTAACTAAAACAAACAATGTTGTCCTTACATACTTTCCAAGTAGGGTGTAAACAGGATGTGATGTACAGAGGGTGGAGAGAAAAGTGACTGGTGAAAATCAGGGTGTGACAAGGAGAGGGGGCGGAGCAGGCAAGAATTCTATCACTGAACCACTAATGCCCTGAAGGGAGTGTGGTGCTTTATGTAAATGTAAAAGTGATATATGTAAATAGACCGCTTTGAATGGGATCAAACCAATACCTGTACAGGCATACCGGTGCTTGGTTAAGCAGAAGCCAGGGGGAGCTGGCATACTACCCAACAAACCACCTGGAATGGAATTAGAGAATACTATGAAAGGAAAGGTCTCACCTGAGTAATGAAGCTAAAGGGTTGTCATTCCACACCTGAAATCTCTAGACACAGTCTGAAATGAAGCATGCTGAGGTGGCACTCACTGCCTTGATTAGGTTGTGATTGGTGGATGCAATATTAGTTCATATGAATAGAGAGAAGCATGCAGTAAAGTGGGCTCCACCCTAAGGGTATAGGACTGGGGTAAATATAGGCTCTATAGTGGAAATGTGAGGTTCCTGCTGTCTTAGGGTTTAAGAAGACAATGGATAGTTATTGTGATCATCACCTTATTTGGTAATTGTGTTATCTTTGAAAAGTCCCTTTGTTAGGATTTGCTGTACAATATCCGACATCTTGTATATAGCTGTGCCACCGGTTGCTTCTGTTCTCCCTGGTCTAGGCTTTTGAGAGATGCAACATAATGAAGACTCAGCCTATGTATTAAAAAATACTCAGTCTGTGTTTTAAAAAGTTCTAGACATGCAATCAATTTTTCTTCTCTCATATTAATTAAATAATGATTTATATGATTACAATTTAATAGGAGTTTGCATAAACACCATTCCCACCACCAAAAGACTGTGTCCCCTCCCAGACACCAACCCCCATCCCCACCACCCCTGGAAGCCAAATGTTCACCTACTCCCTCACCACATGGTTTTTACTTAGGTGTCTTACATTTGATTTAATAAGATCCTGCTTTTAGTTTCCCTTTCTGATCTTCTTTCTCAGCTTCTGTTGATGTCTGGGATCATTCCATGCTCATCTTTATCTTTCTAACTTAGTTCACTTAACATAATTCCTTCTAGCTCCATCCAAGATGGGTCAGAGAAGGTGGGTTCATTGTTCTTAATCACTGCATAGTATTCCATTATATATATATATATATATATATATATATATATATATATATATATATATATATATATATATATACATATACCACAGCTTTCTCAGCCACTCATCTGGTGTTGGGCATCTGGGTTGCTTCCAGGTTTTAGCTATTATGAATTGTGCTGCTATGAACATAGGTGTACACACCTCTTTTTGGTTGGGTGTTATGGGGTCCTTGGGGTATATCCCCAGGAGATGAATTATTGGGTCACATGTTAGGTCCATGTCTAGCATTGTGAGAGTTCTCCAGACTGCTCTCCAAAGAGGCTGGGCCAACGTACATTCCCACCATCAGTGCAGAAGGGTGCCTCTGTCCCTACAGCCTCTCCAACATTTGTGCTGCTGTCCTTTCTGATGTAGGCCATTCTCACAGGAGTGATGTTATATCTCAATGTTGTCTTTATTTGCATTTCTCTGACAATCAGTGACCTGGAGCAGTTTTTCATATGTTTGTTAGACTTTTGGATATCCTCTGAAGTGAGTGTTTTGTTCATATCCTCTGCCCATTTTTGAATGTGGTCATTTGCTTTTTTTGTTGCTACATTTGCTGAGCTCTTTGTATATTTTAGTGATTAGATCTTCTCCCATTCTGTGAGGGGTCTCTTTGTTTGTGTGATAGTTTCTTTGGCAGTGTAAAGCCTTTCAATTTGATGTAGCCCCATTGTTTTGTTTCTTCTTTAGTCTTCCTTGCAATTGGGTTTGTTTCATCAAAGATATCCTTGAGGTTTAGGTGGGAAAGTGTTCCATCAATGTTTTCCTCTAAGTATTTTATAGTTTCTGGTATACCATCCAAGTCCTTGATCCATTTGGGGTTGATTTTTGTTTCTGGTGAGATAAAGTGGTTCAATTTCATTCTTCTGCATGTTTCAACCCAGTTTTCACAGGACCATTTATTGAAGAGAGCCTCCTTCCATTTATTGCTTTGGGCCCCCTTATCAAAAATGAGATGTCCATAGGTGTGGGGATTTCATTCTGGGCTTTCAATTCGTTTCCACTGGTCTGTGTGCCTATTTTTGATCCAGTACCAGGCTGTTTTGATGATGATGGCTTTATAATAAAGTTTGAGGTCTGAATGTGTGATGCCACAATTTCTGTGTCTTTTCATGAAGATGGTTTTAACAATCTAGTTGTTTTATGGTTCTAGATAAATGATTGTAGTTTTTTGCTTGGTGGAACTTTGATGGGCATCACATCAAATCTGTATATCACTCTGGGGAGAATATTCATTTTGATGTTATTTATTCTTCCAATCCATGAGCATGGAATATCTTTCCATTTCTTGGTATCAATTTCTATTTCCTTGAATAGTGACTCATAGTTTTCAGTATACAAGTATTTCACTTATTTGGTCAACTTTATTCCTAGGTATTTGATTGATTTTGCTGCAACAGTCAATGGCAGTAATATCTGGATGTCTTCTTCTTCAGATTTAGTGTTTGCATGAAGAAATGTTACTGATTTTTGTACATTGATTTTGTAGCCTGACACCTTGCTATATTGCCTAATAACTTCCAGTAGTTTTCTGCAGGATTCTTTAGGTTTTTCTATGTATACAATCATATCATCTGCAAATGGTGAGAGCTTGACTTCTTCCCTTCCAATTTGGATTCCTTTTATTTCTTTCTATTGCCTGATTGCTATGGCAAGAACTTCCAATACTATGTTGAAGAGTAATGGTGATAGTAGACAGCCCTGTCTAGTCCCTGATCTGAGGGGGAATGCTTTCAGCTTCTGTCCATTGAGTATGATGTTGGCTGTAGATTTGCTATATATGGGTTCCATTATCTTGAGGATCCATTTTTTGTAGAGTTCTGAGCATGGATGGGTATTGCATTTTTTTATACACTTTCTCTGCATCTATTGAGATAATCATGTGGTTTTGGGCTTTGCTTTTATTTATGTGGTGAATGGCATTGATTGACTTATGTATGTTGAACCAGACTTGCATTCCTGGGGTAAATCCTACTTGGTTGTGATGAACAATCTTTTTGATATACTGCTTTATCTGGTTTTACAAAATCTTGTTTAATATTTTGGCATTTATGATTATCAGAATGATTGGTCTGTAGTTTTCCTTTTTTTGCTGTGTCCCTATCTGCTTTTCCTTGTTCTTTAATATGTGATTACATGGTTATGAGCTTCCCACTCAATACTGTTTTAGCAGTGTCCCAAATATGTTGATAGCTTGTGTCTTTGTTTTCATTTGTTTCCAGGAACATTTGCATTTCTTGCTTGAGTGTTTCTCTGACCCAGTGGTTTTAAGAAGTATGTTGTTTAGTTTCCAAACTCTTTGTCTTTTAGTGATTTTATGTTTGCTATTAAATGTTAGCTTGACTCCACTGTGGTCTGAGAAGATACTTGGGATTACTTCAATGCTTGTGAATTTGTTGATGCTGTCTTTGTGGCCTAACATGTGGTCTATTCTTGAATATGTGTTGTATGCATTTAAAAAATATGTTTATTCCAGTTTTTAGGGGGTGAAGAACTCTGAAAATGTATAAGAGGTCTAGTCTGTCCATCTATTCATTTAATTCTCTTGTTTCTTTGTTGATTCTCTGCTTTGTTGATCTGTCTTAGTGTGAGAGGAGAATTTTAAATCCTCCCACTATTATTGTATTACAACTGATGTATTTTTGTTGTTCATTGTGTAGGTGCTTGATGTATTTAGATGATCTCTCATTGGGTTCATATGTGTTAATAATTGTTAAGTCTTCTTGGCTTATTGATGCTCTAATCATTATGTAATGACCTTACTTAACTTTTATTACTTTATTTAATTTAAAGTGTATTGTGTCAGAGATGAGAATGTCTGTTTCTGCCTTTTTCTGTGGTCCATTAGACTGTAGGATAGTTTTCCATCCTTTCACTTTAAGTCTGTGTTTATCTTGTTGGGTCAGATGGGTTTTCTTGCAAGCAGCATATGGTTTGGTTATTTTTTCTGATCCATTCTCACACTCTGTGCCTTTTGATGGGTCAGTTAAGCCATTGAAATTTATTGATATTATGGATTTAATGTATTGTAGTGCCATTATTCAACACTTTTTTATTTGTTATGATATATTGCAATTATTATTGTGATGTTCTTGTTTGGAAGAGGTCTTTCAGGACCTCTTTCAGGGCAGGCTTGGCGATGGTTGCCTCCTTTAACTGTTGTTTGTGTGAGAAGGTTTTGATCCCTCCCTCTAGTTTTAATGACAGTCTAGCAGGATATATTATCCTTGGTTGAAACCCTTGTTAGATATCTTGCCATTCTCTTCTGGCTTTTAGAGTTTAAGTGAAGAAGTCTGCTGATAGTCTTATGGGTTTTCCCCTGTATGTGACTTTTTGTTTCTCTCTTGCAACCTTTAGGATCCTTTCTTTATCCTTACTTCTTTTCATTGTGACTATGATGTGTCTTGGTGTCTTCAGGTCTGGGCTGATTCTGTTTGGGATTCTCTGGGCCTCTTTAATATTTATGTCCTTTCTGTTGTTAAAATCTGGGAAGTCTTCTTCTATAGTTTCCTCTAGAATGTTTCCTTCCCCTTCCTCTCTTTCTTCTTCTGGCAGGCCAATTATATGAATGTTACTTCTTTTTAGATCATCCCATATGTCTTTGTTGTTGTTTTCAATGTCTCTAAATCTCTTTTTGAGCTATTTTACATCTTTCTTAGTTTTGTCTAGCTCATCCTCTATCTGGATAATTCTGTTTTCTGCTTCTGTTAGTCTGATTTTATGCCCTCATCTTCTTTCTTCTTCTTCTTCTTCTAGCGTTTGCCCATCTTCTTTCTTTAGTTCAGCTATTTCAGCTTTCAGTTCTCTAATTATGTCAAGGTAGCTATTATTTCCTTGAGGATCTCATCTATTGTTTCCCTAATACTGCCATTCCTTTCCTCCATAGTTTTCTTCATTTCTGTGATTATTAAATTTATTGTTGCTGCATATTTTCCTTATCTCTGGTTACCTCTGACTGATTTGTAGTTTATTCTGTGTTCCTGTCTTCATTCATTGTTTGGCAATTTTATTTTTTCTTTGTCTAACCATTTTTTAATGATTTTTTTTTTATTTTTATGTTCTGTTGTTCTTCAGTTGTTGTGTTTTGAGGACAAGCCAAACTATACTAAGTACCTTTATACCCAAGGCAATCACCAACCTCAGAAATTACAATAGTAACTGAAATTAAGGATTGAAGCAATTTATCCAATACCAGTTAGCCCAACAATCCTCCAGTCCAAGTAAATTAGCAACCAAACTCAAATGAAAAGGAAATAATAAGGAAAAAACGGATACCAAGAATAGACAATTATGCAAATCTACTGTCCCCTGTAAATTATAGGGTAGCAAGAGGAAAAAGGGAAGTAGAGAAGAGACACACACAAAGAGAGTCCTCTCTGAGTCAAATATATCCCCCAAGATTATTCACAAATGAATATTAGTGAATTCAGAAAGCTGAAGAAGGAGGAAGAAAGAAAGGAAGACAAGAATGAGAGAAAAAAAGAAAGAAAGAAAAAAGGAAAGAAAAAAATAGGAGTGAAAGGAATTTTTTTAATTAGCTAGAAGGAGGGAGAAGGGGGAGATAGGATAGAGGAAGTAGGTAAAGTTAAACAATTTCCTCTCCCAATGGATAGGACGTCCAGTCACCTGCAATGGAAAATACACTAAGAGTTAATTTTGTTCAACCTGAAGGAGAGAGGGCGGGGGGGAAAGGACACATGTATAAATAATAGTAATAATAAAATATAACAGAGTAAAAAAAAGAAATCTAACAGTCAGTCTGCAGCTTGGATGGCTCCCAGTTGGCTCTCAGAAAGAAAAAGTGTTGGAATGACACCCCTCGTGATCCAGGAATCTTGGTAAAGGAAAAAGTGGCAGCTCTCAGGGCCCTGGGGTCTGTTCATAGGGGGAGAGGAGAGGGGTGCACTTCAGAAATAATCAGCAAATTTCCTTTCTTTTTTCTCTGTTTTCTAACCTAATTGTGCTATAGTCACCTCCTTGGTGTCACCTCCTTGGTGTCACCCTATTCACCGTCTTGCTGAATGTCATGTATCCCTACACTTTTCAGCAGTTGTTGTTGGAGCTCATGCCAGTAGCTGCTTCCAAGTCGCCATCTTGGCTCTGTCCCATCCTCTATTTCTTTTAACAATGTCTTACAGATTTCTTGAAAAGGTACTTTGCATCCTTTGTTAAATTTATTCCTATGTATTTGATCTTCTTGGATTCAGTTGTGAATGGTATTGCTTCCTTCAATTTCATTTATTCTGACCCATCTTTTGCATAAAGTAATGCCACAAATATATTGGTATTGATTTTGTAGCCTACTACTTTACTGAATTTATTGATGATATACAGCAGTTTCCTGGAAGAGTTTCTGGGGTCTTCTAGGTATACCAACATATCATCTGTGAATAAGGAGTTTAACTTCATCCTTTCAAATGTGGATTTCTTCTATATATATTTATTTATATATATGTGTGTGTGTGTATATATATATGTATATATATATATAAATAAATATATATAATTTCCTTTTTTGTTGCCCTTATTGTTTTTATTGTTGTCATAGCTATTGTTGTTGATGTTATTGTTGCTGAATAGGACAGAAAGAAATGGATAGAGGAGGGGAAGACAGAGAGGAGGAAAGAAAGACACCTGAAGACCTGCTTTACCTCTTGGGAAGTGACCCCCTGCAGGTGGGCAGCTGCAGGCTCAAACCGGGATCCTTAAGCTCGTCCTTGCACTTTGCCCATATGTGCTTAACCTGCTGATCTACTACCTAACCCCAGCTTTAAAATTCTTTAACCCTCTGGTAGTATTGTACTAGTGTCACCATGGGGTGCAGAAGGTGGAAGGTCTGGATTCTGTAATTGCTTCCCTGATGAGCATGGGAGTTGACCTGTCAAACCATAGTCCCAGCCAGTCCCTTGTGGGTCAGGGCTCTGAGGAAGCAGAGCTTCAGGTCACACTGATGAGGTCATTGGTCCAATAAAGTTCAGGTGGCATCATGATAACATCAGGAACCTGATGGCTGAAAAAGAGTTAACATATAATGCCATACAAAGTGTTGATTTAAAATGAACCTAAAGGCTAGAGTAGACCAGACGAAGAGTTGGGTGTCTCCGTTTTGTAGGTAGCTAGCAGGCCTATTTTAGTTATATTACAAATGGCCCATGACTTTATTACTTTTTTTTTTTGAACCTGACATCTGATATGCCGGTGGATCCAAGTTATTGTCTGGGGAGATGATGTCATGGCTGGAAAAAGGACCAGAAAGCTGGATAAGGAAGGAGAGTAGCTCTCAAATATGGGAAAAGTGTATAAATATTGTTGACTATAAACCCCATCTATTTGATATGAGGCCCATATTCAGCATAGGAGCCTATGTAACCTCTACTTCCCTTTAGGTTCGAACTTCCATTCTGTGGTAATCAGTAGGAATATTCCAAGTTGCACCAATTTCAGGACCCATCTTCTTCAGGTGGTATATATAATATGTTATCCAACCCCCCTTTGGAAGTTGGAACATTCTGTACTATTATTCATCCACATTGAGGGAAAGGTCCTGTAGAGGGCCCCTAAAGGGGCCCGTTATGTTGCTCCGGATGGACATGACCAGTGATAATGAAGGGATCTATTTGAGGTCTAGGCACATCATGTCTGTGTGGGAATCCCAGCACTCCCCGACTAGGACCCCAGCTGATGTGGTGACCTGATAGTGACTAAAAAGTCATCCTATATGTATGCCAGTCTCTTGCACTTATTCAAATTTTGTAATCCTTACTTTGATAAGGTTAGCTTTGGGGTGACTGAGGGAAGTGTAATAGGAACTAGGTGAGGAGGTTATCTAGGGCAAAGTAGAAACTATTTCATTAAGTACTTTATGGTATCTTTTTAGGTCTTTCTACTTGCTTGCTTCATTTATTGACTAGCTGCAAACTATTGAGCACTCTTGATTTAAGGTATATATTTTGTGCTAATTTATGGATATATGTGTACACTTGTCCTATCTTATGGGACCTGATCTATATCTAGGTTTTGAGACTATGTTAGGAATTGTATCACTCAAAATGGTATTAAGGAATCCTATGATTCCTTAATCATAGGAAGATTAAGAAAGGGAAGATTTTCACGCGAGTAATGATGCTGAAGTGTTGTTATTCCACACCTGACATATCTGAACACATTTGAACAGAAGCATGCTGAAGTGGTATTCGTTGTGTAGGCTGGGATCAGCAGTTTCAGTATCAGTTGGTATGAATTGAAAGAAGGATGCAGCAAAGTGAGCCACACCATACAGGTTCCAGGACTGTGGGAAATTTCGATTTTAGAGAGTAAGCAAGAGATTCCTGCTGTATTTAAGAAGGAAATAGGTAGTTATTGCTATAATTAAAATATTTGGCAATAGGGTTGACTTTGAAAATCCAATTGTTAGAATCTTCCATATCATACACGACCTCACCATAATTTGTCCTTTGATATTACTTATATATCTCCATATTTCATAAAGAATGCCTCTTATTGCTTCTGCTCTCCTGGTCTAAGCTTTTAGGAGAATCAACATTTCAAAAACTCAGACTTTAAATGAGTCTGTGCAATAAAATATTTAAGAAATCCAGTCAATGTTTCCCATCTCATATTAATTAGTAATTTATATGACTACAAGTTAATAGGAGTGCACATAAACACCATTTCCACCACCAAAAGACTATGGTACCATCCCATCCTCTATCCTCCTTCCCTCAACCCCCAGTGAAGCTGAGCATCAACTTTTATTCTCCACCAAGAGATTTTTATTTTGGTTACCTACTCCAAACTCAGTCAGATCCTGCTTTGATTTTACCTTTCTGCTCTTCTTTCTCAACTAGTGTTTATGAGTTGGATCATCCCATACTTGTCTTTGTCTTTCTGATTTAGCTCACTTCACATAATTTCTTCTAGCTCCATACAAGATGGGTTAGAGAAGGTGGATTCATTGTTCTTAATAGCTGCATAGTATTGCATTGTGTAAATATGTCATAGCTTTCTCAGTCATTCTTCTGTTGTTGAGCACCTGGGTTGCTTCCAGGTTTTAGCTATTATGAATTGTGCTGCTATGAACATAGGTGTGCACATATCGTTTTGGTTGGGTGTTATGGAATTCTTGCAGAATATCCCTAGCAGAGTAATTGCTGGGTCATATGTAAGGTCCATATTTAGCCTTGTTAGAGTTCTCCAGACTTCTCTCCCACAGAGGTTGGATCAATTTACAATCCACCAGCCATGCAAAAGAGTTCCTTTGTCCCTACAACCCCTCCAGCATTTGTTGCTGCTGTCCTTTTTGATGTATGCCACTCTCACAGGGGTCAGGTGGTATCTCAATGCTATCTTTATTTGCATTTCTCTGACATTCAGTGACTTTGAGAAATTTTTCATGTGTTTGTTACACTTTAGGTTCTCTTCCTTCATGAATATTCTGTTTGTCTCCTTTCACCATTTTTGGAAGGGATCATTTGTTTTTTTGTTGCTAAGTTTTCTGAACTCTTTGTATATTTTGGTTATTAGTCTCATGTTTGATGTAGGCATGTGAAAGTCTTCTATCATTCTGTGAGAGTTCTCTTTGTTTGTGTGATGGTTTCTTTTGCTGTGCAGAAGGTTTAAAATTTGATTTAGTCCCATTGATTTGTTCTTGTCTTAGACTTACTTGCAATTATATTTGAAATTTAGGTGGGAAAGCATTTCACCAATGTTTTGCTCTGTATTTTGTTGAGGAATTATACAGATGCAGTCTTTGCCCTCAGGTTTTTCCACTCCCTGCGATATCCTCACAGTGCCCTTTTCAACCATTCCTGTCCCTACACGTCACTCCTGGTTGTTGCCCAATAAAGCCCTCCCACTTCTGTGTTGTCTCTCTCTCTCTCTCTCTCTCTCCCCCCGGTGGTGAGGTAGTGGGGGACGGCCATTTTTTCAGCTGACTCCACGTGGCCTGAGCCAACCTGTTTGATCCGTAATAAATATTTGTGTACCCCATTTGCTCCGGATCGCCTCTCTCTCTTCTCCGTGGCACAGCCTGACACCTGGTGCACAATGTGTCCTGCACTCACATCCCGCTGGGTGGCCTGGCCTGAGGTCGAGAAAAGTCACCCAGACACAGGTAAGTGGCAGCCTCCTGACTCTGCGACTCCACGTTTCCCCCCACCATGGGATTTTTTCTGCTTTACGAGGAGGTGTTCCACACATTATATCCTTCTCTCATGGGACAGGCTCTCGATCTCAGAGACACTTTAATTTTTGCCACACTGTGGGTTCTCTTGGTTATATTTGCAACTTTCAGGATATGGACAAGGAGTCCTGCCAAAAGGTTAAGAGACCTTGAGGCTGAGATACAAGAGTTAAAGGATATGTGCTTAGGGCTTAAACTCTCTAAGCCTTCTGCAGTCAGCCCCAAAAGTTCTGCTCCCACAGACACATGTTCGGTTTCTCCTGTGGCGGATTCTGCTTCCATGACCCCTCCCCCCCGCTTACACCTCATCATTAAGAGACCTTGATGCTGAGAAACAAGTGTTAAACGATATGTGCTCAGTACTTGAACACTCTAAGCCTTTTGCAGTCTGCCCCTAGAGTTCTGCCACCTCAGACACATGTTCGGTTTCTTCTGTGGTGGCTTCCACTTCCATGACCCGTCCCCCCACTGATATCTCATCATTAAGAGACCTTGTGGCTGAGATACAAGAGTTAAAGTATATGTTTTCAGCGCTTAGAGACCTTAAGTCTTTTGCAGTCTGCCCCAAGAGTTCTGCCCCTGCAGATATGTATTCAGTTTCCCCTGCGGCCACTACAGCAGGTACCACTTCTGTGACTCTTTCCCCCATGTCATCAAACCAAGTCCACACCTTCCTGGTAAATGTGGCCTCCAATAGACAAAACCCTCAGGTGTGGCATCCATACTCCTCCAAATAACTGATAGAACTCAGACAGGCAGTGAAGGAGGACGGCATCCATGCCCCATAGACCAAGTCCATTTTACGAAGCTTTTTCCAGCACTTTAACATCCCCCAAGACTGGAAAGACTTAACTCGTGCTGCACTCCCAGACCCTCTCTACCTGCAATGGAAGGCATGCTTTCGTAATGAATGCTCTAGACAATCCCAGGAAAATAGTCACAAACAGCTAGCATGGAATTTTGATGCATTGTTTGGAGCAGGAGAGTTTGAAACGGGAACTCAGCAGGCAGAAGCCAAGTTTCCAACTGGTTATTTTGAACAGGTACGCATCTGCACAACACAAGCATGGGAGGGTTAACCCCATCCACAGTAGAGGCCTTAGTTCCCATTAACTCTCTTCACCAAAACACCGATGAATCCTTAGCAAACTTCATCTCCAGGGTGCAGTCAACCTTAGAGAGAAAGATTTATAATCCTTAAGTCTGTTCTCTCCTCCTGCGTTCTATTGTCTGGTATGGCATGATTCCACAATTCCATCAGGCATGCCTTAGTCTTAAACACCAACACCCACATAATTTGATTTTAGTGACACAGGAACTTAAATCAGGCTCTTATGAGGCACCAATTATGACACAGGCTTATGCAGTTATCCCATGTAATCAAAATGGGGCCTGATTTCAGTATGGTCACCAAGGACATTGGCATAATTAATGTCCAGATAAGCTCCAGTTAGGGCAAGCATGCCTCCAGTCAGGACAGCCACACCTCCAGTTAGAGCAACTACACCTTCAGTCAGGGCAACCCTGCCTTCAGTCAGGGAGCCAGAGGCCATGAACACCTTGTCATAGATGTCGGAAAGGTTTTCATTGGAAGAGAGAGTGTTGGTCCAAATTTCATAAAGATGGCATGCCCCTGAATGGTACAAATTCGGGGCCTGAGATTTTGTGGACCATTCCTGTTTTAGAACAAGGTCACCCTGCTATGACAGTAAGGATTGGCAAAATTCCTTTTAAATTTTTGATTGACACGGGCCAGAAAAGATGATTTTAAGGCAAGCAGAGGTTCCCCAAAATTGGGAACTCATCCCGGGACCCTCTATACATGGAGTTGGAGGGGTGACCCAATCCTTTTTCACACGAGATTCGCTCATGTGGGAAGACCCGGAAGGGACTAGTGGACACTTCACCCTTTGGTAGCTGATATTACCACCAACCTACTGGGCAGGAATCTTCTGGAATGTCTTGATATTAGGATATCCACAGATGCCTCTGCAGAGCATAACACCCGCTTCTGCGAGACTACATCTAATCAGCACCCCTAATACTAACTGTCACTGTTCGTAACCAAACTCCCTGCTTAGACTGGCTTTATAATAAGCCTGTCTGGGTGGAACAGTGGCCTTTGCCTAGGGATGAGCTAGAAATTTTAAAAGAGCTCATCTGAAAGCTGTTGTCCTTGGGACACATTCATCATTCTCGAACCCCATGGAATACTCCTGTCTTTCTGATTAAAAAGCGCTTGGGAAAATGGCGCCTTCTCCAAGATCTCCATGAGGTAAATAAAACCATGTGGGTCTGGGGCTCCCCCCAAAGGGGTTTGACTCTTGCTTCTGAAATTCCCATGGGAATTCCAATCATAGCTATTGATATACAAGATTGTTTTTTCTATATTCCCTTGCATCTGCAAGATTGTAAACGTTTTGCCTTCTCTGTTCCTTCTATTAATAACGCCAGCGCTGCTGATAGATTTGAATGGGTGCTGCTGCCCTAGGGCATGGCCAATAGTCCTACAATTTGTCAAGAGGCTGTTAACTCTGACCTTTTTCCATATATTCATAAGGGCTTTAATGTTTTTCACTACATGGATGGCGTATTAATATGGGGAAAATTAAATACAGATCTCTGTGCCCTATGTGATTTTTTCATTCCTGCATTAAAGAAAAGTGGCCTTAAAATAGCTCCTGAGAAGATACAGTTACTTCCTCCAATATCTTTCTTAGGTTCAGAGATTTCTCTAACACAAATTCGTCCCTTAAAACCTAGTGTTACTTTTCCTTCTAACCTTACTCTTGCTTCTTTACAAAGTTTTCTTGGAAATTTAAATTGGCTTAGGCAGTATCTTTATCTGCATACAAGATGCCTCCAACCACTGTTTTATCTGTTAAAAGGAAATAAACATCCCTCCTCAAAACGTTGGTTAACTCCTGAGGACTCCTTGGCACTGGAAAGGGTTAACCAGGCTCTCCAGGACATGCAGCTTGTTCAATTCTCCCCCTCCTCTCCAGTAAACATTTAATCTTTAACTCCACCCCCACAGTATTAGGGGCATTGTGGCAGAACCATGGGGTTCTCGAATGGCTTCACACACCAGTAGGTGGAGCTCCAAGACTCCTCACTGATATAGATGCATTAGCATTCATGGTTTTCCAAGGAAGAAATAGGTCTGTGAAGGTCTTAGGGAAAGAACCAGATTTAATTATTCTTCCCTTTTCTCTCACAGATACAGAGTGACTCATATGCCATCATTCCCACTTTGCCGTAAGCTTCGTGGGGTTTCCAGGACAAATAGATAACCATTTTCCTTCTAATAAATTGATAGCTTCTTTACCTCTTTTGCCTCTATTAGTACATAAACTTTTCTCTTGGGATCTCATTCCCTCTGCTCCTACAGTCTTCACTGATGGTTGAAAAAAGGGATCTGCTGCCCTTATATATTACCCAGACAAACAACCCCCTAAACCTCTCTTTACTGAGCTTCCTGAGAATTCCCCTCAATACAAAGAACTTTATGCTGTTTTCCTTGCATTAAAAGCTGTACCAGAATCCTTCAACCTTTTTTCTGACAGTGTTTATACTGTTAACTTACTTCCATGGCTTGCTCGTTCTTATGTGACAATTGATGACAACCCACTTTCCCCTCTCTTGATTCAAATCGCCTCTATGCTCTGTTCTTTAATCCAACCACTGTATATTCAACACCTTCATTCCCACAGCCCTCTTCCTGGTTCCCTGTCCGAAGGGAATGCTGCAGCTGACCGACTTGCCTCCACAGGAACTCTCCTAGTCTCTGTCTCTGATCCTGCTGACTTTCATTCCCTAACCCATGTTAATCTTAAAGGCCTTAGAGCTTTATTTCCTGATGTTCAGTTGAAACATATCCTTGCTACATGTTCTTCCTGTGCAAGTCTCATAAAAACAGCTGCTATTCAGAATCTTGTGGTTAACCCCTGAGGCTTAAAAGCTAATGCTCTTCGGCAAATTGATGTCACCCACATACCAAACTTTGGCAAAAAAAATATGTGTTTGTCTCAATTGATACCTTTTCTAAATTTATGTGGGCAACTGCTCAGATGGGAGAAAGCCCTAAAAAGCTTATAAGCCATATGCTCTCCAGTTTTGCCATAATGGGCTTGCCTTCTCAACTGAAAACGGACAACGGGAGTACATTTACCAGCAAACAATTTAAAGATTTTTGTTCCTTCTGGAACATTACTCATACCACAGGCATTCCCTATAATCCACAGGGACAAGGCATTGTCGAGAGGGCCCATCAAACCCTTAAGGATCAATTAAATAAAGATAAAGGAGGAATGTACAGCCCCAATATCCAGCTAGCAAAAGCCTTAACTACATTAAATCTCTTTAATATTTACAATAATTCAGACCTACCTTCTATTATTCTTCACTGGCAAACACCATCTACCCTCCCAGCTATTAAGGTCAAATGGAAAGGCCCACTTGATAAAATTTGGAAAGGGCCTGACCCCCTATTGACCATGGGTATGGGTTTCACATGTGTTTTCCCTCAAAATTACTCTAAACCTGTCTGGGTTCCTGCCCGCCATGTCTGACAATACCCTCATGATGGCACTGCTATCCCTTAAGAACAAGAAATACAAGAGGACTAGATGCAGGATACATCCAAGGTTCCATAATATGACATGGCATAACCTAGAAAATCTGGCTCACAGAGACCTCTCTCCTACCCTTTCCCTGAATGTCTTATGTTAGGACTGTCAAGTTGTGTTTTGTGAGTGAGTGTGTTGAATGACCAAAAATTTTTGTATGACCCATCAGCTCAGAGTACTCTAAAAGGTAATTGACTTTATATAAAAATGCTGGACGCAGCCAAAGTTTCTGGAGACATCCAGAAACATTCCAAAAAAAAGTTTTTTTCTCCCTCTTTTGATTTTTATATATATGGTATATATGTAAGTGTTTAGTCTTAAACTATGTGAGTAATGACAGATATAAATTTGTTTTTAAGATGATATGTTTTTATAACAAAAGTTTTTTCCTCCTGTGTGTTATAACTAAATGTTTATAAGTATGTTTCAAGTTTGGTAAACATTAACTTAACGGTTAAAAGTGTAACCTTGAAGCTATATTACTACTAGGCAAGGTAAAGTAAATTTGCTAAAGTAACTAACTATTTAAGGTAAAGTCTAAATATTTAATGTGACAATATATCCCCAAAACTAAAATGCAAATTTTCTATACAAGACGCTTTTGGAGGGCCCCCAAAAGTGCCCTGTAAACTATCTTGTGGAAATTAATCCACAACAGATCTGGCATCAATCTGGCACTGTAAGTGTTAAAACCATTGTTTCCAAAATGCGTTAGCTCTCTAAGTAATCTGAGTCTGTTTATAGTCCAAAGTAAGAATAGTTAAAAAATCAAAATACATATTTTAACTACAATCGGTCTAAAGATCCTGCTCTATATGTCCTTACTGTGTCCATTTAGATATAAAGGAAAATGAGGAAATTTTGAGGAATTATACAGATGCAGTCTTTGCCCTCAGGTTTCGCCACTCCCTGTGATATCCTCTGTTGGGAACATGTGTAAGCCTGATAGAGCTTAGGGAGGAGAACCACCCCCATCCTTGGATGGAGGTCTGAGAAGATAACCTCTTGGTAAATCTCTCAACCCAGGTGAGCATAAGGGGGAAACTCAGACTTGGTTCTTTCCTTCTTGACCCTCAGGCCCACAGAAACCCCAGTACTTCTCTCCATTAACTGCAGGCCACAAGGCCACAGATGCGCTTATTCAAAGTCACCTTCTGATCACAGAACACACCTTATCACTCATTTCTTCACACACCTCAGACCCCAGACAAGAGAAATTCCAAACTATATGGCTTTTGATATTCATCTTCTCTCTGTCTTACCCTATGGGTTTAACCCCTATGCTTCTCTCAAATACCTTTGGATAATTAAGTTGCTTATGTCATAGAAAATAACTGTCTTGTATCTCATCAATTCCTGTCATACCAGCCCCCTACCTTAGGGACATGCTGTCTGTTAAGAAACCTGTAATTTATGACATATTTCAACAATAATTACCTCCACTGCTTTTCTATTTAACTCATATCCACTTTGCTAATATGTTATAAGATTCTGGGATTCTAGGACTCAGATTCTAGGCACGCTAGAGTCCCCTGGTGTCTTTTACTTCGTGTCACCCCTGTCGTGAGCGAGAAAGAACCAGCCCATTACCTTTCCCATGGAGACCACCCTGCGGGAGAGGGAAAGAGATACCTCGAAAATCCTCGCTGTGCCCTTTTCAACCAATCCTGTCCTGACATGTCACTCTTGGTTGTTGCCCAATAAAGCCCTCCCACTTCTGCACTCTTTCTCTCTCCCCCCGGTGGTGAGGTAGTGAGGGATGGCCATTTTTTCGGCTGACTCCATGTGGCCTGACCCACACTGTTTGATCTGTAATAAAGATTTGTGTACTCCATTTGCCCGGATCTCCTCTCTCTCTTCTCCGTGGCACAGCCTGACAGTATTTGATAGTTTCTTATCTAACATCCAGGTCTTTTATACATTTGGAGTTGATTTTTGTTTCTGGTGAGATACAGTGGTTCAGTTTCATTATTTGGAATGAAACTCAGTTTTCCCAGCACCATTTATTGAAGAAAGCCTCCTTCCTCCACTTAATATCTTGGGCCTTTTTTTTCTTAACAAAAATTAGGTGCCCATAGGTGTGGAGGTTTAGTTCTGGGCTTTCAATTCTGTTCCACTGCTCTGTGTAGCTATATATTTTTTCTATTACTAGGCTTTTTGGATGATGACCTTATAATATAATTTGAGATCTGGGAATGTGAAATCTCTATTTCTGTTTCTTTTCCTCAAGGTTGTATTGGCGATTCTTGGTGTTTTCTGGTTCCAGATAAATGATTGTAGTTTTTGTTCTATTCTCTTAAAAAAAATATTGGTGAAACTTTGATGAGCATCACATTAAATTTTGATATGGCTCTGGGGAAAATATTTATTTTGATGATATTAATTCTTCCCAACCATGAGCATGGAATACCTTTCCATTTCTTGGTATCATTTTCTATTACTTTAAGTAGCCACTCATAGTTTTCAGTATACAAGTATTTCAATTCTTGATCAGGTTTATTCATAGATATTTTATTGATTTTTTGTGACTGTGAATGGGAGTGATTTCTGGATGTCTTCTTCTTTAAATTAGTGTTTACATAAAGAAATGTCACTGATTTTTGTACATTGATTTTGTAGCCTAATGTCTTGATATATTGCCTAATGATTCCCAGTAGCTATCACTGGATTCTTTAAGTATTACTGTGTATACTATCATACCATCTGCAAATAGTGAAAACATGACTTCTTTCCTTCCAATCTGTATTCCTATGAATTATTTCTCTTCTCTGATTTCTATTGCAAGAACTTCCAATACCATGTTGAGAAAGAAAGGTGGTAATGGACAGCCTTGCTTTTTTTGTGTTCTGATGGTGAATGTTTTCAACTTTCAGTCCATTGAGTATGATACTAGCTAGGTTTTCTTTATATGGACTCCACTTTCTTCAGGAATTTTCCATCCATTCCTATTTTTGTAGTGTTTTGAGCATGATTGGGTGTTGTATTTGTCAATGGCTTTCTCTGCATCTATTGAATGAATCATGCAGTTTTTGCTTTTATTGATGTGGTGAATGACATTGATTGACTTAAATATGTTGAACTAGCCTTGCATTCCTGGGATAAATCCCACTTGGTTGTGATGAACAATCCTTCTGATATACTTCTGTATCCAGCTGTTTAGGTTCTTGTCAATAGTTTTGCATCTATGCTCATCAGAGATATTGGTCTGTAGTTTTTCTTTTTTGTTGTTCTCCTCTCTGCTTTTGGTGTCAGGGTATTGTGGATTCATAGAAGGTAGAAGGGAGTGTTCCTGTTTCGTTGATCTTTTGAAAGAGCTTTAGAAGTATAGGTATTAAACCATTCCCAGAATAATTTGTAGAATTCATCTGTAAGCCATTTGGTCCTGGACTTTTGTTGTTGGGAAGGTTCTTAATAACTGTTTCAATTTATTTTTCTGTGATTGGTTCATTAAAGTTCTGTAGTTCTTCCTGGGTCTTTTTTGGAAGGGTGTTTCTAGGACTGAGGTCCTTAGTGGTCAGGTATTATGTCACTCAGACAAAGTTATTGCTACCTCAGTGTCTTTTGAAAAACTCCCAGAATGACACACCAGGCAAGACCTAGAGGCCCTGACTAGTCAGCTATTCTGTTACTCAGTTCCTGCCACTTTCAATGTCTTTTGAATGACACATATTTGAAAGAGACCCTTGCTGTTCCAGGCACCTTGCTAAAGATATTCCCTCCACAGGAGTCCCAGTAGATGGTGTGGGTGTTGGGAATTATCAAAATAGAAAACTCCCAGCCAATCTCCTTGTTTCCTTTATATATTTTCAGCCTCTACCTCCCAAATATGAATTACAGGACTATTCTTTTGTTCTTGTCTGCCCAACCAGTGCGCCCCTATCTCACTACTGACCCAGAATTCCTACCCTCACCTGTAATTCCCAGTTTTGAAGCAACCTCCTTGCATATCTCAAGCCATGCATTGTATCTGAGTCACCATCTTGGCTCCACTACCCAAAAAAGTTTTCTTTTAAGTTGATCTTGATTAACAAACATTTGATAGGGCTTCTTTGTCTTTTAATTATTTCCCCTATTTGTTTGTTGTTCTTTTATATTTTATTGTGTTCCTGTTTCTAGTATACTGCTGTACACCTTGCTAAGAATCTGTTTTCCTTTACTTCCTCCTTTCTTGTAATACTCAACTTAGTATTTCTTATAAGATGGGGTTGATTGTGGTAAATTCCTTTAGTTATTGAATATTTGTGAATACCTTTATTTCTCCCTCATACTTGAAGGATGATTTTGTAGTATACAAAATTCATGGCTGAAATCCCCACTCCTTTAGTGCCTTGAATATATCATTCCACTCAAGGGTTTGTGAAGAAAAATCTCAGGAGAGTCTGATATTTATCCCTTTGTATGTAACTTCTTTCCTTTCCCTAGCAGCCTGCAAAATGTTCTCCTTGTTGTTGAGTTTTGATAATTTTACTATAATGTGCCTTGCTGTTGGCTGTTCTGGGTTGTAAACCTGGGTGATTGGTCTGCCTCTGAAATAAGTATGTTCTGAGGATTTCTAGTTGAGGGAAATTTTCATCTAAAACTTCTCTGAAAATTACCTCCGGACTTTTGTCCTGGTCTAACTCCTCAGGTATCCCTATAACTCATGTATTTGACATTTTTATGGAGTCTGCAATTTCACAAAGAGTAGCTTTATTCTTTCTAAACCTTTCCTATCCCTCATCTTTGAATTAAAAGTATGAGCTAATTGGGTCTTCTATATTGGAAATTCTTTGTTCTCCACATGTGAGTCTACTTCCTAAGATTTTACCTGAGTTTGAAATGCATTTAAAGTGTCTTTCAGGCCTTAAAGTTCTTTTTGAAATTTTTCTTCCATACTGCTAAACTGCTTAGTGAGCACTGCTTAGAGTTCTTCTTTCATACTTTGTAGCTTCTTATCAAATTCCAAAGAAAAATGTTCTTTCATTTCCCACTTAAATTCTTGCAGAGTTTTCATAAGCTTTCTATAATTTATCTGTGATAGACTCTGCATCTGGAATTTCTTGGAGTTCATCTGATTTGCTTCTCTCTGTTTGATATGGCATATTGTTTAAATGTCTACCTCTTTGCTTTTGCATATATGGTGTGGTTATTGTTGGCCAGCAGGTGGTGCTGTTATGGACTTTGCCTTCCACTTATTTGTATAATCTGTGGTGGTAGTGGGTGGGGGGGTGTTTGGGGATATCTTGTTGGCTGATTTGGTCTTTATCTCAAACTCAGACTGAGAAAAAAAAACTCAAGCTAACACTCATAGAAACATAAAAATAAAAGCCCTGAGTCAAAGATTGAGAGATCTTGAGATCCAATTTCTTTTCTTCAGGGGAGTCTGCTAACTGTGTCCAATATGGTCCAGGACAGTGCTAAGCACCGTCCACCCAGAGCTCTCATTTCAACTGTGTCTTTCAACCCACTCCCCTATTTCTCCAATCACACCTGAGGCTGTGAATTTTTTTCAGCTGTAGATTATGTGTACAATTCAATCTATTTTTGTGTACAGTAGTTGTATTGAAGAGAGTGAATGTCTGATTGCAGCACTCCATAAGCCGCATCTCCCAGAAATCTATAGCTTTACTATTCTTTAACCCTCTGGGAGTATAGATACAGGGTCATTATGGGGTGCGGAATGTGGAAGGTCTGGCTTCTGTAATTGCTTCCATGCTGAACATGGGTGTTAACAGGTCAATCCATACTCCCAGCCTGTCTTTCTTTCCCTAGTGAGGCAGGGCTCTGGGGAAGTGGGGTTCCAGGACACACTGCTAAGGTCTTCTGCTCAGGGAAGTTTGTTTGGCATCATGGTAGCATCTGGAACCTGGTTGCTGAAAAAAGAGTAACATATAAAGACAAAAAATTCAATGACTAATCATGAACTGGAGTATTGCTGGAGTACTGCAAATGAAGATTGCAGTTCTCCATTTTGAAAATATCCAGTAGGTTTGTTTTAATTATATTCCAAAGAATCCATGATTATACTTTTTTTTTTTTGATCCTGACATCTGATATGCAGGTGGACCCAAGTTATTGTCTGGGGACATGATATCAAGGCTGGAAAAAGGACCAGTATGTTGCGTCAGGGAAGAGAGTAGCTCCCACATATGGGAAAGTTATATAAATATTGTTGACTACAGACCCCATAAATTTGATCTGATCTGAGGCCCATATTCTGCTTAGTAGCCTATGTAACATCTGCATCTATGTAGGTCTGAGCTTGTGTTCTGGGGTTATGTGTAAGAACATTCCAAGCTGCCCCAATTTCAGGACCCATTTTTCTCAGCTGATAGATAGAGTAAATTATTCAGCTTCACTTCAGAGGATGGAACATTCTATACTGTTGATTCTCACTGAGAGCAAGACCCTATGGGGGCCCACAAAGGGGTATATTGTGTTGTTCAAGATGGAGATAAACAGTGACAATGGAGAGAGATTTATTTGAGTTCTAGACCCATCGTGTTTATGTGGCAATCACAGGACTCCCCAACTAGGGCCCCGTATGTTGGTGTAGCCTGATAGTGACTAAAGTGCCATCATTAATGTATGCCAATACCTTTCTATATGGGCTTGTAATGCTATAAACTTCCCTCTTATGACACCGTTTGCTGCATCCCACAGGGTCTGGTAGTTGGACTCTTCAGTTTTGTTGTTCTCTAAGTAATTTTTAAGTTCTCTTTTGATTTATTCAATGACTAAGCACTTTTCTGAGGAGTATTTTTCTGCCACCAGAGTTTGGATATATTTCATTTTTTAATTATTTTTTATTTAAGAAAGGATAAATTAACAAAACCATAGGATAGGAGGAGTACAACTCCACACAATTCCCACAACCCAATCTCAATATCCCATCTCCTCCCCTGGGAATTCTCTATCTCTCTGGGAGCGTGGACCCAAGGCCATTGTGGGTTGCAGAAGGTGGAAGGTCTGGCTTCTATAATTGCTTCCTGCTGAACATGAGCGTTGACTGGTCTATCCATACTCCCAGTCTGCCTCTCTCTTTCCCTAGTAAGGTGGGTCTCTGGGGAAGAGGAGCTCCAGGACACACTGGTGGGGTCATCTCTCCAGGGAAGTCTGGTCAGCATCCTGCTGGCATTGGATCATGGTGGCTGAAAAGAGAGTTAACATACAAAGCCAAACAAATTGTTGAGCAATCATGGACTCAAATGTTGGAATAGTGGAGAGGGAGTGTTGAGGGGGTACTCACTGAAAACTCTAGTGTACTTCTGCTTTCAGGTATATATTTTGCACTAGTTTATGGATACGTGTGAACTTATGCTCTCTCTCACAGAACCTGATCTATATCTAGGTTTTGGGACTTTGTTAGAAAATGATCCACCTGGGATGAAATTAGAGAATACTATGAAAGGGAAGGTCTCACCCTTTTCTTCAAGTAGTGAAGCTGAAGGATTGTCATTCCACAAGTGCAGTCTCTGGACACAGTCTGAGCTGAAGCATGTTGAGGTGACAAACGTTGCATTGATTAGGTTGCCATCGGCAGATGTAATATTATTTGATATGGATTGGGAGAGGCATGCAGGAAAGTGGGCCTTATCCTAGGGTTCCAGGACTGGGGGAAATGTAGGCTCTATAGAGGAGATGTGAGGTTCCTGCTGTCTTAGGATTCAAAAAGACAATGGATAGTTAATGTTATCATCACATTATTTGGTAATTGGGTTAACTTTGAGAAGTCCTTTTGTTAGGGTTTGCTGTATAGTACCCAGTATCTTATATAACTGTGCCACTGGTTGCTTCTGATTTACTTGGTCTAGGCTTTTGAGAGAGTCTGCATATAAAATACACAGCCTATATATTAAGAAGGCTCAGTCTGTGTTTTAAAAACTTTGAGACATACAATTAATTTTCCCTCTCTCATATTAAGTAACTAGTGATTTATATGACTACACTTTACTAGGAGTGTACATAAACACCATTCCCACCACCAAATGACTGTGTCCCATCCCACCCACCCTCCCCCCACCAACCACCAGCTCAGGAAGCCGCATGTCTACCCCTCACCACAGGGTTTTTACTTTGGTGCCCTACTTTCAATTTAGTCAGATGCTGCTTTTAGTTTCCCTTTCAGATCTTTCTCAACTTCTGTTGATGAGTGGGATCATCCCATACTCATCTTTATCTTTCAGACTTAGTTCATTTAATGTAGTTCCTTCTATCTCTGTCCAAGATGGGTGAGAGGAGGTGTGTTCATTCTTCTTGATAGCTGCATAGTATTCCTTTGTGGTATATATATACCATATATATATATATGGTATATATATACACCACAGCATTCTCAACCACTCATCTGTTGTTAGGCACCTGGGTTGCTTCCAGGTTTTAGCTATTATGAACTGTGCTGCTATGAACATAGGAGTACACACCTCTTTTTGGTTGGGTGTTATGGAGTCCTTGGGGTGTAAGAGGAATTACTGGGTCATATGGAAGGTCCTTGTGAAAGTTCTCCAGACTGCTCTCCACAGAGGCTGGACCAATTTACATTCCCACCAGCAATGCAAAAGGTTTCCTCTGTCCCCACAGCCTCCCCAGCATTTGTTGATGCTGTCATTTTTGATGTATGGCATTCTTACTGGAGTGAGGTGTTATCTCAATGTTGTCTTCATTTGCATTTTTCTGACAATCAGTAACCTGGAGCAGTTTTTCTTATGTTTGTTAGCCTTTTGGATCTCCTCTGAAGTGAATGTTTTGTTCATATACTCTGCCCATTTTTGGATGGGGTTATTTGCTTTTTTGCTGCTAAGTTTGCTGAGCTCTTTACATATTTTGGTGATTAGTTTCTTGTCTGATGTATGGCATCTGAAGATTTTCTGCTATTCTGTGAGGTGAGGGGTCTCTTTGTTTAATAGTTTCTTTGGCTGTGCAGAAGCTTTTCAATTTGATGTAGTCCCATTGGTTTGTTTCTGCTTTAGTCTTTCTTGCGATTAGGTTTGATTAATCAAAGATGTCCTTGAGGTATAGGTGGGAAAGTGTTTTACCAATGTTTACCTCTAAGTATTTGATTCTTTCTAGTCTAACATACAGGTCTTTGATACATTTGGAGTTGATTTTTGTTTCTGGAGAAATAAAGTGGTTCAATTTCATTCTTCTGCATGTTTCAACCCAGTTTTCCCAGCACCATTTTTTGAAGAGAGCCTCCTTCTTCCATTTATTGCTTTGGGCCTCCTTATCAAAGATTAGATGTCCATAGATGTAGGGATTTAATTCTAGGCTTTCAATTCTGTTCCACTGGTCTGTGTGCCTACTTTTGTTCCAGTACCATGCTGTTTTGATGATGATGATTTATTGTCGGGACAAAGGGTCCCTGGCCTCACACTCCCACCCTGGTGCTTTCAGTAGAGCTGCCTGCTGTGGGAGGCCGGGAGGAAGTTCACAGGGTACAGAGGCTTGCTGAGAACAGCGTGACCTCTCGGAGGCCCACGCCTCCTGGCAGAGCCAATCACAAGTTCCCCAGAGCCAACCGCAAGTTCCCCGGGGCCAACCGCAATTTCCGCATTCCCATGCCCTTCTTTTCTTCTAGCGTTTGCCCTTCTTCCGTATCCAGTCAACAGCGTCAGGTTGAGCCTGATGTAAAGTTTCGAGACCTCCTTTGAATCTGGAGAGGTGCCACCTATCCCATGCCCTAAAATGATATAAGTAGCTGGCAAAAAGGAAAAAAAAAAGGCTGGCTTGCTTGCTTCATGAACTGAGTCTGCTGTTCTGTGAATCAATCCCGACGCCCTTCTCCCTTCTCGCCATCACCGTCACACTGGACATGACAAGTGGAGGTCCCACCGAGATGAGGAATGAGGGGTAAGTGGACGAGGTCTCCCTGGCCAGCGTGCGGTGTATTGGCATTTCAGAAACAGAAAACACTGTTAATCATTCCCGACGCCCTTCTCCCTTCTCACCGTCTTCCACCGAGATGAGGAATGAGGGGTAAGCGGATGGGGTCACCTCCTGGTTGGCAGACGGTGTATTGGAAGTTCAGATACAGAAAACGAAAATGGGTAACAGTGGAAGCAGAGCAGAACTACAGCATCAGCTCAGGCAGCTGCTTGAACAACAAGGCATTGCCATTAAGTCTAGCATCGCACAGCAGTTCTTGGACATAATTAATACAGCTAGCCCCTGGTTCCTTTTGGGAGGAGGTCTACACATTCCCGATTGGGACCAGGTAAAGAGGGACCTGCAAAAGCAACTCCATAAGCAAGGCCCCGACGCCCTCCCTATAGCAACATTTTTGCTGTGGAGGCTAGTAAATGATGCTCTGTGGAGTGAAAAAGTTAGAATAAAAGCTGAATTAGGAGCAGCCCGGGGAGTGTGGCAGGAGATACAGGAGGAGGAGACTCATCGCTCCCTGGGCGATGGTTCACTTTTAGATCACCCCTCGCCTTTACCTCCTGAGAAGGATTGGGATGGAGGAGGGCCGATTCCAGACAGTGAGGAAAAGAGTGAGGACGAGGAAGGCATATTGAGACAAAAGATAAAAGACCTCCGCTGCCGCATTAAAGAACTGGAAATGGCGAGAATGTGGCCTCACCGGTGGTGCCATCCGTTCCTCTGCTACAACATCCGGCATATGCGGCCTGGGAAGGACATATTCCAGCCCCGGAGGAGGTGGCGGAGGGCATGGGTCCAACGGGGGGAGTAAGGTTTCCATCCAGCGGTATCCTGGAGACAGAAAGGGCCTGAGCCATTTTTGCTAAGGGCCACTGTTCCATGCTCCTGACCCAAACCCATACCCATAAAGTGGCTGTCAGATAAGCCCGTGTGGGTGGAGCAGTGGCCCTTGAATAAGGAAAAACTTAAGGTGGCCCAAGAACTAGTTAAAGAACAGATAGAGGCAGGACATATCATTCCATCCACGTCTCCTTGGAATACTCCCATATTTGTGATTAAAAAGAAAAGTGGAAAGTGGAGACTCCGACAAGACCTTAGGATGGTGAATAAGGCCATGCAGGTGATGGGTCCTTTACAACAAGGATTGCCATCCCCAATTGCCATTCCAAAAAATTGGGCAATGATTATTATAGACCTTAGAGACTGCTTTTTCAGCATCCCTTTGCACTCAGAAGACAGCCCACCGTTTGCTTTCTCTGTCCCGTCCATTGACTTTATGGAGCCTGCGGCCAGATATCAGTGAGTGGTACTCCCTGAAGGAATGGCCAATAGCCCAATTATTTGCCAAATGTATGTAGCCCAGGCGCTGACCCCCATCCACGCCAGATTCCCCCAGATGCATATCGTCCATTACATGGATGACATCCTGCTGGCAGCTGAAACAGAGGACATGATTAGGCAGGCTTATGCAACCCTACGCACAACACTAGAGATCAACGGACTGATCATAGCACCAGATAAGGTCCAGGAGAAATATCCATATCAATATCTCAGGCATACTATTAGTGAAACTGGGATAAGACCCCCAAAATTGACCATCAACTGCACTTTGCATGATTGGCAACGATTCTTGGGGGATTTACAATGGGTATGCCCTTCCTTAGCAATCACCACTGGGGAATTGCGTGCATTATATGACATGGTCCTGAGAGATCCTGACCCAACATCCCCTAGGCTTCTGTCACAGCCTGTCCATAATGCCTTGGACCTGGTGGTGGAGTGTCTCTCTCAAGCCAGAGTCCAGCAGACAGATTATAACATATCCCTTCAATTATTGGTTTTTGCTTCTAACTTCTCACCCACAGCAGCCTTTTGGCAGAATGGGCCCCTAATGTGGGTCCATTTTCCAGCATCCCCGGCTACGATAATTCAACCATACTATCACATGACCCTACAGCTGTTGTGGAAAGCCCATAAATTGAGCATCCAGACCTTTGGCAAGGAGATGGAAATTATAATCACCCCCTATACTAATGACCAAATCACCCATTTGCAACAATATGACTATGATTGGACGTTGTTTCTTGCCACCACAACCGCTCTTCTCAGCTCACATTATTCTAAACACCCACTGTTGCCTTTCCTAATCAATCACCCTGTCATTTTTCCCAGAGTCATTCAAAGAGAGATGCTGGCTCAGGCCCTCACGGTCTTCACTGATGCCTCCCCCCGAGGTTTTGCAGTGGTTTACCACCCTGCTTCCATCATTAAAATACTAGTTGGAACAAGTTCTGCTCAAGCGGCAGAGCTCACTGCTTTCATTCTTGCCCTTCAAACCTACCCCACCACTCCTCTAAACCTTTATACTACAGTGTTTATGTTTCTAAAGCTGTCCCTGAATTAGAAACTGCCCCGTACATCTCCCCTTCCTCCTGCATTCAAACCTTGCTTTGCAAGGCTCAAAACCTTATTTGGGACTGGCGGTGTCCACTATATGTGGGTCATATTCGAGGCCACACTCAGCTGCCTGGACCTCTAGCCACTGGCAATGAGCAAGCTGACACTCACTCTCGGGTCCTGCACTGTGATGCCACCACACAGGAGCCCGATGCCAACACGCTGGAGCCTGATGCCAGCATGCAGGAGCCCGATGCCACCACACAGGAGCCCGATGCCAGCACGCAGGAGCCCGATGCCACCACGCAGGAGCCCAATGCCAGCACGCAGCCCAGCCCACAGGAGCCGGCTCTCCACCGCGTGGTGCAGGGCACTGGACGTGTAATCCCTCCACGCTGCTCGGCCACTGTGAGCAGGGCAGCAGACATGACAGGGCCATGGGGCAGGGCCGCGGTGGCCTATCATGGCCACCACCCCTGGGCACCTAGGCCCACACCTTCTACAAGGCTGGCCTGCCTGCCCTCGTGCTATGAATTCTGGAATGATCCCGGACCTCCCGGACCCCCCGGGCCCCTGCCGAAACTGGGCATATGAGATCTCCAGCTGCCGGTCCGGTCTGAAGGCAGACAAGCTGGAGTACGCAGAGATTTGTGCAGAGATCGCAACCTGCAATTCCTAGAAGTGAAGCTGCCCAAGAGACCACCACTGGACAATGCACCCCCCCCAACAACTAAGACAGTACATATCTAAATTCGTGTTTGAAATGACATGTCTTCGTAACAAAGGTTTCTCTCCTTGTATATTAATGACCATGTTTATGTGTATGTTCAAAGTTTGGTAAACAGTAACTTTAAGGCTAAATTCTTACTAGTTAAAGTTAAATGAAAAAGCTTTTCAACGTAATTCTCATAAAGATAAAATTAACTTACATTTAAAGTCTGAGGTAAAAATTAGTTAACAATCAATATATTTTAACTAAGTTGGTCTAAATAAAAGGTTAAATAGACTTGTTGATATGTAAAACTCTCCATTACCTTCTCTATTAGAAATTGTAGATCGCACAATGGCTATGCTAATTATTCTCATGCCTGAGGTTTCCTTTCCTGCACACACCTAGGGTGTGTCTCCATCTTGAATGGGTGTAACAAAAGGTTAAAAAGAAGTTGTTGATATGTTAAAGTCTCAAATTCCGTGACAATTTAAAGCCCCTATGTCCTTGTTGATTTTTAAAAAAAAATCATTTATTCCCTTTTGTTGCCAGCTAGAGCACCCGAATTTTAACAACACCCCTGTTATCTTATACTTTTGTTAGTAATTATTAAATCACTAATAGAAGTTTAAAGTAATTTATTATTAAGGCTGCTTTTGTTTCCCAACACATGTATGATTCTTTAAAATGATCCATGTGCACTGGAAAATAATGTATATTCTTTTTGGAGAGAAATGAAAGGTTCTGAATATATCAGTTAAGGTAATCTCTGTGACAATTTAAAGCCCCTATGTCCTTGTTGATTTTTTTAAAAAAGTTATTTATTCCCTTTTGTTGCCCTAGTTGTTTTATTGTTGTAGTTATTATTGTTGTTGTCATTGTTGGATAGGCCAGAGAGAAATGGAGAGAGGAGGGGAAGACAGAGAGGGGGAGAGAAAGACAGACACCTACAGACCTGCTTCACTGCTTGTGAAGCGACTCCCTTGTAGGTGGGAAGCTAGCTGGGGCTCTAACTGTGATCCTTAAGATGGTCCTTGTGCTTGGCGCCACGTGCTCTTAACCCATTTTGCTACCTCATGACTCCCCCTTGTTGAATTTTTATCCTAATGATCTGTCTCTTCTGTGAGTGATGTGTTTAAGTCTCCAGCTAATACTGTGCTGCTGTCAATCTCTCCCTTAAGGTGATACATGTATATGCAATGGTTATGTCTTCCTGTTGGATTGATCCTCTGACCAATATCTAGTGTCTATGTCTGTCACTTTTATTCTTATTTGCCTTAAAGTCTAATTTAACTGTTATTATTATAGCTGTTACTAGCATTTTCTTTGCATTAATTATTTGGAATATCTTGTTCATATCTGTTACCTAGAGTTCCTGTGTGCCTTTCTTTTGGTTGTGTGTGTCCTGATGACACAGATGATTCTTGCCTTTCTTTCATTTAAATATTTGCATTATTTTACTGGAAAACTTAAGCTCACATTTAGGTTGGTTATTGATAAATATGGTTTTCTTAAATATGCTTTCCACATTTTGGTTTTTGTTTTGAGGTTACATTATATTTCCTGTGATAATGAATTTTCTGTACTCAAATGTGTACTGGAGCTCTGCTTCCCCAGAACCCCACCCTACTACGGAAAGAGAGAGGCAGACTGGAAGTATGGATTGACCAGTCAATGTCCATGTTCATCGGGGAAGCAATTACAGAAGCCAGACCTTCCACCCTCTGCAACCCACAAGGACCCTCGATCCATACTCTTCAGAGAGATAGAGAATGCGAAGGCTATCAGGGGATGGGATGGGATATGGAAATCGAGTTGTGGGAATTGTGCAGAACTGTACCCCTCTTATTCTATGGTTTTGTTAGTGTCTCCTTTCTTAAATAAAAATTAAAAAAAAGAATAAAGAGCTCCCAGGCTTCACTAATAAGTGGGAAAGGAAAATGAGCTCCTTTCCACTATTAAATGAGCTCCTCTCCATTATTAAAAGTTTCCATTATTTCAATTCCATTCAAAAGCCCTGTGTTTTGTGAGGTCTTTGTCTTCCCCTAACACCTCATCCCACCTCTCCTTGCTCCAAAGTGAAACAGTTCTTAAAATAAATTATCAAGCTCAAAAGAAAAAAAATCTAAAAGCTAAGGGAACTGACACTACAGTTTTCACAAGACAATTTCATCTCTGAGGCATAAGTCGTCTCAAATTTTGTCTTTAGTATTGCCAGAGATCTCTCCATTCTAAATAGGGTAGTGGGGTTGGAGAAGTCAAAAAGATACCAAGTATAGTCAATATCAGGAACACACCTTTATTCTAATCAGAGACATTCTTGGGGAAAACAATTGAGCTGAGTTCATCTTCATCTCAGGTCAGCTCCCATGGATCATTTCCTCTGGTCCTTAGATCCCAGAGCTCAACAGTTCTAGGGGACTTTTTCCTGTCCCTTTTTACATATATGGAGGACAAACATGACCACAGGGCATCAATTACAGATGTGCAATAGTGGGTACAGACATTGGTGATATTTCATATTTAATTTTGGGTATATAACCTCTAGTCCTGAACAGGAAGGTGTAACAAAGTTTATTTTCCTCACACTCCACCTTTTCAAAGCTTTTGGCCTTACAGTATACATATTTGATTTTCCATGAAAACCCTTGGCAAGAAGCACTTAAATTTGCACCTAAATTCCACAACAGTGATCCTTTGTTCTTCAGGTCACCGCACAAACTCACCCATGATACCTTGTGACTTCATCACACTTATATGCAAATGGAATTTCTCTATTAGTCACCAAAGTTATCTGGGCTTCTATATAGCAGAATACATTCTAATCCAGTACAAACTATACCTACTGTTACTGGACAATTCTACATGAATTTTCCAGTGTCTGTCTTGGTTCCAGGTAGGCATCTTTTTAAAATCCCTAGACAAATTAAAACTCTTGTTTCTCCTGTTACCCCATGAAGTCCTGCAAGCACACAGCTCATGTTGCTCACTTCTGCTTGACTTAGCTGGTTTCAACAAATGTCCTTTGGTCTTAACTGTCTTCATACATCTATTGCTCTACATTAATTCAGGCAATATGCCACCTAGTGACACTTAGTAATTACCCCACATTGAAACTTACTGCTTCTGGAAATTCATTCATAGCAGCCATCCATGCCCACAGTCCAATGGACATCTCCAGTTGACTCCCTCCCCAGCTTGCCCACTCTTTATAGGGAGATACAGGACCTATCTCATCCTTCCTGGTATGATTCCTCTGTGTGTGGCATCATCAAAATCACTCCCAAGTTCACATACTGTGTGGCTGCCACATCATGCTGTTTTCAGCTGGAGATGTAGGGAGGCACAGAGGAGCTCAGAATCCTGTCTGCTACATTGTTTGTCATTTGAGTACTCATTCATTATGACCAGGAATGTGGAGTATGGGAGCTGAAAGAACATGCACAGAGTAAAAGGCAGGGGAATACTTTTATTCTGGTTGGGCGTCAGTGCTGGTCAGGACAAAAGCCACTAGGGCTGTCTGGAAACATTCCTATCAATTAAGCTCCCAATATGCTCAGGACCACTTCCTCCCTCAGCTCAGCTCTGCCTGGAGTCATCCACAAGACCACAACTCCCTCCAATCAGCATTGCTTTAGAGGCCTTTCCCCATACCTTGTATACATGGGTAGAGTACAACTGTCCATAAACCAATCATTATACACAGAGCATGTTTAATAAGACCACAGAGCATGTTTAACAAGGCACCTCAAGTCTCAGACAAGAAGATATGACTAAGCACTACTATTAGCTAGATACAGAAAATTTTCTGGTTAAAAAATGTAAATATTTTTTATATAGAACCCCAGGTGACTGTAACGGTGGAAAACAGATTTTCATATTTTTCCAATAAACACAGGGGTGGCACATTCAATATTAAATACCCTGTTTACTCCCCTTTTCTCAAAATTTTTGGCTACAACAGGATATCGGGACATTCTCTAATTAACCTTGTCTTCTGGATTAACTTTTGGGGAAAAATTCACCATATACACATATTTCTATTTATATCAGAATGTCCAATACATCTATTAGGCCCAGAGTTGCTATACAATTACAAAAATAGATTATCATGTCTCCAGAGACATTCATTATCAAATATTTCCAGAGCAGACATGTGCATCACAGGTTGTGTGGCTTCAACAACTTAAAGTCATGTTCAAATGACCCTGTGAAAGAGATTAATCCTGATGTATGTGGTTCTGAGAAACAGGGAGAATAAAAACTGCTCTTATGATTGATGTGAGGTTATTTGGAAATCCTGCAGCTCCAAATATCAAGGAATATCCCTCTTTAAGTTATTTTATTTTTTTAATTTTTACTTATAAAATGAAGATATTGACAAAACCATAGGATATTGGGTATAATTCCCACAATTTCCACAACCACAATTCCATATCTGATCCCCTTCCTTGATAGCTTTCCTATTCTTTCTCTCTCTGGGAATATAGACACAGGATCATTATAGGGTGCAGAAAATGGAAGGTCTGGCTTCTGTAATTGCTACTCTGTAATTGCTAAATATGGGTGTTGGCAGATTGATCCATACTTCCATTCTGTATCTCTCTTTTCCTAGTGTGGCAGGCGTCTGAGGATATTGGGCTCCAGGACTCATGGTAGGGTCATCTGCCCAGGTATATCAGGCTGGCATCATGGTATCATCTGGAACCTGGTGGCTGAAAAAGAGTTAAGATATATAAAGGAGAACATATTTTTGAGTAATCATGAATCTAAAGGCAAGAATATTGTAGATGAAGATTTGTGGTCTTCATTTTGGAAAAAGCTAGCAGGTCTACTTTAGGTATATCCCAAAGGGCTCATGACCTTACTAGTTTTTGCCTGACTTCTGATATGCAGGTGGACCCAAGTTATTGTCTGGGGAGATGGTGCCATGGTTGGAAAAAGGACTAAAAACCTGGATCAGAGAAGAGAGTAGTTCCCAAATAAGGGAAAAGTATATAAATACTGTTAACTATAAACCCATCTATATGATCCATATTCAGCATGGGAGCCTATGTAACTTCTACATCCCTGTGGGTCTTAGCTCAAATTCTGTGGACACAGCTGGGAACATTCCAGGATGCATAAATTTCAGGTCTCATTTTCCTCGAGTGGTACGTAGAGTATGTTACTCAACCTCCCTTTGGAGAATGGAACAATCCCTACCATTTTTGATCCATGTTGAGGGCAAGGTCCTATAGAGGCCCACAAAGGGGTTTATTATGTTGTTTCTCATGGATGATCATTGACAGTGGAGAGAGGGATCTTTTTGAGGTCTAGGCCCAACATGTCTGCGTGGGAATCCCAGGTCTCCTTGACTAGGGACCCATTGATAGGTTGGCCTGGTAGTGACTAAAGAGTCCACATTAAACTATGCTAGTATTTTGCCCTTACTCAGATTTTGTAGTCCTTACTTTGTCTGACAAAGTTAGCTTTGAAGTGATTGAGGGAAGGGTAATAGGAGATAAGTAAGGAGGGTATCCAGGACATTAGACAGTCTCTGATTTTGGCCTACTTCTGGTTTCAATTAATTTCACCCTAGAAATTACCATAAAATTTTTGTATATTCTCATTCCAAAATTATAGTACCAATGGATATAACTATGTACAAGATCTAAGAGCTGGGAGTAAGGTGATAGTGCTGAAGGTTAAGCTCAGGTGGGGCAAAGCACAAGGACCAGCATAAGGATCCTGGTTCAACCCCCTGACTTCCCACATGCAAAGGAGTCACAGCAAAAGTGGTGAAGCAGGTGTGAAGCAGGTCTATCTTTCTCTCCCCCTCTCTGTCTTCCCCTCCTCTCTCCATTTCTCTCTGTCCTATCCAACACTGACAAGATCGATAACAACAACAATAATAACTACAACAATAAAACAGCAAGGGCTGCAAAAATGAAATATATAAGCCATAACATAGTGGAGAATGTTTTCCCAGTTCTACCTAATATATTAGCTTTTCTTACCAATCTGGTAGTCTCTTAGTTTATAGTTACAGTCCTAAAGAGCCCCCCCTCTTATCCATCCAGTGTTATCTTTGGGTCTACTTGTTTAGACAATGACTTGCTGCTCCTGATGGACATGTTTTCCTTTCTTTTATTTGATAATACAGATAGAAACAGTGAGAGTGGAAAGAAATATAAAGCACTGCTCTGTTGCTTATGAAGCTTTCTTTTCTGTCAGGTGGGATCCTGGGTTTGAATGTGGGTCATTGTACAAGGTAATGTGTGTTATACTCTATGTGGAAATGCCTGAGCTTTATGTCCTAGCTAATGATTTTTTTTTCTTTTAAATGAAGATGTCTCAACCTAAAAATAAAACAGCAATACTGGTAGGCTGTGCTGCCTCAAGGTTTCAGAAATGTGCCTTCAGCTCTCAGTGTGGCCATAGAAAATGATTTAAGGGAACTTAAATTGTATAAAGGAACTCTTACCCAGTTTGTGAAGTAGGCAATAAGAACACTATTTTAACCTTAAACTTGTCGGCAGAAAGTGATACAAAACATGAGGTTTGGAATTATACAGTCGAAGGTAAAGGATTATGTTTTAAACTACTGAAAGATGAAAGGACTTGGATGCAGTTCTGAGCATTTCTGAACAGCTTGGTTTTACTAAATATGGCTTTAAATTTTTGAACTTTTAAATAAGCCCCTTTGTAAAACCACAAAGGGTAGAATAGATGAACTTTTAGATTGAACTTCTGAGTACCAGAAGCTAGTCTAGGCTATAAATGAAAAGTTTCTGATAAGTTGCATAATGCATATTCCAGATATGAACAAGTCATTTTATGTTTCTGTAAATGAAAGGTGAGGACTATGTTAGGGATTTTGATTCAAATAATGAGATCTATAAGGTGGTCTCTAGCCTTTTGATTAAGACTCTGGGACCTTTCTGTCTCTCTGTCTCTTTCTCTGTCTATATCACAACTTTTTGTTTTTCTTTACTGGTGCTCAAGTGGGTGACCTCACAACTGAGGTAGCTGCTGGCTTTCCCGTCACTGATTCAAAGGACCCAATGCAGAAGGAAATTCCAGGAGAAATTCAGGTATTAACTTCCAATTTTATTCAGAAAGGAGAAATCTTATATAGCAAAGTGGAACAAAGAACATTTTTCACATATGTCAATCATAGGTTTCCAAAAGGTCAGTACCCTTATGGTGTGAAGGGCTAAGGAATGATGGGAATTGATGAGATACCAAAATGTCAAAGCACTTAGTTACCATGAAGCAAGAGTTGTTAATTATCTAAAGGTATCAAACAAAACAAACAAACAAACAAAACATGGTGGTTAAATCAGCAGAGTGAGATAAAACAGAGAAGGGCAGAGCATTGATATAAAACATGTTGATCAAAGAATAAGGAAGTAAGGTGTGGGGGGGTCTCACTGTTAAGTTACTGGCAAGGCAGTGTGATGGAGTATACTTTTTATGTGATCAAAAGATGGTGAACTTATGGTGAACATAGTAAACTTTAAATGAACTTTTTTTTTTAAATTTTTTATTTAAGAAAGGATTAGTGAACAAAAGCATAAGGTAGGAGGGGTACAACTCCACACAATTCCCAACACCCAATCCCCATAACCCACCCCCTCCCATGGTAGCTTTCCCATTCTCTATCCCTCTGGGAGCATGGACCCAGGGTTGTTGAGGGTTGCAGAAAGTAGAAGGTCTGGCTTCTGTAATTGCTTCCCCGCTGAACATGGGCATTGACTGGTCGGTCCATACCCCCAGTCTGCCTCTCTCTTTCCCTAGTAGGGTGTGACTCTGGGGAAGCTGAGCTCCAGGACACATTGGTGGGGTCTTCAATCCAGGGAAGCCTAGCCAGCATCCTGGTGGCATCTGGAACCTGGTGATTGAAAAGAGAGTTAACATATGAAGCCAAACAATTTGTTGAGCAATCATGGATCCCAAGCTTGGAATAGTGGAGAGGAAGTGTTAGGGAGGTACTCACTGCAAACTCTAGTGTAGTCCTGCTTTCAGGTATATATTTTGCAGTAGTTTATGGATACGTGTGCACATAAGCTCTCTCTCACAGAAACTGGTGTATATCTAGGTTATGGGACTTTGTTGGAAAGTGAACTACCTGAGATGAAATTAGAGTGTACTATTAAAGGAAAGGTCTCACCCGAGTAATGAAGCTGAAGGGTTGTCATTCCACACGTGAAGTCCCTGGATACATTCTGAGGTGAAGCATGTTGAGGTAGCAATCGTTGCTTTGGTTAGGTTGTGATCGGCAGATGCAATGTTATTTGGTTTGGATTGGGAGATGCATACGGGAAAGTGGGCCCTATCCAAGGGTTCCAGGAATGGGGGAAGTAGGGGCTCTATAGTGAAGATGTGAGGTTCCTGCTGTCTTAGGGTTCAAAAAGACAATCAATAGTTAATATTATCATCACATTATTTGTTAATTGGGTTAACTTTGAAAAGTCCCTTTGTTATGGTTTGCTGGACAGTACCCAGTATCTTGTATATAGCTGTGCCATTGGAAGCTTCTAATCTACTTGGTCTAGGCTTTTGAGAGAGTCCGCATATCAAATACATAGCCTATATATTAAAAAGATTCAGTTTGTCTTTTGAGTAACTTTGAGACATACAATTGATTTCCCCCTCTCATATTAATTAGCTCCTGATTTATATGTCTACATTTTGCTAGGAGTGTACATAAACACCATTCCCACCACCAAAGGACTGTGACCCATCCCTCCCGCCCACTCCCACCCCCCACTGGCCCAGGAAGCTACATGCCTACCCCTCACCACTGGGTTTTTACTTTGGTGCCCTACTTACAATTTGATCAGGTCCTGCTTTTAGTTTCCCTTTCAGATCTTCTTATTCAGCTTCTGTTGATGAGTGGGATCATCCCATACTCATCTTTATCTTTCTGACTTAGTTCACTTAACATAATTCCTTCTAGCTCTGTCCAAGACGGGTCAGAGAAGGTGGGTTCATTGTTCTTGATAGCTGCATAGTATTCCATTGTGTATATATACCACAGCTATCTCAGCCACTCATCTGGTGTTGGGCACCTGGGTTGCTTCCAGGTTTTAGCTATTATGAATTGTGCTGCTATGAACATAGGAGTACACACCTCTTTTTGGTTGGGTGTTATGGAGTCCTTGGGGTATAACCCCAGGAGAGGAATTATTGGGTCATATGGAAGGTCCATGTCTAGCCTTCTGAGAGTTTTCCAGACTGCTCTCCACAGAGGCTGTACCAATTTACATTCCCACCAGCAATGTAAAAGGGTTCCTCTGTTCCCACATCCTCTCCAGCATTTGTTGCTGCTGTCCTTTTTGATGTATGCCATTCTTACAGGAGTGAGGTGGTATCTTAGTGTTGTCTTTATTTGCATTTCTCTGATAAATCAGTGACCTAGAGCAGTTTTTCATATGTTTGTTAGCCTTTTGGATCTCCTCTGTGGTGAATGTTTTGTTCATTTCCTCTACCCATTTTTGGATGGGGTCATTTGCTTTTTTGGTGCTAAGTTTGCTGAGCTCTTTATATATTTTGGTGATTAGTTTCTTGTCTGATGTCTGGCATGTGAAGATCTTCTCCCATTCTGTGAGCGGTCTCTCTGTTTGTTTAATAGTTTCTTTGGATGTGCAGAAGCTTTTCAATTTGATGTAGTCCCATTGGTTTGTTTCTGCTTTGGTCTTCCTTGCAATTGGGTTTGATTCATCAAAGATGTCCTTGAGGTGTATGTGGGAAAGTGTTTTACCAAAGTTTTCCTCTAAGTATTTGATTGATTCTGGTCTGACATCTAGGTCTTTGATCCATTTGGAGTTGATTTTTGTTTCTGGTGAGATAACGTGGTTCAATTTCATTCTTCTGCATGTTTCAACCCAGTTTTCCCAGCACCATTTATTAAAGAGAGCCTCCTTTTCCCATTTAATCCTTTGGGACCCCTTATCAAAGATTAGATGCCCATAGGTGTTGGGATTTACTTCTGGGCTTTCAATTCTGTTCCACTGGTCTGTATGCCTATTTTTGTTCCAGTACCATGCTGTTTTGATGATGATGGCTTTATAATATAGTTTAAGGTCTGGGAGTGTGATGCCTCCATTTCTGTTTCTTTTCCTTAAGATGGTTTTGGCAATTCTAGGTGTTTTCATATTCCAGATAAATGATTGTAGTGTTTGTTCTATTCTCTTAAAGAAGCCTGGTGGAACTTTGTTGGGTATTCCATTAAATTTGTATATGGCTCTGGGGAGAATATTCATTTTGATGATATTTATTCTTCCAATCCATGAGCATGGGATATCTTTCCATTTCTTGGTATCAGTTTCTATCTCCTTGAGTAGCGACTCATAGTTTTCAGTATACAAGTCTTTCACTTCTTTGGTCAACTTTATTCCTAGGTATTTGATTGATTTTGCTGAAACAGTAAATGGGAGTGATTTCTGGATGTCTTCTTCAGATTTAGTGTTTGCATAAAGAAATGCCACTGATTTTTGTACATTGATTTTGTAGCCTGATACCTTGCTATATTGCCTAACAACTTCCAGTAATTTTCTACTGGATTCTTTAGGTCTTTCTATGTATACTATCATATCATCTGCAAATAGTGAGAGCTTGATTTCTTCCCTTCCAATCTGTATCCCTTTGATTTCTTTCTCTTGCCTGATTGCTATGGCAAGAACTTCCAATACTATGTTGAAGAGTAACGGTGACAGTGGACAGCCCTGTCTAGTCCCCGATCTGAGGGGGAATGCTTTCATCTTCTCTCCATTGAGTATGATGTTGGCTGTAGGTTTGCTATATATAGACTCCACTATCTTGAGGAATTTCCCATCTATTCCCATTTTCTGTAGAGTTTTGAGCATGAATGGGTGTTGGATTTTGTCAAAGGCTTTCTCTGCATCTATTGAGATAATCATGTGGTTTTTGGCTTTGCTTTTATTGATGTGATGAATGACATTGATTGATTTACGGATGTTGAACCAGCCTTGCATTCCTGGTATGAATCCCACTTGGTCATGATGAACAATCTTTTTGATGTGTTGCTGTATCCGGTTGGCCAAGATCTTGTTTAATATTTTGGCATCTATGTTCATCAGAGATATTGGTCTGTAGTTTTCCTTTTTTGTTCTGTCCATATCAGCTTTTGGTATCAGGGTGATGTTGGCTTCATAAAAGGTGGAAGGGAGTATTCCTGTTTCTTCAATCTTATGGAATAGCTTAAGAAGTATGGGTATTAACTGTTTCCTGAAAGTTTTGTAGAATTCATTTGTGAAGCCATCTGGTTCAGGACTTTTGTTGTTGGGGAGATTCTTAATAACGGTTTCAATTTCTTTGTCTGTGATTGGTGCATTTAGATTTTGTAGTTCTTCTTGGTTCAGTTTTGGAAGTGCATCGGTTTCTAGGAATTGTTCCATTTCTTCCAGATTCTCTAGCTTGGTGGCATATAGTTCTTTATAGAAGTTTCGCAGAATTCTCTGTATTTCTGTGGTGTCAGTTGTGATATCTCTTGCATCATTTACAATTCTATTAATTTGAGTCTTCTCTCTTTTTTGTTTGGTGAGTCTGGCTAGGGGTTTGTCAATTTTGTTTAATCTTTCAAAGAACCAACATTTGGCTTCATTGATCTTTTGTATGGTTCTTTTATTTTCTATGTTGTTTATTTCTGCTCGAACTTTAGTGATTTCTGTCCTTCTGGTTGCTTTAGGGTTCCTTTGTTCCTCTTCCTCTAAATCCTTGAGGTGTGTAGTAAGGTCGTTCATTTGGGCTTCTTCTTGGTGTTTAATATGTGATTGTATAGCTATAAGTTTCCCTCTCAGTACTGCTTTTGCTGTGTCCCAAATATTTTGATAGGTTGTGTCTTCATTTTCATTAGTTTCCAGGAACATTTGAATTTCCTGTTTGAGTGAGTGTCTGACCCAGTGGTTCTTAAGGAGCATGTTGTTTAGTTTCCAAATTCTATGTCTTTTAATAATTTTCCGTTTGTTGTTAAAAGTTAGTTTTACTCCACTGTGGTCTGAGAAGATACTTGGGATGATTTCAATGCTCTTGAATTTATTGATGCTGTCTTTGTGGCCTAACATGTGGTCTATCCTTGAGTATGTGTTGTGTGGATTTGAAAAGAAGGTGTATTCCAGTTTTTTGGGGTGGAGGAGTCTGAAAATGTCCAAGAGGTCTAGTCTGTCAATCTCTTCATTCAATTTTCTTGTATCTTTATTGGTTCTCTGCTTTGTTGATCTGTCTAAGTGTGAGAGTGGGGTATTGAAGTCTCCCACTATTATTGTATTACTATTGATGTATTTTTGAAATTCTTTCAATAGGTGTTTAATGTATTTAGATGGTCCCTCGTTGGGTGTATAGATGTTAATAATTGTTAAGTCTTCTTGGCTGATTGATCCTCTAATCATTATGTAATGTCCTTGCCTATCTTTTATTACTGTATTTAATTTAAAATCTATCGTGTCTGAGATGAGAATGGCTGTTCCTGCCCTTTTTTGTGGTCCGTTAGCCTGTATGATAGTTTTCCATCCTTACACTTTAAGTCTGTGTTTATCTTGTTGTGACAGATGGGATTCTTGCAAGCAGCATATGGTTGGGTTATGTTTTCTGATCCATCCCCCCACCCTGTGCCTTTTGATGGGTGAGTTTAAGCCATTGACATTTATTGATATTATGGATTTAATGTATTGTAGTGCCATTGTTCTAAAAAACGATTTGTTTACTCTGATATATTACAAGTATTATAGTGATGTTCTTGTTTATAAGAGGTCTTTTAGTACCTCTTTCAGGGCCGGCTTGGTGATAGTTGCCTCCTTTAACTGTTGTTTGTCTAAGAAGGTTTTGATCCCTCCATCTAGCTTGAATGAAAGTCTAGCAGGATATATTATCCTTGGTTGAAACCCTTTTTCATTCAGGGCTCGATAGATATCTTGCCACTCCCTTCTGGCTTTTAGAGTTTGAGTTGAGAAATCTGCAGAAAGTCTTATGGGTTTTCCCCTGTATGTGACTTTTTGTTTCTCTCTTGCAGCCTTTAGGATCATTTCTTTATCCTTACTTCTTCTCATTGTGACTATGATGTGTCTTGGTGTTTTCAGGTCTGGGTTGATTCTGTTTGGTACTCTCTGGGCCTCTTGCACCTTGATATCCTTTCTGTTATTCAGGTCTGGGAAATTTTCTTGTATTATTTCCTCTAGAATGTTTGCTTCCCCTTCCTCTCTTTCTTCCTCTGGCAGGCCAATTATACGAATGTTACTTCTTTTGAGATCATCCCATATGTCTCTGTTGTTGTTTTCAGTGTCTCTCAATCTCTTTTTAAGCTCTTTCACCTCTTTCTTAGTTTTCTCTAACTCATCCTCTGTCTGACTAATTCTGTTTTCTGCTTCTGTTAGTCTGCTTTCCCTTGCCTCAGCTTCTTTCTTCATTACAGCTATTTCAGCTTTCAGTTCTCTAATTGTCTCAAGATAATCGGTATTTTCCTTGGGGGTCTCAACTGTTGTTTCCCTAATACTGCCATTCCTTTCCTCCAATGTTGTTTTCATTTCTGTGATTAATAAGTTTATTATTGCTTGCATACTTTTCTTATCTATGGTTACTTCTGACTGATTTGTGGTTTCTTCTGGGCTCTTGTCTTCATTCATTGGGGTAGCAGTTTTATTTGTTTTTAATCTACCCATTTTTTTATTTATGTGTTTCTCTCTCTCTTTTTTTTAATGCTCTGTTGTTCCTCAGTTGTTGTGATTTGAGCACAAGTAACACTGTACTAAATACCTTTATGACAATTGCACTCACTAACCTCCGGAATTACAGTAGCAACTGAAGTAAGTATTGAAGGAGTTTAATCGTTACCAGTTAGCCAAAAAATTTCTCCAGTCCATGAAAAAATAGTAACCAAATCCCAGTGAAGAAAGAGAAAAGAAAGAGAGGATAGCAAGAATAGACAGTTATGCAAATCTACTATCCAGTGTATATTCTAGGGGTAACAAGAGTGTAAAGGGAACTATAGCAGAGATACACACATAGAGAGTCCACTCTGGGTCAGATTTCTTCCCCAAAGTAATTCACAAATTCAGAAAGGCAAAGAAGAAAGAAGTGTATGACAAGATAAAAAATAATAATAATAAAATAAAAAAAGAGATAGAGAGAGATAAGAGAGAGAAAAGGGAGAAGATAAGAAGAAGGGTTGTAATTAAAGAGCAGTGCGAGGAACTTCCCAAATGTGTATCAGTGAGTTTAAAAAAAAAAAAAAAAAAAACCCTGTTTGGTGGTATGGGGTATCCTGCTAGTAGCTGGTCCCAGGCACTGCTTATGGGGGGGGGGGGGCGGCGGGAAGGATGTATGCTTGAAAATTAAAAGGAAGAAAAAAGAATTTTTTTCCCCTATTCTAATTCTTAACCCAAATTGAGTTATAGACACATCCTTGGTATGACCGCTATGGCCCCTTATTGGCTGTCCTGCTAAAGGCAGAAAATCCTATTGTTTACACGAGATGTGTCCAGAGCTCCAAGGCTAGCCGCTTCTCAGTCCGCCATCTTCCGGGAAACCCCTCCCTCCAGACTTTTTTAAAGGATTTCTCAAAAATGAAAACTAGCTCCAAATCCTTTGATCCAATGAGAGCTATACTCAAGAAGTCTTTGGATCTGTTCTCAGGGCCGCGGTGGACCCTGCAGACTCCCAAGAGAAAGCCCCCGAGCTAAAGTGCTCTCTCCGGTTCCTCTGCCCGCCATGCTCTGCAACCGGCGGAGGAGCCGCCTTCCTGGGTGGGCGGAGGACAATGCTCGGCGCACTCGCCTTGCCCAGCACCCTGGGAATTCTAGAGCCCCGCTAGTCCGTGTCACCTTTACTCTAATTCTTAACCCAAATTAAATTGTACTCACTTTTTGGTGTCATCCCTTATTAACTGGCCTGCTAAAGGCAGAGAATCCTACCGTTGCCGACGATGCGGTCAGAGCGCTGGCTGTCAGCGACTTCTCAGTCCGCCATTTTCTAAATGAACTTTTAAGCAGCAACCATTTGGTTTGCAGCAGGGGAATGAGTTAAGTATGAGAGGTTGCAGGCCTCTGTGAAACCTGGGAGACTGACAAGGGGAAACTGAATCAGGAAGGTGTTTCCCTCCAAGTTCTATCCTCAAAAGGGAGAGACTGACAGGTGGGGTGTCTTTTCAGACCTCCATCTCCAGGATGGGGGAGTTCCCCTATGCTCTACCATGCTTTCACATAATCCCACATTTCTTATCTTCCTTTAGTCAAAGAAACAGTAATGTAGGGTGGGAGGGAAATAAGATCATAGGTTTGAAACACTGTTCCCCCTCTTTATGAAGATACTACCCTGTAGATGAGGACTAGGGACTTCCACCCAGGTCTCTGTAGACTGTATCATCTGATCTAGGACAGGGCTTCTCATGTGATATTTACTGAATGCTAAAAACTTTATTTTTAGGCAATCTACTAATATACATGCTCCATAACATCTGCTTCCCTTACATGAAAAAAGGGAAACATGTTTTAAAGGATGAGTAGATATCAGCTATTTTATTAGAATATTTTGATGTAAAGCTATTGATATAGCATCTGCTTTTCTCTCTATTCATGGACATAATAAAATAGTATGACACTACTCTTATCTTTAGTTTTCATTAGATATGAACATTCCAAAGGCTAGTCAGTTATGTATAACACTGGAATAAACTTTTTATACTATTTTTTAAATTTCTTTATTGGGGAGTGAATGTTTTACATTCAACAGTAAATACAACAGTTTGTACGTGCATAACATTTCTTAGGTTTCCATATAACATTACAGCCCCCACTAGGTAGTCTGTCATCCTTTTTGGACCTGTACTCTCCCCCTTAACCACCCCAGAGTCTTTTACTTTGGTGCAATACACCAACTCCAGTTCAGGTTCTACTTGTGTTTTCTCTTCTGATCTTGTTTTTCAACTTCTGCATGAGAGTAAACTCACAGACTTTTATAACAAACTTCGGAAGCAGTCCTATCTTTGGTGTTTCTGGCAAGTGTCAAACAGTTTGAGGATTAGAGTCCATTAAGCAAAGTTGCATTTTTTTAAAAAAAGTTTATTGAAATATGAAAGTACCCTCCAGAATTGTGCAGTCTAGTCCTGAAAATAATATTCCAGAGAAAAATAAGAAACTGAGGACTATGTAGGATAATGATTCCTAGCAGTGAGGTACTTCTCAGATACTAGATATATCTTTTTTTCTCTTAGAACTCTATATTTGCTATATATGAAGCAGGGAAAAAAGAATAACAAGAAATGAGACATTTTTGTGGCATGTTCCTTAGAGGGGGGATATCACTTTTGAATTAAACAGCAAGACACTCCCCAAAGCCACAATATTAACCTGAGTTTAATAATGAAAATATCTCCAAATATCAAAACTGGAAAGCACAATAGATCATTTTGGAAAAATATTCTTGTCAACCTCTAATAGACCTGAAACTGTTATTTCAAAACAGTGTGTAAATTAATATGAGTAATTATAAAATCTAAAAGAATCTGAACCTTTAAAGTAACTAACAAGAGTGTGGAATCCCTAGTTGAAACTAAGTAGATTACTAATGGTATATTATTAATTAATTTATTTTTTTAAAATTTTACATACAGAAGCACATTTAAAGTGACAGGGAATATAGAAAGGGAGGAGGGAGATATATGAAGCACTGCTTCACAGATAATTAAACTTCTTACCCCTTGCTAGTTCTTGTGTATTTTAATGTGCGTGTTCTACCAGGTGTGCAGCCATGTGGCACCAAGATATAATTTTATTAACAGTTGTCTAAACAACTTTTTTTCATATTTGATAGTGCCTAGTTTCATTCTATTCAATTATACCATTTGTCAGTATACTAAGATTACCAATTCTGTTTCCCTTTGAAAGGCTATAAGTAGAATTTTTATGTCATCTACCATTGTTTAACTAAAATATTAAAGTAACATAGGATAATTTAGGATGGCAGCTTTACAAAGAAGGAAAAGTTCACAAATCAGTGAAACAATATAACAGTCTGCTAGACACCACAGGAGGCTGGAGGGAGATTTGAGAAGGTGAGACCCCTCCCCCAGCTGAAAGAAACCATGCAGAACTGGCATTGTTGTATCAGGCAGAAGTAAGTGTGTTCTATTGTTTCAGCAGAGCCTTTTATCATGCCAGCTCAGACCATCAATTTAGACAAACACAGTAGTCAGCCAAATCTTTATATAATAGTGCAGTTTCAATATTACATTGCTAGTGTTGGATGCAAAAGGTACCCAGTGCAGAAAGTACCAACTGCATCACAGGATTTCAGCCAGAAAAACTCAGGTCTTGAGCCAAGGCTACATTCAGAAGCAAAGGCTGTCATTCATACATTTAAAAGTTTTAGGGAGATTCTTGAGACACTTGTTTTCATCATACCTCTCCACTCTGATTTCACACCTAGAAGAAATATGGTACTACTTTGTCATACACCTGGTATGCACCTTCACATGGATAAGCATCTGGCATTATATGTGACCATGTACCTGGCATGTAGACCTGATTTTCAGTACATAGAGCAATTAAAATCTGTAAGAGATACCTGGTGGTGGTACACCTGGTTAAGCACTTGTTATGATGAACAAGGATCAGAGTTTAAATCCACAGCCTCCAAATACAGGAGTGAAGCTCCATGAGTGGGAAAGTGTGGGCTCACTCCAGGTCACCAGCCTCCCTGGCAATGGAGGGTGAAGCGGCCTCCTAGCAGATCTACGGTGGCTCTGCATCTTGGGGGTGACTTGTACGGAGAGGAGAGAATCACATCAGATTTGTCCACCTCTGGGAGAAGCCTCAGAAAAAGGGGGTGACATTTATTGGAAGAGAAAGCAAGCAGATATACCCATTGTCCATGGGGAAGGTTGAGGTAATCATTAACTCAAACACAATACATGGCATCATCTCCCCAGACAATAATGAGGGTCCACCTGCATATCAGATGTCAGGCTCAGGAAAACACTAGTATAGTCATGGGCCCTTTGGAATACAACTAAAATAGGGCTACTAGCTAATTCCATAAAGGGGACCCCAGATCTTCCTCTGAACTATTCCAGCCTTTAGGTTCACAATTAGTCAACAATTTGTTTGACTATATATGTTAACTTTTTTTTTTTGGCCACAGGTTCAAGATGCCATCATGATGCCAACCAGACTTCCCAGGGCAGATGACCCCATCAGTGTGTCCTGAATCTCTGATATCCCAGTCTTGCCCCACTAGGGAAAAAGAAAGACAGTCTGGGAGTATGGAATGACCTATCAATGACCAATTTCAGCAGGAAAGCAATTACAGAAGCCAGACTTCCACCTTCTGTACCCCATAATGACCCTGGGTCTGTACTCCCACTAGGTTAAAGAATAGGAAAAGTTATGAGGATTGGGGATGGGATACAAAGTGCTGGTGGTGGGAATTGTGTGGAGTTGAACTTCTCTTATCATATAATTTTCTCAGCATTATCTTTTTATGAATATTTTAAAAAGTCAACTAGATGTATAATTTTGAGCAAGTTTTTCTCAAACTTGCTCAAAAGGAACTGGTACATTCTCTGACACTTTCTTTTACTTTTGAGTGTTTATCACTATCTTCCTATGAAGACTTTCCACTGAAATTTTCAGCATTCTGTTGCACTATACTCACCACCCACGCCCAAACTTTTATTGGGGAAACTGGATCTCCTATTTTAGTAGGATACAGTATACTATTAGAGACTCTTATGAAAAAGCAGGACTCTAAGGAGAAAAGGGATATTATTTGAGGATACATTCAGTAATGGATCTAAAGAGACTGCTGGTAGCAAGAACAGATTCAAGAAAAAAAAGTTGCAAAAATAGCCCAGGAAGATTAAAATTAATATTTCCTAACACATTTCCTTTGCCACAATAAATACAAGACAGTGGTAACAGTCAGGAAACTGGTCACAGCGTATGTAGCCCTGCTCCTGCTTCCCTAATTGTCTCCATGCAACTCTTTATATGTGGCCTCAATGGGCCAGCATCCAGGGACTTATGTTTCTCTACAGTCTAGTAATCAATCATACCTTCTTTGGTATAATGCATCACCACCTGTCCCCTTGGTACATTTAATGTTCCTGAATGTAAAAGGTGCAGATGGTCTCATTCAGTCTCTTATAAATACACTGTCTACTAAAGAGGGCTCCACCCTCATAGTTTATCATGGTCTAGAGGTCTTACCTCTTGTAACCATTACATTAGACAGTAGATTCAACATATCAGCTTGTGGAGAGTATTGGAGGTTGGGCCAACTGTCCTGAAAAGTTCAGGCCATTGTTTCTATGAGGTCTGAGCGATTTGACCCCTGGTTCTTCCTTTGGGTTGAGACAAGGCCAGGTTGCCCTGACTTACTGAACTAAGTATGCATGGCTTCTCTGGAACGGGGGCTACCTTCCTGCACATGCCCCTCCTCTCCCCTTAAAACAAATGCCATGAATTACTGTACATTATGTTTGGCCAAACTTGAAAAATCACTGCAAACTCCTGTTACTCAACCCCCCTCCTCCCCTTGCCCTGTGGTGCCTGTAATTTACCCCTGGGAAATATGCATTGTGAAGCTTTGTATTTGGGTTAATGATTACCTTAACCTTCTTCCTGTGCAATGGGTATAATTTTCCTGCCTTCTCTCTCAATAAATGAGTTGCCCACCTTTCTGAGGCCACTTTTGGAGTTAAATTAGTCTGTGATTCTCGTCTCTCTGCATACTCTCTGTGCCCCCGACACACAGAGTCACCCTGGTATTCCTGAAGGATTGCTCTGATGCTTGTCACCAGTGGCTGGGGGGGGGAAGGGAACCCAGAGTGACAACCTGCAGGGGAGCACAAATTTTTTTTCACCATATTCAGAGAAAACTTATGGCTATTAATTACTAATAGTGGGAGAAATATTTTTCCTTTTTTGCCTCCAGATTTATCTCTGGGACTCAGTGCCTGCACCATGAATCCACTGCTCACAACAACCACTTTTTCCATTTTGTTGTTGTCATTATTGTATAGTTGCTGTTATTGCTGTTGTTGTTGTTGGATATAACAGAGATTAATTGAAAGTGGAGGGAAGGAAAGAGAGGAAGAGAAAGATAGACACCTGCAGAGATGTTTCACTACTTGTGAAGTTATCCTCCTGCAGGTGCGGATCCAGGGGTCTCAAACAGGAATTCTTGTGTTGGTCCTTGTGGTTCATCCATGTGCATTTAAGCTGGAGTGATACTACCCCCAATTTTTCTAATTTTTATTTTAAAGGACAGAGAGACTTTGAGAGAGGGCAGAGAGATGGAGAGAAAGAAAGACATCTGCAGACATGTTTCCCTGCTTATGAAGTAGACCCCTTGCAGGTGGAAACAGGGTTTTTAACCCTGGTCTTTGATCATCTGTACTTAACTGGATTCACCAACACCTGCCTCCAGGGGAAAAAAAAACTGCATGGGTGCCTTCATGGCAAAACAACCTATTACACATTTCAACATTTACATGTTCATGGCTGAAGAAGCATGGTTTGTTAAAAGTACATGGGTGTACATTACAGTCCACGGGAGTTTCTTTATGGTGACCACTATTAGATTATAACACCCCACATTTCTATAGAGATGTCAAGCTTCAAATGATCCAGTGAACACCATAGGGTGGCCTTGAGGAGTCTTCCTATGTGGGATGGGCTTCTCACTGAACCCCAGAGACTGTGAATCAGAATTGTAGTATTGATTCACATAGTCCAGTCCCATAAACAGCTTTCTATCTGCTGCATTCAAGACCCTGACACCTGGGTAGGCAGCAGAGAATAGCAAGCTTTGTAGTAAGTCTACCAGAGAGCTCCTGAGATCTAAGTCTGGCTGTGTGAGCTGAAACATGGAGCAGGATAGGGTAAAAAGATTGAGACCATATATTCTCAGTATGGTGCATATTACAGAAAAAGACATATCAGAGTTATCTGATGAACCCCCTGTCCTCTTTGTGTGTTGAATATCTCCTGGCCATTATCATGGAACACACATTCCTCTCTATTACCTTCCTGAAAACCATCTTCTCCTGCTTTGATGAGCAGGCAGAAAGGTATACAGTTTCTATGTGAAGTGCAGACAGCAGGAGGAAACACTTAATTTTATTAGATCTGGTTATGTTCATTAAAATATTAACGAGTTGAATAACATCAAACCCAGCTATTTGAAATACACTGAATGAAGTCATATAAAGTGGGAGGACTTTATAGCATATAGGAGGAAGGAAAGGCTATTTATTGCAAAAGGAAAAGAAAGATGATTCAGATAATGTAACCTTTCCTGGGGGGTGTGAGGCACTCATCATATGAATTAGTTCAGCAGAGAGAACTGGAAACTTCAGCTTGTTGAAACCCCAATTTAGTGAGAAACTAAATGGGATGCATTGGATCGACCTTCTCGTGGTGCATCCCGTGAGTACCCATTTATTGGGGAAACTGACGATCCTTCCTATCCGACTGAATCCACATGGATCCCAGTCATTTTCAAAGCCAGCAACAAGCAGACATCAGGCTCAACCTGACGCTGTTGACTGGCTACGGAAGAAGGGCAAGTGCTAGAAGAAGAAGAAGTGGGAAACTAAAACACACTCCTTTTTAGAATTGAGTGTTGAGTGGATTTGGAATGAATACTTCCATTTGGCACCTCTTGATAAACTGTCCTGGGTCAGTCAGGTGACAGGCCCTTCTCAAATGGAAATACGCAATGGATCAGAATAGGGCTTCCAGTGGGAAGTCTGATTTTAAGTGAGTTGCCTAAATTATTGGGTGGTAAAAGGGACAGATAAGACAAACTGATGAGTACACACAGAATTATATGGTCATGAAGAAGAGTATATGGCAATACATATTTTGGGACTTGGCTGTATAGCCTCAGATATATTCAGGTCCAACCCTAAAAACTGTCTTCCCTCTCTCTGTTTCTGACCTCTGACATGGAAGGACTTTCTCAGGTGTTGAGGAACTCACCTGATTTCTACCAGTGGTTGAAAAGGACTGATCATGGCTCATTTGTCATGGCTTTGTTCATGGTTCCTTTACTTGCATCTGAGCTTTTTAACTCTGTTACCTGGTTAATGTAGATGAAAAGATATTTCAGGTATAGTCAAACATTTCCTGGTGATTATGTAGAGGAAATATTTGTTTTTTCCTCCAGGGTTATTGTTAAGACTTGTGCCAGTTCTATGAATCCACTCCTCCTAGTGGAAAATTTTCATTAGATATAACATTGAGAAGGGAGAGATAGATAGAGATGGAGAAAGACAAAGAGATACTTTCAACCATCCATCACCACTTGTGAAGCAGACCACCCTGCAAGTGGAGAGCCAGTGGCTTACTGGGATCTTTGAGTGGGTCCTTCACTTTGTACTATGTGTGCTTAGCCCAGCTGTGCTACCACCTAGCCCCCAGGAATATATATATATATATATATATATATATAAAATTTATAAAAAGGAAACATTGACTAAACCATAGGATAAGAAGGGTACAACTTCACACAATTCTCAGCATCAGAACTCCGTATCACATACCTTCCCCTAATGGCTTTCCTATTCTTTACCCAAGGTCATTGTGGGAAACAGAAGGTAGAAGGTCTGGCTTCTATAACTGCTTCCCCATTGAACATCGGCATTGACAGGTTGATCCATATTCCCAGCCTGCCTCTATATTTCCCTAGGGGGGTGGGGTTCTGGGGAAGCAGAGCTCTAGGACACCTTGGTGGGGATGTCTTTCCAGAGAAGTCTGGTTGGCATAATGCTAACATCTGGATCCTGGTGGCTGAAAAGAATTAACATATAAAGCCAAACACATTGTTGATTAATCATGAATCTAAAGGCTGGAATATTTCAGATTTACAGATGAAGAGTTGGGAGGGGCTCCATTTTGTAGATAGCTAGTAGGCATATTTTAGTTATATTCCAAAGGGACTGTGGCTATACTAGTTTTTTTTTTTTTTTTTTTTTTTTTTCCTGAACCTATGCAGTTGGATCCAAGTTATTGTCTGGGGAGATAATGTCATGGCTGGAAAAGTACCAGAAAGCTAGATCAGGGAAGAGAGTAGCTCCCAAGTATGGGAAAGGTGTATAAATATTGTTGACTATAACCCACATTGATTTGATGTGATCTGGGGACCCTATTCAGCTTAGGAGCCTATGTGACCTCTGCATCCTTGTAGATCTGAGCTCACGTTCTGTGGTCATGAGTAGGAACATTCCAAGATTCCCCAACATTAACCCATATTCCTCAGATGTATCATAGAGTATGTTGTCTATCCTCCCTTTGGAGGAAGGAAACTTCTCTACCATTGTTGATACACGTTAAGGGGAAGGTCCTTATGGGGGGCCCATGAAGGAGTCTATTTTATTGTTCCTGATAGAGGTGAATGGTAATAATATTTTTTTAAGGACTGAGTGATGGTGTTGCCAGTAAGGTTCACACAGATGCACATATTATTTAAGAATAAAAAAAGTTCTTTATTTATGATTATTACCTTGATTTTTAGAACTTAAAATTCTGGAAGTGACATATTTAGTTTATAAAAAAAATTGAGGAGAATATATTAAACTCAGGTCTAGGTAGCAGCTGTAGATGCACATATTACAAGTCCTCAGCCTTCCCCCACTAAAGGAGTGGAACTTTAGAACAATGAAACAGCTATATCACCTTCTACCTATTTCTTCTTCTCTATATCTCTTTGCCCTTCACCCTATATAAAAAAATAAATTAGAAAATATTTCCAATTTAGTTGAACAATAATATATTTTAATTATATCAAAATTACTTATTGGGAAGGATATTTATTCTAAATAAACATTTAAGAAAAAGAAAAATAAAGATTGGTTCCCTTTAAATTCACATGGAACTATCTGGAATGGTTTAGGGATTTTGTTTATATAATGATATAAGGTTATTTTTACTTATATTTAAATATGCTGTGACCAGGTGGTGGCACATGAGATTGAGCATATATCATGAGGACACTGGTTCAAGCCCTGGGAAAAACTTGGTTAGTGTTAAAGCAGGGATGCAGGTGTCTGTCTCTCTCCTTCTGTATCTCCCCTTTCCCTTTAAATTTCTAGCTGACACTATCCTATAAATAAATGTATTTAAAAATAAAAAGTTATGGAGATTCTGGAAGATGGCGGAATGAGAAGCTGCTAGTGGCTTGAGCTCTGACAACATCTACTGCAAACGGTAGGATTTTTTGCCTTTAGCAGGACAGTCAATAAGGGGTCCTAGCGGTCACACCAAGGAGGTGACTATAACTAAATTTGGGTTAGAAAATAGAGTAAAAAGAAAGGGAACATTTTTCTTTAATTATTATTCCCGAAGCACACCCCTGACCCCCTCACCCCCATAGCCAATCCCTGGGGGCCAGAGATCTGCTCCTAGCAAGCTCCCCTGCTGAGCTTCTTTACCAAGATTCCTGTCCCACAAGGGGGTGTCATTCATTCTAATTCTATTCATTTCTTAATCCCCTGGCCTTTTTTTTTCCTAAGTGGCAAATTCCAGCTACAAATATTTCACCAAGCAAAGCCTTATTCAGACAGGGAAAGACCACCAGAGGGTTTTGTTTTTTATTTTCTTTATTTTCTCAACAATCAGCTACCTTTGCTCAGGGGGCCTGAAGCAATCTGGAGCCATCCAATCTAAAGACAGGACAGGTTTTTTTACTCTGTTCTATTTTATTATCAATACTAGATAAATGTGTATCCCTTTCCCCCTCTCCTTCAGGTTGACCAGAATTAACTCTTAGCATATTTTCCATTGCTAGGTGGGTGACTGGGTGTCTTATCCACTGTTAAAGTAAGTTGTTTCACTCTTCCTACCCCCCCTACCCACTCTCCCCTCCCCCTGCCTAGCTAATTAAATAATAAATAAATAAAAAACATTTGCTTTCTCTGCTCTTTTATTACTGTTCTTTTTCTTATTTTTCTTTTCTCTCTTTTTTTCTTCTTTTTCTCATTCTTGTCATCCTTCCTTTCTCCTTCAGCTTTCTGAATTCACTCATAAATGTTTGGGAATTATTTTGGGGAAGAAATTGGAGTCAGAGAGGACTCTCTCTGCTTGTATCTCTGCTCTCCTTCCTTTTATCCTCTACTAACCCCTAGAATATACAGTGGGTAGTATATTTGCATGACTGCCTATTCTTGTTATTCTTATCTATTCTTGGCTATTCCTGAGGTGTTTTTTTTCTTTCCATTTTTCTTTTTTTGTGTGTGTTTGTTTTACTTTCTTAACAATCAGCTGCCTCTGCTCAGGAGGCTTGAGGGAATCTGGGACAGGTTTGTTACCCTGATCTATTTTGTTATTATTATAATATAAATGTGTATACCTTTCCTCCCCTCCTTTAGTTTGACCAGAATTAACTCTAGGCTATTTTACATTGCTAGGGAACTGAGTGTCTTATCCATTGTGAGAGGAACTGTTTCACTACTCCTAAGTCATCTACCCACTCAACTCTTCTCCCTCCTCCTAGCTAATTAAAAAAATGAAATAAAATAAAATAGTTAAAAAACTTCCCTCTCACTGCTCTTTTATTACAGCTCTTTTTCTTATATTTTCTCTTTTCTCTCTCTTTTTTAAAATATTTATTTATTTTCCTTTTTTGTTGCCCTTGTTGTTTTTCATTGTTGTTGTAGTTATTATTATTGTTGTTGTTGTTGATGTTGTCATTGTTTGGACAGAGAGAAATGGATAGGGGAGGGGAAGACAGGGGGAAAGAAACAGACACCTGTAGACCTATCTCACCACCTGTGAAGCGACTCCCCTGCAGGTGGGGAGCTGGGGGCTTGAACCGGGATCCTTACACTGGTCCTTGCATTTTGCACCACCTCTGTTTAACCCGTTGTGCTACCACCCAACTCCCTCTTTTCTCTCTCTTGTTTCTCTCTTTTTTATCTTGTCTTCCTTCTTTGGTTTTCTGAATTCACTGATATTCATTTGTGAATTATTTTGGGGAAGAAATCTGACTCAGAGTGGACTCTATGTGTGTATCTCTGCTCTACCTCCCTATCTCCTCTTGCTGCCCCTAGAATATACAGTGGATAGTAGATTTGCATAATTACCTATTCTTGCTATCCCTTTTTAACTTTCTCTTTCTTCACCGCTTGGATTTGGTTGCTATTTTTTCATGGACTAGAAACATTGTTTGGCTAACTGGTAGTGATTAAACTGCTTCAATCCTTGCTTCAGTTGCTATTTTAATTTATGAGGTTGGTGATTGCATTTGTCATAAAGGTATTTAGTACAGTGTTGCTTCTACTCAAAACACAATAATTGAAGAACAACAGAACATAACAATAAGGAACACATAAATCAAAAAATGGGTCAATCAAGAACAAAAAAAACCTGCTACTACAAAAAAGAAGACAAGAACCCAGAAGAAACTACAAATCAACAGGAAGTAACCATAGATAAGAAAAATATGCAAGCAATACTAAACTTATTAATCACAGAAATGAAAACAACTTTGGAGGAAAGGAATGGCAGTATTAGGGAAACAACAGTTGAGACCCCCCAAAAAATATTGATTATCTTGAGGTAATTAGAGAACTGAAAGCTGAAATAACTGAACTGAGGAAAGAAGCTGAGGAAAGGGAAAGCAAACTGACAGAAAAAGAAACAGAATTAGTAAGACAGAGATGAGTTAGAGAAAACTAAAAAATAGGTGAAAGAGCTCAAAAAGAGATTGAAAGACACTGAAAACAACAACAGAGACATATGGAATGATCTCAAAAGAAGTAATATTCATATAATTGGCCTGCCAGAGGAAGAAAGAGAGGAAGGGGAGGGAAACATTCTAGAGGAAATAATAGAAGAAAACTTCCCAGACCTGAATAACAGAAAGGACATTAAGATTCAAGAGTGCCAGAAAGTTACAAACAGAATCAACCCAGACCTGAAGACACCAAGACACATCATAGTCACAGTGAGAAGAAGTAAGGATAAAGAAAGGATCCTAAAGGCTTCAAGAGAGAAACAAAAAGCCACATACACGGGGAAACCCATAAGACAATCAGCAGACTTCTCCACTCAAACTCTAAAAGCCAGCGAGAATGGCAAGATATCTATCAAGCCCTGAATGAAAAAAGGGTTTCAACCAAGGATAATATATCCTGCTAGACTTTCTTTCAAACTAGATAGAGGGATCAAAATCTTCCTAGACAAACAAGTTAAAGGAGGCAACCATCACCAAAACGGCCCTGAAAGAGGTTCTAAAAGACCTCTTATAAACAAGAACATCACTATAATACTTTCAATATATCACAGCAAATAAAATGTGTTGAACAATAGCACTACAATGCATTAAATACATAATATTAATAAATGTCAATGGCTTAAACTCACCTATCAAAAGGCACAGAGTGGGCAGGGGGTGGATCAGAAAACATAGCCAAACCATATGCTGCTTGCAAGAATGCCAACTGATACAACAAGATAAACACAGACTTAAAGTAAAAGGATGGAAAACTATCATACAGGCTAACAGACCACAAAAAAAGGCAGGAACAGCCATTCTCATCTCAGACACAATATATTTTAGATTAAATAAAGTAATGAAAGATAGGCAAGGGCATTGCATAATAATTAGAGTATCTATCAGCCAAGAAGACTTAACAATTATTAACATCTATGCACCCAATGAGGGACCATCTAAATACATCAAGCACCAACTGAAAGAATTTCAAAAATACATCAATAGTAATACAATAATAGTGGGAGACTTTAACACCCCACTCTCATTCTTAGCCAGATCAACAAAGCAGAGAATCAACAAAGATACAAGACAATTAAATGAAGAGATTGACAGACTAGACCTCTTGGACATTTTCAGAGTCCTTCACCACAAAAAACTGGAATACATATTCTTTTCAAATCCACACAATACATACTCAAGGATAGACCACATGGTAGGCTACACAGACAGCAACAATAAATTTAAGGGCATTGAAATCATCCCAAGTATCTTCTCAGACCACAGTGGAGTAAAACTAACATTTAACAACAGAAAATTATTAAAAGTCACAGAATTTGGAAACTAAACAATATACTCCTTAAGCACCACTGGGTCAGAGAATCACTCAAGCAGGAAATTCAAATGTTCCTGGAAACAAATGAAAATGAATACACAACCTATCATAATATTTGGGACACAGCTAAAGCAATATTGAGAGGGAAACTTATAGCCATACAATCACATCTTAAATAACAAGAAAAAGCTCAAATGAACGACCTTACTGCAGATCTCAAGGACTTAAAGGAATAGGAACAAAGGAACCCTAAAGCAACCAGAATTCTGGACATAAATCACTAAATGTAAAGGACAGAAATAATTAAACTTAGAGCAGAAGTAAACAACATCAAAAATAAGAGAACCATACAAAAGATCAATGAAGCCAAATGTTGGTTCTTTGAAAGATTAAGTAAAATTGACAACCCCCTAGCCAAACTCACCAAACAAAAAAGAGAGAAGACTCACATTAATAGAATTGTAAACGATGGAGGAGATATCACAACGGACACCACAGAAATCCAGAAAATCATGCGAAACTTCTGCGAAGAACGATACACCACCAAGCTAGATAATCTAGAAGAAACTGAACAATTCCTAGAAACATATGCCCTTCCAAAATGGAACCAAGAAGAACTACATAACCTAAATGCATCGATCACAGATAAAGAAATTGAAACAATTATTAAGAATCTCCCCGTCAAGAAATGTCCTGGACCAGATGGCTTCACAAATGAATTTTACCAAACCTTCAGGAATCAGTATCCATACTTATTACGCTTTTCTATAAGATTGAAGAAACAGGAATACTCCCTTCCACCTTCTATGAAGCCAACATCACCCTGATACCAAAAGCTATAGGGACAGAACAAAAAAGGTAAACTACAGACCAATATCTCTGATGAACATAGATGACAAAATATTAAACAAGATCTTCGCCAACCGGATGCAACAGCATATCAAAAAAAATTGTTCATCATGACCAAGTTGGATTCATCACAGGAATGCCAGGCTGGTTCAACATACATATACTATAACCTTTACTCTTCAACATAGTATTGGAAGTTCTTACCATAGCAATCAGGCAAGGGAAAGAAATCAAAGGAATACAGATTGGAAGGGAAGAACTCAAGCTCTCAATATTTGAAGATAATATGATAGTATATATAGAAAAACCTAAAGAATCCAGCAGAAAACTACTGTAAGTTATTAGGCAATATAGCAAGGTGTCAGGCTACAAAATCTATGTACAAAAATCAGTGGCATTTCTTCATGCAAACACTAAATCTGAATAAGACACCCAGAAATCACTCCCATTTACTGTTTGAGCAAAATCAATAAAATATCTAGGAATAAAGTTGACCAAAGAAGTGAAAGACTTGTATACTGAAAATTGTGAGTCGCTACTCAAGGAAATAGAAACTGATAACAAGAAATTGAAAGACATCCCATGCTCATGGATTGGAAGAATTAATATCATCAAAATTCATATTCTCCCCAGAGCTATATACAAATTTAATGCAATACCCATAAGTTCCACCAAGCTTCTTTAAGAGAATAGAACAAACACTACAATCACTTATCTAGAACCAGAAAACACCTAGAATTGCCAAAACCATCTTGAGAAAATGAAACAGAAATGGAGGCATCACACTCCCAGATTTCAAACTATATTATAAACCATCATCATCAAAACAGCATGGCATTGGAACAAAAAGAGGCACACAGACAAGTGGAACAGAATTGAAAGCCCATAAATAAATCCCCACACCTATCGACATCTAATCTTTGATAAGGGGGCCCAAAGCAATAAATGGAAGGAGGCTCTCTTCAATAAATGGTGCTGAGAAATCTGGGTTGAAACATGCATAAGAATGAAATTGAACCACTTTATCTTACCAGAAACAAAAATAAACCCCAAATGGATCAAATACCTGGATGTTAGACGAGAAAGAATCAAATACTTAGAGGAAAACATTGGTAAAACACTTTCCAACCTACACCTCAAGGACATCTTTGATGAAATAAACCCAATCACAAGAATGACTAAAGCAGAAACAAACCAATGGGACTACACCAAATTTAAAAGCTTCTGCACATCCAAAGAAACTATTAAACAAACAAAGAGACCCATCACAGAATGTGAGATGATATTCACATGCCATACACCAGACAGGAAACTAATCACCAAAATATATAAAGAGCTCAGCAGACTTAGCAGCAAAAAAGCAAATGACCCCATCCAAAAATAGGCAGAGGATATGAACATAAGGATATCCAAAAGGCTAACAAACATATGAAAAACTGCTCCAAGACACTGATTATCAGAGAAATGAAAATTAAAACAACATTGAGATACCACCTCACTCCTGTAAGAATGGCATACATCAAAAAGGACAGCAGCAACAAATGCTGGAGAGGCTGTGTGGACAGTGGAAAACTTCTGCATTGCTGGTGGGAATGTAAATTGGTCCAGCCTCTGTGGAGAGCAGTCTGGAAAACTCTCACAAGGCTAGACATGGACCCCTTAATTCCTCTCCAGGGTTGATATATCAATGACTCAATAACACCCAACCAAAAAGAGGTGTGTACTCCTATGTTCATAGCAGCACAATTCATAATAGATAAAACCTGGAAGAAACCCAGGTGCCCAACAACAGATGAGTGGCTGAGAAAGCTCTGGTATATATACACAATAGAATACTATACAGCTATCAAGAACAATTAACCCACCTTTTCTGAACCATCTTGGACAGAGATAGAAGGAATTATGTTAAGTGAGCTAAGTTTGAAAGATAAAGATGAGTATGGGATGATCCCACTCATCAACAGAAGTTGAGAAATAAGATCTGAAAGGGAAACTAAAAGCAGAATCTGACTAAACTGAAAGTAGGGCACCAAACTAAAAACCGTATGGAGAGGAGGAGGGTAGACATGTAGCTTCCAGGGCAGGTGGGGGATGGGGGTGGGTGGGTGGGATGGGAAACAGTTATTTGGTGGTGGAAATGGTGTTTATGTACACTCCTAGTAAAGTGTAGTCATATAAATCACTAGTCAATATGAGAGGGGGAAAATTAATTGTATGTCGCAAAGGTTTTAAAACACAGACTGAGTCTTTATAATATATAGGCTGTGTATTTGATATGCAGACTCTCTCAAAAGCCAAGACCAAGTAGTTCAGAATCAACAAGTGGCACAGCTATATAAGATACTGGGTACTATACAGCAAACCTAACAAAAGGTCTTTTCAAAGTTAACCCAATTACCAAATAATGTGATGATAACATTAACTATCCATTGTCTTTTTGAACCCTAAGACAGCAGGAACCTCACATCTCCACTACAGAGCCTGTATTTCCCCCATTCCTGGAACATAGGATAGGGCCCACTTTCCCACATGCCTCTCCCAATCCATATCAAATTATATTGCACTGCTGATGACAACCTAATCAACCTAATCAATGCAATGATTGCCACCTCAACATGCTTCAGCTCAGATTTTGTCCAGAGACTTCAGGTGTGAAATGACAACCCTTCAGCTTCATTACTCAGGTGAGACCTTTCCTTTCATAATATTCTCTACTGTCAGAACTGGAAGACACTTTGAAGAGGGTTAAAACGGGAATGGCTGCTGGCTATGATAACATCACCCCAGAACTCATTCTTAACTTGGGCCCCACAGCAAAGAAGTGGCTCACTACATTCCTGTCCTACATCTTGGAATCCGAATCTATGCTCAAAATTTGGCATCGTGCCAAGATAATAGCTGTTTTGAAACCAAAGAAAGACCCAACACTGGCCGCCAGCTATAGACCAATTTCTCTCCTCTCCGTGTGTTACAAACTCCTTGAGAGGCTGCTTCTGTCACGTATTTCTCATCTTACAGAGAAATTCCTATCACCCGCCCAAGCTGGTTTCCGCCCAGGAAGATCTACCTGCGAACAAGTCCTGGCCCTCTCAACTTACATTAAAAATGGATTCCAGAAGAATTTAAAGATGGGTGCTGTCTTTGTTGATCTCACAGCAGCCTATGACATGGTCTGGCACCATGATCTCCTAGTCAAGATCTCAAGATGCCTGCCTCCATGGGTGGCCAACACTATATTGTTTCTTCTCCAAAACAGAAGATTCTGGGTGCATCTGGGTGACAAGTCTAGCAGATGGAGACCTGTCTCAAGTGGCCTCCCCCAGGGCTCTGTTCTGGCTCCTACGCTATTTAATATTTACATCAATGACCTCCCAGAAACTTCTTCAAGGAAGTTTATCTATGCCGATGACATCTGTTGTGCAACTCAGGCATCCAAGTTCGACATCCTCGAGGAAACACTCACGAAAGACATGTCTCTGATATCTGATCACTGTAAAAAATGGCGACTAATCCCTAGCACTGAAAAAACAGTATCATCTGTTTTCCATCTACACCATGCCTCAGCCTCACGTGAGCTTAATGTGCAGCTTGGCAGTACGAGAATCCGGCATGAAGCCCAGCCAGTCTATCTTGGCATTACTCTCGATCGCACTCTGTCATTTCACGAACATCTCATAAAAACTGCAGCAAAGGTGGGCGCGAGGAATAACATCATTGAAAGACTGGCCAGCTCCTCATGGGACGCGAGCGCTTCCACACTACGATCATCATCTCTGGCATTATGCTATTCCACTGTAGAATACTGTGCCTCAGTATGGTTCCGTAGCCCCCATGTCCACTTGGTCGATTCCAAATTATTTTCCTCCATGAGGATAATTTCTGGAACCATCCATTCCACCCCAGTTCCATGCCAGTTCTTAGCAAAATTGCCCAACCAGATATTCGTCAGGATGCGGCATCATCTAAATTAATTTCCCATGTCTACGCTCCACTGGACCTGCCAATATACATGGATATCTTCTCCCACCCTGTTCAACGCTTGATGTCTCGTCATCCAATTTGGTCTCCTATGCCTACACTAATCTTCTCTGTTCCAGACTCTTGGAAACAGAGTTGGCAGTCAGCTGAGGTAAAGAACAAACACCTCATCACAGACCCCTGCGAGTGTCAACCTGGCTTTGACCTAGCACATTATGATTGGGCCCTCCACAATCGCTATCGAACAGGCCATGGCCGGTGTGCCGCAATGTTCCATCACTGGGGAGCCAGAGATGACCCAAACTGCCCTTGCGGCTACAGACAGACTATGACCCACATAGTCAATGACTGCCACCTCTCCAGATTCAAAGGAGGTCTCAAAACTTTACATCAGGCTCAACCTGACGCTGTTGACTGACTATGGAAGAAGGGCAAATGCTAGAAGAAGAAGTATTCTCTAATTAAATCCCAGGTGGATCACTTTCCAACAAAGTCCCAAAACTTACATATAGACCATGTTCTGTGAGAGAGAGCATATATTCACACGTGTCCATAAACTAGTGCAAAATATATAACTGAAATAGAAGTACACTAGAGTTTGCAGTGAGTACCCCCCCAACACTTCCTCTCCACTATTCCAACCTTTGTGTCCATGATTGCTCAACAATTTGTTTTGCTTTGTATGTTAACTCTCTTTTCATCCACAATGATCCAGATGCCATCAGGATGCAGGCCAGGCTTCCCTGGATTGAAGACCCCAACAATGTGTCCTGGAGCTCTGCTTCCCCAGAGTCTCACCCTACTAGGGAAAGAGAAGCAGACTGGGAGTATGGATTGACCAGTCAACATCCATGTTCAGCAGGGAAGCAATTACAGAAGCCAGACCTTCCACCTTCTGTAACCCACAATGACTCTGGGTCCATGCTCCCAGAGGGATAGAAAATGGGAAAGCTATGAGGGGAGGGATTAGGATATGGAGATTGGGTGGTGGGAATTGTGTGAATTTGTACTCCTTCTACCCTATGGTTTTGTTAATTTATCATTTCTTAAATAAAAAATAAATTATAAAAATAAAAAAAGTTATTTATTTATGATTGTCACCTTGATTTTTAGAACTTAAAATTCTGGAAGTGACATATAATATTTAGTTTATAAAACACAACTGAGGAGAATATATTAAACTTTGGTCTAGATAGCAGCTGTAGAAATTGCTTATACAACAGGCAATACAGACAGATGAGATAATTATCCCCTAACAATTTTAGAAATGGTATATTTGACAAAAATATTTCTTGCTGACTCTTGGCTCCACTTAGACAATATAGATATAGATCAGATACTCAGTCTATCATTTGATGATAGTGCCTGACCATAATGTATGTTCTTGAATGTGGTGGTGTTGAGATACAGGACAATGGTAGTAATTAGGAAACAGCCTGATAGCTGATTTCACCAGAAAGGTTTCCTCTTCTTGCAAGTCTTGCAGTGATCCTGCCCCCAATCCCTGCAGTTTAACTGTTTCCCATAAAATAAATTCAAAGTCCTTTTTCTCTGCTGACTCTGCATGACAGATGGTCTATGAGGATAATACACCAGCCTTCCTTTATGAGTCCCACCTCCCTTTTTCAATCATTTATAGTAAGCATAGTTGTTGACACACACAGGAGTACATCAGCCTTCTTGTCATCTCATCTGGGTTTGTCCCAGGATGTTTTTCACAGTGCATCTTGTGCCACCTATTGACCAGTTTTACATAACACTTTAATAGTCATCACCAAGAATGGGGATATTCCTCCACTCGTGCTGATGGCTCTATCTTAGCCGACTGGGCTTCAGCGAATGACCTCTCCCTATTATACGATCCCAAACAGTCAGGCTCTTTTCACAGTGCTAGATGGAATAAAGACTCATCACCCGACCTGTGCTGGATTAGCACAGTCAACGGCCAAGCCTTTCCCACTACGAGACAAGTTCTCAAGATCTTCCCGCACAGTCATCACCACCCAGCTATCATCCACATTGGTCTCCAGCTCCCACTGATTCTATGCTCGGAGAAACTAAGATGGAACTTTCGGATAGCAAACTGGCCTCTGTTCAGTGATCTTACCAACAAATCTATTCTTGCAATTCCAATTAACTCTATCCCCCCTGAAGATTCCTACAGGCGCTTCCGCCAAGCCATCTTCAAAGCAGCTTCCCAAGCCATTCCTCGTGGGAGACGTGCTAACTATACGCCTTGTCTTGATGCTGAATGCGAGCAACTACTAAAGCAGTATGATGAGTCGGGCGACCCAGATGTGGCTGACCATCTCATTGCCTCCCTGGAGGCAGCATGCCAAGCCCGCTGGCAACAACGCATGGAAAGTCTGAACTTCACCCACTCAAGTAGGAAGGCCTGGAAGCTTCTTCACAGACTGGGTGCCGGTAGCCAACCCTCTCCCATCTCCCATCCTCCTGTATCTCCAAACTCAGTGGCCAGTCACCTAACTCAAGTTGGACGTGCTAAGATCGACCCAGTCTGGAAAAGAGAAATTTCCCATGAGTGGTCATACCACTTCCATTTATCTTGTCCATCTCCAAAACTCTCTCCCTTTACACTGTCTGAACTGGAAGACGCTTTGAAGAGGGTTAAACCAGGAACAGCTGCTGGCTATGATAACATCACCCCAGAACTCATTCTTAACCTGGGTCCCGCGGCAAAGAAGTGGCTCGCTTCTTTCCTGTCCCACATCTTGGAATCTGAGTCTATGCCCAAAGTTTGGCTTCGTGCGAAGATTATAGCGGTTTTGAAACCAAAGAAAGACCCAACACTGGCCGCCAGCTATAGACCAATTTCTCTCCTCTCCGTGTGTTACAAACTCCTTGAGAGGCTGCTTCTGTCACGTATTTCTCATCTTACAGAGAAATTCCTATCACCCGCCCAAGCTGGTTTCCGCCCAGGAAGATCTACCTGCGAACAAGCCCTGGCCCTTTCAATTTACATTGAAAATGGATTCCAGAAGAATTTAAAGATGGGTGCTGTCTTTGTTGATCTCACAGCAGCCTATGACACGGTCTGGCACCATGATCTCCTAGTCAAGATCTCAAGATGCCTGCCTCCATGGGTGGCCAACACTATATCGTTTCTTCTCCAAAACAGAAGATTCCGGGTGCATCTGGGTGACAAGTCTAGCAGATGGAGACCTGTCTCAAGTGGCCTCTCCCAGGGCTCTGATCTGGGTCCTACGCTATTTAATATTTACATCAATGACCTCCCAGAAACTTCTTCAAGGAAGTTTATCTATGCCGATGACATCTGTTGTGCAACTCAGGCATCCAAGTTCTACATCCTCAAGGAAACACTCATGAAAGACATGTCTCTGATATCTGATTACTGTAAAAAATGGCGACTAATCCCTAGCACTGAAAAAACAGTATCATCTGTTTTCCATCTACACCATCCCTCGGCCTCACGTGAGCTTAATGTGCAGCTTGGCAGTACGAGAATCCGGCATGAAGCCCTGGCATTATGCTATTCCACTGCAGAATACTGTGCACCAGTATGGTTCCGTAGCCCCCATGTCCACTTGGTCGATTCCAAATTATATTCCTTCATGAGGATAATTTCTGGAACCATCCATTCCACCCCGGTTCCATGGCTGCCAGTTCTTAGCAGCATTGCCCCGTCAGATATTCGTTGGGATGCGGCATCATCTAAGTTCATTTCCCACGTCTACGTTCGACCGGACCTGCCAATATACGCGGATATCTTCACCCACCCTGTCCAACGCTTGACGTCTCGTCACCCAATCTGGTCCCCTATGCCTACACTGAACTTCTCTGTTCCAGACTCTTGGAAACAGAGTTGGCAGTCAGCTGAGGTAAAGAACAAACACCTCATCACAGACCCCTGCAAGCGTCAACCCGGCTTTGACCTAGCACGTTATGATTGGGCCCTCCTCAATCGCTATCTAACAGGCCATGACCGGTGCTCTGCTATGTTCCATCACTGGGGAGCCAGAGATGACCCGAATTGCCCCTGTGGCTACAGACAGACTATGACCTACATAGTCAATGACTGCCACCTCTCCAGATTCAAAGGAGGTCTCAAAACTTTACATCAGGCTCAACCTGACGCTGTTGACTGGCTACAGAAGAAGGGCAAATGCTAGAAGAAGAACATAACACTTTCACTTTAGTCCTGTTTTCTCAGGGGTGATGCTTGAGACTGGGGAAAGGGGTGGTTCTGAATGATTTAGTTAGGGTAGAGTCATTCTGGTCTTTTGGGGCATCTATAGGATATTCGTTATTGCTTCACATTATACCTTCAGATTTGTAGGGGAGTATGTGGCTGTTCCATAGTAGTGGACTACTGTGGGACTGACTGAGAAGGTCTACCTAGTCTAAGTCTTGTTAGTGCCTCTTACCTTGGGTACAGTGCAGAATATGGGTAAGACGGAAGGATTCCTGCTCCAGGATCTTCCCACTTAGAATCTGGGCATCAATCTCTTTGCACCACTCAGTGTTTCAACACCTAGAACAGTATTGTATCATATCAGGGTCTGAAATATCTGTAGTTCTGTTGGCTATGGAGGAAAGCACATTGGGAACAGAGTATAATACCAAGGAAAGGAATATATGCATTATTGGCTTACTATTGAAGAAAGAAAGGAAGGGGAAGAAAGCATTCAATAGGACATAATATCTGAGAAATTTCCTACTCAAGGCAACATAAAATAAAAGTTCAAGAATCCCAGAGAGTCCAAAACAGAATTAATCTGGACATAAAGACACATCATTTTAGAATGAAAAGGAATAAGGATAAATAAAGAAAGAATTCTGAGAAAAAAAGTCACTTACAGAGGAAATCCCATAATATTAGCAACAGGTTTCTCTACACAAACTCTAAAGTCCAGAAAAGAAGGCAAGATGTATATCTAGCGCTCAATGAGAAAGGATTTCAACTTTCAACCAAATCAACTGTATCCTCTTAGACTGTCATTCAAATTAGATGGAGGCAAAAAAAAATCTTCTCAGACATGCAACAGTTGAAAGAATCAATTATTCTGAATCTTTGTGTCAGGTGTGTCTTTCTTATAAGCCCCACTAGTAACAGTCAGCTGGTTTCTGGCTGCCTCTAGAGACTGCAGAGGTTGAACAGGGTTTCCTGGCACTCAGTAAGAAGAACATGTACATACAAGGGCAGTGGACTGACTGCTCCGGGAATTGGCAGATTTGGAATAAGCCTCCCCTGTAAGATGTTCTGAAAGGTCTCCTAGAAACAATCACAAATCACCATAAACATGCCATATAAAAGAACACTCTAAAAGTTTAGAATAGTGACATTAAAATATCTCAAATCTATATCAAATGAATGTCAGTGGCCTATATTCATTTATTAAAAGGCACGGAGTAGAAAGATTATTCAGAAAATATAACCCAACAATATGTTGTCAACAGGAATCCCATCTAACTCAACAAGATAAACACAGACTCAAAGTGAAATGATGGGAAAATTTTATACAAGCTGGTGGACCACAAAAAAATGAGGGGGGGCAGCTCATCTCATATCTGACACAATGTATCATAAAACAAATAAAATAAAAATGATAAGGATGAACATTACTTAATTCTCAGAGGATAAATCAATCAATGACTTAACAATTCTTAACATCTATGCACCCACTGAGAGACCATCTAAATGCATCAAATATTAACTGATACAGCTGCAGCAATATATTAACAGCAACACAGAAGGGGATGTGGATATCCCACTCTTTCATCATGATAGATCAACTAGGCAGAAAATTAGAACAAGGTAATTAAATGAAGAGATAGATAAAGTAGAACTATTGGACATTTTCAAAATAATTCAAACCAAGAATCTTGAATACACATTCAGTTCAAGTCCACATGGCTAATTCTCCACAATAGACAGTATTTTGGGCCACAACAACAGTGACAACAAATTGAAGAGTATTTAAATCATCACAAGCATCTTCTCAGACCACAGTGGAATTAAATTAACAATCACAAAGAAAAAAAATTAGTTAAAGTCCAAAAATATGCAAATTAAATAGTATAACTCATAACAACTACTGGGAAAGAGAAAATTAAGGATGGTATCAAAATATTTCTAGACTGAAAACACAGACTATCAATTTATTTGGGACACAGCTAAGGCAGTACTGAGAGGGAAGTTCATAGCCATACAAGCACACATTAGGAAACAAAGAAAGGAATCTCACAACCTCACAACACACATTAAAGACATAGAAGCAGCGGAACAAAAGAATTGTAAAACAGCTGGAAGAACTGATATAACTAAAGTTATAGAAGAAATTAATAACACTGAAAATAACAGAACCATATAAAACATTAAAATATCAAGGAAGCTAATGTTGGCTCTTTGAAAGAGTAATTAAAATCAGCAAACCCTTAACCATAATCAGAAAATAAAACAAAGATATATATATATATATATATATATATATATATATAGAGAGAGAGAGAGAGAGAGAGAGAGAGGATTGTAAATGAAATAGGAGATATCACAACGGACACACAGAAATCCAGTTATATGCTTCACAGCTTGTGTGATGACCCCTCCCCAGGTTGGGAGCTTGAGGCTCAAACCAGGATTCTTATGCAGGTCCTTTCACTTTGTATTTTGTGTGTTTAACCCATTTTGTGTGTGTACCATCACCTATCCCCCTGCTTTAGCTTTTTTCTTTTATTTTTTCTATTTTTTTCTCTGCGTCATTTTTTATTCTCTCTGGTTTGATCAATTTATTATTATTATTATTTATTGTATAGAGGCAGCCAGAAATTGAGAGAAAGAGTTATAGAGAAGGAGAGAGCCAGGGAGACACTTACAGCACTGCTTCACCATTTGCAAAGCTTTCCCCATGCAGGTGGGAACTGGGGGGCTGAAACCAGATCCTTGCACACTATAACATTTGTGCTCAATCAGGTGAACCATCACCTGGCCCCTTAATCTTTGCTTTTATTATTGTTGTTGTTGTACTTGATGGTATTTCTTTGTGATTTCATTTATCAGAGCTTTTTATGTTTATGTCTGTGTGTGTGTATGTGTGTTTCAGCCATGTATATGTCATTTCAATTTGAACACAGGACACTTCATCTCATCTTCCCAATGCAAGTGGTAGTATTATACATTATTAAAAAAACAGCAGCAACTACCAAATCAGATCAGTGTGTCTTGCTTCAGTTTTCTGGGAACCAACAGATTAGAGGTCACACAACACAATAACTGAACAACTATAGTCTGGACACAAAGTACAAAAGACACCAAATTGGTAAAATAAAAATAATACACTATGGCTTTCCCCCTATAGGTGGGACCAGGCTTGATGGATCCTGGCATACTGTAATGTATGTACTTAATCATTTTTATTTTAGACAAAGTCAGAGAGGAAAAGAGAGTGAACAAGACCACACCACTGAAGCTCCCTTCAGTATATCGGGCTGGGTTTAGACCTGGGTCACACACATGGCAATACAGCACAGTCGTTTAATATGGCTATTTCATTGCCTTTACTCATCCCTTTGCAAGCTTCTTTTTTTTTTTTAATTTTTTTATCTTTATTTATTTGCTGGATAGAGAAAGTCAGAAATTGAGAGGGAAGGGGGTGACAGAGAAGGTGAGAGACAGAGAGACGCCTGCAGCACTGCTTCACCACTTGTAAAGCTTTCCCCCTGCAGGTGGGGGCTAGGGGCTCGAACCTGGGTCCTTGCGCACTGTAACATGTGTGCTCAACCAGGTGCGCCACCACCTGGCCCCCCTTTGCAAGCTTCTATGAAGATCAATGAGACTGAAATGTTAGTACCTAAAAACTATCCTTAGGATCTCAATCCAAAATCACCATCTGAACACTTTTCAATATGTCTCCTAGACCAAGAAGTCTATTATCCCATAATAACAACTTGTTCCAGTGAACAAGTGACATATGATGAACCTGGACAATCCTTTCTCTATTTTTTTCCTTTATTCTTCCCCTATTTATTTTTTTTCAAATTTATATTCAGTGCTGACTTATGATGGTACTGAAGAATGAACCTGGAACTTTGTCCTTCAGATGTGAAAGACATTTTGCATAATTATCAGGCTACACTTCTAGGTCATTTTCGATAGAGTGGTGGAAGGACAGATAAGGTCTAGAAGATGCCACAGCAACAGTACAGTAAGTTCTGGGTTCAAACCTGGATCATATACATGGCAAAAGTAAAACAGAAAATAATGGTCTCCATGATCAGTGGATTTGTAGTGCTGGCACCAAAACCCAGCGATAACACTGGAGACAAAAAAAAAAAAAATCTAAAAGTGAGCTATTATGCCTTCCTGCAGAATCCTTTCTCTCATAGTAAACATTCCATGTGAAAATTGCTCACATAACTTTAAACTGAATTGCTTTTGGGCTTTGGGTGTTCCAAACTAACATAATATATTTTAGTAGTTCAATTTCACTGGTATTCAACTTGTATTACTACCTTATATCCAAATCCACCACCAAGGCTAAGTGTGCCTGCTAAATGTATTTGCACCTTGTTCTACTTGTTCTACATAAATCCCATCAGCTTGTGAGATTTTAATTATAAATTATAAAATTTCATTTGCCTAAACAGTTTTTTTTTCTAGAATCTACATTTAGTATCATTCTGATACCAGGCACCAGGTACTATCATTGGTAACTCAGAAACTTTGTCTTCATGAGTACAATGAACAAATACTTCTATAATTCTCTCTGAAGGTGGTCAGTTATAGGACCCAAAACAAGTGATTCAGTGTCAAATCTCACAATTCAGACTACTGCTCTACTACAAGTATTTATCTGAGTCAATATTTAGGTATGTTCCTATACCTGGTATCACTTAATATGCAGATGATGATCTTGAAGCTTGGGACACAAGATAACCCTCATAGGTATTGAAGAGACCTCCCATGGGAGTTCCAAACTTGTTTTGGAACAACATATACCTAGTTTTTCTTATTATTCAAGTTCATGTCAGGGAGGTTAAAACTGAATGAGTTTATGATTGCAAAGGATAGGCAGGGATATATATGTGTACAAGCACAATTTCCACAGAAGGGGCAGAAACATATTATATATGACATAGCTAGAGCAGACCACATCCTTTCTAAGATAAAGACAGTGATGTTAGAGAAATCAAGATAGAAATTAAGTGCATTAAAAAAAAGAGAATCAAGTTAGCTATCTCAGGTTCTTAGTTGTTGTGTACAATTGTGGCAATAGTCAAATTGAATATTTGAATAATGATATAAAGTGAAATCCTGATGATATTGCCACCAAAGGAATGTCAGTCCTTAACATACTGAAGACCCTAAGTTGAAAATCTTATGGAAGCAAATCTTATGGAAGACCTTATGGAAGCAAAGTACATCTGAGAAATCTTGAGTACATCTTGAGTACATCTGAGAAATCTTGAGTCATACAAAGGTCCTATATTTCTCTCCATGTATCTTAAAAATAAAATAAAGAAAAATAAAGAAGGAGGAGGAAGAGAAGAAGAAGACGAAGAAGAAGAAGAAGAAGAAGAAGAAGAAGAAGAAGAAGAAGAAGAAGAAGAAGAAGAATGAGGAGGAGGAGAAGGAAGGGGGGAGGAGGAGGAGGAAGAGAAGAAGCAAGGGGGTGAGGAGAAGAAGGAGAAGAAGACTAGAACAGGTCCCTGGAATGGTAGAAAGGTGCAATTATAGGATTTGAGTCCCTCAGAAATATATTTTTTAATTTATTTATTTTTAATATTTTATCTTTATTTATTGGCTAGAAATAGCCAAAAATCAAGAGAAAAGTGGGGTGATCAAGAGGGAAAGAGAGAGAGACACCTACAACAATGCTTCATCACTCACAGAGCTTTTCCCCTGCCACCTCTCCCCAGACAACCTGTAAAGTACAGGTTCTAAACTACCTGGCTTGGGGTCAGGTGGTGGTGCACCTGGTTAGGTGCACATGTTGCAAAGCGCAAGGACCCAGGTCGAGAAATATGTTTTTTTAAAAGATTTCCCAGAGGACATGAAGTGGACTAAAGTTTATTCTCACTGACTTTCAAACCCCATGCCAGTCACATGGTAGAATCATAAAAATGAGAAGCATTTCGAATGGTAAAAACAACAGTGTTGTTTCTTTACCATTATATTTTTCATCCTTTATGTGAAAAATAAAATAAATGTATGAAACTAAGCTCTAAATAGAGAGAAAGGTACATATATAGAGGGAAAGATAGAGAACTAAAGTCATTGCATATCTTTGAGACAGTGTGTAGTAATGCAAATATGGAAGGGTAGAGTGTATACATGCAGAGGTCCTATGGACTGAGAATTCTCACTCAAGCGTTCTTTGTGTGTACTTGTGGAAATAATATCTATGTGTAGACATTATATGTATGTAAATAGTGAAAAACTTGATTCAAAGAAAGGTACTAGGTTTAGGGCTATTGCAGAAAATAATCCCAATCATAGGGAAAAAGGAAATCCTCTGGTAGTTCTCTATCAAAAATAAAAATGAATCTAGTAATTTGGTAACATAAAAAGTTTCTAGTTAGTTGATTTATATTCTCTGCCATTGCACATTGCTCCACCTTCTTTTGCTGGCTCAATGTTAAATATGAAAATGGAATCAAATGCAATATCTCAGGGGCAGTTGAAATCTAGAAAGTGAATCCCTGATCCAACAGGAAGTTACATCTCCAACTCTCTTTGCACTAGCTCCTGTGAGGCATCTGATTTCTGTGACACCAGAGCTCCCTTTTGTGGTATCCAGAATCCTTGCCATCCAGCCCTCTGTTGCTGCAGGAAGGTTTGTGTCAAGGCTCACACTCACTTTCTCTCATTGTGTCTTTTGCACAGTAATACATGGCTGTAGCTTCAACTGTCACAGAACTCAACTGCATGGATAACTGGTGTTTGGTTGTGTCTCTGGAGATGGAGATTCAGATCTTCAGGGATGGACTGTAGTCAGTTGTACCATCAGACCTTATGCATCCCATCCACACAAGCCCTTTTTCTGGGGGCTGATGGATCCAGTCCCAGTAATAACTGGTGATAGAGGCTCCAGAAACAACACAGGTGAGGGAGAGAGTCTATGAGGGGGGTCACCAGTCCTAAACCTGACTGCTGCACCTGGGAAAAGACACCTGGGAAGAAGGAGAAACAGGAATAATAGACTTGTCATTCAGTTGCAACCACATGCATGCACTCCCATCTCCATAGACCCAGGTCTAAGATTTGAGATCCTAACCTGAGGCATGTGCCACTAGGCATAGGAAGAGATCCAACATTCTCATCTTCTTCTAGGTCACAGCTCTGCCTTCTATAGACAACTCAGCCCCTTATGGGTACATTATTCAACCCAAGCAAGAGGCATTTGAATTAGAGTTGGAAGACCAATTTGCATATAGGATGTCCTGTTCCTACAAGATGAGAAAAGCTTCTGTGATTTTCCCCTTGCTGCTCTCAGAGCTTTCCCCCTATTCTGCAGTTCTGGTTGGCTAGTTGCTCTAGGATCTCCTGGAATATAAGTCTCAGGTTTTGGCTCTGTATCTTATGGATCACTGCTAGGGAAAACATATTTTAAAGTGAAAGAAAACCAATATATAGTGAATAGACAAATTGTACAATATGATATTATTTAATACCATAGATATTTCTAGTAGCTATTATATAATATTAATATTATATTGAAAACTTGTGAAATTCAAATAAATATTAAAAATAAAAAGTTGGGGGGCTGGGTGGTGGCACACCTGGTTGGGTGCACAAGCTACAGCACACAAGGACCCAGGTTCAAGCCCCCAGTCCCCACATGCAGGGGGAAAGCTTCACAAGTGGTGAAGCAGGGCTGCAGGTGCCTCTCTGTCTCTCTTCCTCTTTATCCCCACTTCATCTCAATTTCTGGCTATCTCTATCCAATAAATATATAAAGATTTAAAAAAAATAAAATAAAAATTAAAAAGTTGTATTCATTGTAACAATTATTTCTTACTAAGTCTCTAAGCTTAGCATTTGCATGATTTCTACATTTGTGGCTATTTTTTCACTCAAATATTAGTATATAGAGGAAGAAAGGTAAATATGTTAGGAACACTACAGTGGCAGAGCTTTGTCTGGTGCTATGGAGACTTCAGTATGGACTTGGGACTAAAACTTCTGCTACAATTCCAAGCAAAACTACAACTTCTCTGCCCCTGCATCATAGTTTTTACTAAATCATATTCGATCAAGCTAGTTTTCTGATTATGCATCATCATGTTATCTGTACACCACTGAAACTGCCAGGGTGAGATATGCCTCCCAAAATTTCACTCAGGACTCAGGATTTCTTTTGTTCCCTCACACTGAATGAAATTCATGGAAAATATTATGTTGAATTTATCTCAAAAGTGTTAATTCACAATCTCCACACTTGGTATAATTATTTTAATTAACTATCAATTTTAAATTCATAAAACCAAACTTGTGGATATTATTCAGAACCCCAGGTGTGTAAAAAAAATACAGAATTCTACTGTGGGTAGAAATAGGGGTCAGAATATTTATTTGTTTTTATGGTTCACAGATGATACAAAACTGTTGTTCATAAAGCCATGGACAAACAACAAAAACAAAAGGACACTGGTCATTGTGAGTGGTGGATTTATCTTGCCAGAAATGACCCCAGGGTACAAACTTGGTGGGGGAAAAAAGAAAAATAAGTTTTTTCTTGTTTGACCATCAGAGATGTAATTATTCTAGTTCAACACATTTGTATAGAGGTTTCAAATAGGTTTTATAGTACAACCTTTAAGCAAATCCACAGGGTGAGAGTAAGTGGAAACCTGGCTGAGAACACATGCAGAAGAAACAAGGTTAAAGTCATTGACCCCCCACCTCAGTGAGAAAATTTACTGAGTGATGAAGCAATACTACAACTCTCTCTCTCTCTCTCTCTCTCTCTCTCTCTCTCTCTCCCTCCAGGGCTATCACTGGGTCTCTGTGCCTGTATATCAATCCATTGCTCCTATGAGCTATTTTCTTTTCTTCCTACCTTCCTTTATTTTTTTTTGGGGGGGATATCAATTGAGAGGGGAGGAGAGAGAAAATATAGACACCTTTGGACCTGCTCCACCGCTTGTGATGCGACTCCCCTGGACTTGAACCAGGATCATTGTAGAGGTCCTTATGCTTTATACTACATACACTTAACTCAGTGCACCACTTCCATGCCCCTGTCTCTCTAGATATGTATTTCCCCCTTTTCTCTCAATTTATTTATTTATTTTAATATTTATTTATTTCCTTTTTGTTGCCCTTGCTGTTTTTATTGTTGTTGTAGTTATTACTTCTATTAATGTCATTGTTGTTGGATAGGAGAGAGAGAAATAGAGAGAGGCGGGGAAGACAGAGAGGAGGAGAGAAAGACACCTACTGACCTGCTTCACTGCTTGTGAAGTGACACCCGTGCAGGTGGGGAGTGGGGGGCTTGAAACAGGGACCTCATGCTGGTCTTTACACTTTGCACCACCTGTGCCTAACCCGCTGAGCTACCGCCCAACTCCCTTCTCAATTTATTTTTATCTTCATGTAAAAAATATAAACAATGTATTTTAAGAAGCCAATATATTTTTGTTATGTTTATGAAAATATATAGGGACGCAGACAGCATATCCTAAAAAAAATTGCTGAGAAGCAATTCCTTCAAGTTAAGTCTGTTTTTCACAGTTCCCCCCAAAAAAAATTGTACTTGCTTTTAGGGTTCATCAGCACGATTGTATATGGCCCAGGATGTGACACAGTGGATGAAGCATTAGACACTCAAACATGAGTTCAATCATTTGAATCATATGGATCAGAGTAAAGGCTCTTTCTCTCTCTCCTAAAGTTCTCATTCATAAAGAAATACAATCATAAATAAATTCAAGATTGGGAGTCAGGTGGTTAGTGCAGCAGGTTAAGCACAGGTAGCGCAAAGCACAAAGACCTGCATAAGGATCCCGCTTTGAACCCCCCACTTGCAGGGGAATGGCTTCACAGGCGGTGAAGCAGGTCTGCAGGTATCTTTATCTCCCCCTCTCTGTCTTCCCCTCCTCTCTTCATTTCTCTCTGTCCTATGCAACAATGATGACATCAATAACAACAACAGTAATAACTACAACAATAAAACAAGGGCAACAAAATGGAATAAATAAATATTAAAAAATAAAAATAAAATAAATTCAAGATTATGGAATCCCTCTGTGTGGATATTGTGCCCATGGTAGTGGCAGGATCATTTTTCTGCACAATATTGTCACTATATCCACATTGTGAATATGTTCTGGGTGTTTATCTGGAAGTCAGAGCACAAGATCACAATACTTCAATAACAGTATTATTTATTTCCTCATATTATATCACACTGTATGCCAAATTCAAAGATTTTTTTTGCCTCCAGTGTTATTACTTGGGCTCAGTGACTGCACTACAAATCCACTGCTCCTGGAGCGCCCCCTTTTTGTTGCCCTGGTTGTTTTATTACTTTTGTGGTTATTATTACTGATTTCATTGTTGTTGGATAGGGCAGAAACAAATCAAGAGAGGAGGGGAAGACAGAGAGGGGGAGAGAAAGATAAGACACCTGCAAACCTGCTTCACCACTTGTGAAGCAACCCAGCAGGTAGGGAGCCAGGGGCTTTAACCAGGATCCTTACGCAGGTCATTGTACTTTGCACCATGTGCACTTAACCTGCTGTGCTAATGCCTAACCCCCCCAGATTCAAAGTTTCAATTTTATCTTTATTTCTGTATTGTGAACTCCTCAACCTCTGGGAAGTGGTGACAACCTTTAGGGTTCTTAGATGTGAGAGGAAGTTCAAGGACTTCAATTTCTCCAAACTCCTTACACTACTACATCAAGAGATCACTTTGCCAGTCATACTCACACCTGTTTGAGATGCTCTATTACTTAAAATTCATGATATTCCCCATCTGCAGAAAACACAGGCTTTTTCTCACTTCTGCCTATCATCCTTGTACATTTCATTCTGTTTTCTAAAATCAACTAGTAACATAAGGGAATTTAGACACACAATTATGATGTTTGAGATATTTCCTCCTGTTGAACAAAATTTGACCAATGATGTTCCACCCAGTTCCCACACAGTCCAGTTCATATGCTACATCCTAATGGAAGGCAATGTTTGGAAGTCACTGGTCTCTGTTAAAGCAGCATAGTGAAATGTTCATATAGCAGTTGTCCCTTCCTAAGAATATCTGCATCTTCACAAAACAGATAGAGGTATGTTGGGTAGTATGCCAGCTCCCCCTGGCTTCTGTGTAACCAAGCCCCGGTATGCCTATATAGGGATTGGTTTGATCCCATTCAAAGCGGTCTATTTAAATCACTTATATTTACATAAAGCACCACACTCCCTCCAGGGCATTGGTGGTTTAGTGGTAGAATTCTCACCTGCTCCACCCCCTCTCCTTGTCATACCCTGATTTTCACCAGTCACTTTTCTCTCCACCCTCTCTGCATCACATCCTGTTCCCACCCTACTGGGCTAGTATATTTATACGGTCAAGATTGTTTGTGGTTTTTAATTTAGCTTAGCTTGGTATAGATTGTGCTGTGTCCTCCATGAATAAAGAGATACTGCGTACAGCTCAACCATGAGTCCCTGGTCGTCTGTTACCCACCCGTGAAGCCAGCCCGGAGAAAACAACATAATGGCGCCTACAATGTGGGACCGGACCTGCGCAACTCCCAGATAAGTGAAGACTTTGCCTACCTATGCACTATGGTTCTCTTCTACTTACGAAGAGGTTTGCCAAAGCCTCTACTGTTTCATCATGAGACAGTTACTCTGTCTCTGGAACATTTTGCTCTGGGCCACACTTTGTTTCCCTGACCGGGAACTTTGGTTTCTTGTGATCCTAATCATAGAGCTTGGGAGATGCACTGAGATTTCTCCTTGGACTTTCTGGATTCCCTTGCCCATGTTTCCTGAGGAAAAGGACTACATTTTGCTCCAGGCCACAATTTGGTTCTTTATGACTATGATCGTAGACCTTGGGATATGCATGGGGATTTCCCCTGGGACTTTCTGGACTTCTTCTCGCATGTTTCCCATGGAGAAGGACTACTCTAATTTGAGGAGCATTCTTGAGTACCCTGGCAGTCCCCAAGAATGGAGACACGTGGTTAGTTCTACTCTCCTGATTGGATTCTTTCTTCGATGGGAAGACGTTTTTAAAAATGGATGCCTGAAGCAATCCTGCAGGAACAGTCAGAAGCACCCTAAATGGAATTTCGAGGAGCTTTCTGGACTGGGACGCCCTCCGGGGACTCATGATACTACATGAAATCCATTTGGACCCCTGTTCTCTGACATCGCCCACAAGATGGAATGACTACAACGCACCATCGGAAACCAGTGATGTGACCTGGCACGACCTGAAGAAACATTCACAGACTCCAAAGATCACTCTCTACAGAAAAGCAGAATTCTGGTGGCCAACATTCCCCATCGAGACAGACATGCAGCGTTTCATCCCTTGGCATTTTCTTCTGTGGTCTGCTACTTTGGACTGACACCTCCATCTGACTTACTGGTACACACTGCTGTGTTTCTCAAAGACTAACTTCAGCCAGTTGCCTTGAGACTTTATAGACCATGTCTCCTCGCCTTCAGGCTCTGTTCCCTGAGTCAGAATACTCCCCCTCCTTATTAGGTTATGCCCACAGATCCAGGAAACGCCCTTTGAGGCAAGAGATGCCCCCAGAGGCATGAAGCATTCCCAGAGGCAAGAAATGCCCTTTCGCCTGCTAGTCCTTGCTCTTTGAGTCAAGAAACATTCCCCTTGGCATCACATCTTTTGAAAACGCCTGTACGATATAGGTTTCTGTTCACCCCACAATCCTGATACTATGGCCATTAGTTAAAAAGAAAGGGGGAGATGTTGGGTAGTATGCCAGCTCCCCCTGGCTTCTGCTTAACCAAGCCCCGGTATGCTTTTATAGGGATTGGTTTGATCCCATTCAAAGCGGTCTATTTAAATCACTTTTACATTTACATAAAGCACCACACTCTCTCCAGGACATTGGTGGTTTAGTGGTAAAATTCTCACCTGCTCCACCCCCTCTCCTTGTCATACCCTGATTTTCACCAGTCACTTTTCTCTCTACCCTCTCTGAGTCACATCCTGTTCCCACCCTACTGGGCTAGTATATTTATAAGGACAAGATTGTTTTTAGTTTTTAGTTTAGCTTAGCTTGGTATAGATTGCACTGTGTCCTCCATGAATAGATACTGCGTACAGCTCAACCATGAGTCCCTGGTCATCTGTTACCCACCCGTGAAGCCAGCCCAGCGAAAACAACGGGTATAGTTCCCATTGCATGGTGACCAGGGGAAAGATATACTGGGAACCAGGACACCAACAAAGTTATCTCATTGAGAACACCTTTGTGTGTATACATCATGAAAAAAATTATCTAATTTAAGGGGCATCTATGAAACCAGATAACTATCCCTCCACTTTGTAGCTCTCCACTCGAGGAGTGTGACTCATTGTGGGAGGAACTTGCTTTTCTCTCTCTCTCTCTTTGACACTTTTCTTTTTTCTTTCCTCCTAACTAATAAAAACAAAATTTCATTCCTTTAATGCCTTTTTGAAAAATTTTATTTTACTTTTTGTATTCACTGACACCTATTTGTGAATTACCTTCTGGAACAGATCATCCCATACTCATCTTTATCTTTCTGACTTATCTGAATTAACATAAGTCCTGAGACTGTACTTGGGATGATTTCAATGCTCTTGAATTTGTTGATGCTGTCTTTGTGGCCTAACATGATCTATCCTTGAGTATGTGTTGTGTGGATTTCAAAAGAATGTGTATTCCAGTTTTTTGGGTAAAGAACTCTGAAAATGTCCAAGAGGTCTAGAATGTGCTGCTGTGCAGATGTCCCCCAAGGCTCTACCACTTCACACAGAGATATACAGTACTTTTAAGCATTCTTCCCAAGGCTCTGCCACTTCTCACAGAGATATACGGTACTTTCAAGTGCTTTCCCCAACCAATCCTATCCCAACATGTCACTCCTGGGTGTTGATCTAAGAAGCCCTCCTACTCCCCCCCCCCAGTCTCTCGTTCTCTTGTCCCATGGTGCAGTAGTAGAGAACGACCATTTTTGGCTGGCTCCACATTGCCCAAACTGCTGCATTCCCACCCCAACCCTGAGGTCTGCACGCGAATAAGGATTGTGTTCCCTTGCTGCTCCAAACCTCCTTTTTCTGTGTCCTGCCACCACAACAATTGACACCTGGTGCCCAGTGTGGGGCTGAGAGTCCCGCACTTCTGCCAGTCATGGAGCTCATCTCCACAGGGCAGCCCAGCCTGAGGTCTAAAGAAGCCACTGCAAGGACAACTCTGCAGCCTCCCTGCTGGCAGAGCCAGGGCTGACCTATCTTTGGGTGACTGTGTTGCCGCCTGCAGCTGCCTGAAGAAATGCAGGTCCCTGCTGCAGCCTGAGGAGATGTGAATCACTGTCCCTCCCACCACCACTGACCACTGCCCACCCCATGGATGCTCAAAGCCACCCAGACACAGGTGCCTGACTCTCTGCATCCACCATGTCTGTTCGGCATGGGATTTCTCCCATTTTATGAGGAGGAATCCCAGATAATTTACTCTTTTCTCATGGGACAGGCTCTCTATCTCAGAGATGCTTTACTTGGGGCTGCACCGTGGGTTCTCTTGGCTATGTTTGCAGCCTTTTGGGATATATATATAAGGTGCCCTGCCAAATGGTTAAGAGACCCTGAGGCTGAGATACAAGAGTTAAAGGAGATGGTCTCGGCGCTTAGCCACCCTCCGCCCTCTGCATTTTGCCCCAAAAGTTCCTTTTCGGCAGACATGTGTTCAGTTTCTCCGGGAGCTGCTTCTCCAGTGGCTTCCACTTCTGTGACTCCTACCCCACTGATACCTCGTTATCAAGAGACCTTGACTTTGAGATACAATAGTTAAAGGAGATGGTCTTGGCGCTTACACACCCTAAGATCTCTGCATTTTGCCCCAAGAGTTCTGTTTCTGCAGACATGTGTTCGGTTTTTCTGGCAGCTGCTTCTCCAGTGGCTTCCACTTCTGTGACTCCTTCCCCTGCTGATACCTCATCATCAAACCAAGTCCACACCTTCCTGGTAAATGTGGCCCCCAATAAACAAAACCCTCAGGTGTGGCATCCATAATCCACAAAGAATTCAGAGAACTCAGACAGGCAGTGAAGGAGGACGGATTTCATGCCCCATGAACCAAGTCTATTCTATGAGGCTTTTTCCAACACCTTAATACCCCCCAAGATTGGAGGGATTTAGCTCTTGCTGCACACCCAGATCCCCTCTACCTGCAATTGGAGGCATGCTTTCATGATGAATGGTCAAAACAATCCCAGAAAAATAGTCAGAAACAGCTAGAATGGAATTTTAATGCACTGTTTGGAGCAGGAGAGTTTGAAACTGGAATTCAGCAGGCAGAAGCCAAGTTTCCAGTCGGTTATTTTGAACAGGTATGCATCTGCACAATACAAGCATGGGAAAGGTTAACCCCATCCACAGGAGAGGCCTCAGTCCCCAATAACTCCCTTCACAAAGCAACCAATGAATCCCTAGCTAACTTCATTGCCAGGGTGCGGTCAACCTTAGAAAGATTTATAATCCTGAAGTCCGTTCTCTCTTCCTGCATTCTGTTGTCTGGGATGGCAACCCACTTTCCCCTTTCTTGATTCAAATCACCTCTACACTCTGTTCTCAAACCCAACCACTGTATGTTCAACACCTTCATTCCCAAAGCCCTCTTCATGGTCCCCTGTCTGAAGGGAATGATGCAGCTGACCGCATTGCCTCCACATTAACTCTCCTACTCTGTCTCTAATCCTGCTGACTTTCATTCCATAACCCATGTTAATCTTAAAGGCCTTCAAGCTCGATTTCCTGATGTTCCTTTACAACAGTTGAAACATATTCTTGCTACATGGTCTTCCTGTGCAAATCTCATAAAAACATCTGCTATTCAAACTCTTGGGGTTAAAGCCTGAGGCTTAAAAGCCAATGCTCTTTGGCAAATCGATATCACCCACATACCAAACTTTGGCAAACAAAAATATGTGTTTGTCTCAATTGATACCATTTCTAAATTTATGTAGACAACAGCTCAGATGGGAAAAAGCTCGAAAAATCTTATAAGCCGTATGCTCTCCAGTTTTGTTATAATGGGCTTACCTCTTTAACTGAAAACTGACAATTGGAGTACATTTACCAGCAAACAATTTAAAGATTTTTGTTCCCTCTGGAACATTACTCATACCACAGACATTCCCTATTATCCACAGGGACAAGGCATTGTTGAGAGGGCCCATCAAACCCTTAAGGCTCAATTAAATAAAGATAAAGGAAGAATGTACACCCCCAATATCCAGCTAGCAAAAGCCTTTACTACATTAAATCTCTTTAATATTTACAAAAACTCGGACCTACCTCCTATTATTCTTCATTGGAAAACACCATCCATGCTCCCAGCTATTAAGGTCAAATGGAAAGGCCCACTTGATAAAATTTGGAAAGGGCCTGACCCCCTATTGACCATGGGGAGGGGTTTCATATGCGTTTTTCCACAGAATTACTTCAAACCTGTCTGGGTTCCTGCCCGCCATGTCCAGTAATACCTGCATGATGGCACTGCTATCCCTGAAGAACAAGAAATACTACAAGATGACTAGATGCAGGATGCATCCCAGGATCCATAATACAACATAGCAGAATCTGGAAAATCTGGATCACAGAGCACTCTCTCCTACACCTTCTATGGATATCTTATGTTATGACTGGCCAGTTGTGATTTGTGAATGAGTGTGTTGAATGACCAAAAATTTTTGTATGACCCATCTGCTCAGAGTACTCTAAAACTTAATTGACTTTATATTAAAATGTTGGACACAGCCAAGGTTTCTGGAGAGGTCCAGAAACATTCCAATTTTTTTTCCTCTCTTTTGATTTTTTATATATAAGTCTTGGTATATATGTAAAGTTCTCAGTCTTAAACTGTGTGAGTAAAGACAGATATAAATTTGTTTTTAAAATGATATGTTTTCGTAACAAAAATGTTTCTCCTCCTGTGTGATATAACTAAATGGTTATAGGTATTTTTTGTATTTGGTAAACACTAACTTAACTGTTAAAAGTGTAACCTTGAAGCTAAATTATTAACAGACAAGGTAAAATTAATTTGCTAAAAGTAACTATTTAGGTAAAGTGTCTCAATACTTAATGTGACAACATCCCTAAAACTAAAATACAAATTCTCTATACAGGGCAATTTTGCAGGGCCCCCAAAAGTGCCCTGTAAACTATCTTGTGGAAATTAATCCACAACGAATCTGGCATCAATCTGACACTGCAAATGTTAAAACCATTGTCACTAACATGTGTCAACTCTCTAAGTAACCTGAGTCTGTTTATCATCCAAATTAAAAAGGTTAAAAAATCAATATATATTTTAACTAAAATTGGTCTAAAGATCCTGCTGTAGAGACTGCATCAAGAGGTCACATTAGATGACCTTTAAAAAAATCATAAATATACTTAAACCAATTATAATCATAGAGCTATCTATTATAGTAAACCTCTAACTTGTTACAAGTTGTATTTTTTCACAAGTAAGTGATCACAGCTATCAAGCCTTCACATGAAGAACCATATGTTCATATGGTAAGGTATTAAACTATAAAAAGGTTCCTCCATATATAAATTATGTGAATTAACAACATTCACATATTCTTCTACACTTAACTGGTGTATCTCGTCTTGCCAGTATAGGCCCGCCAAATGCCTAGGCTCAATTAAAATAAATAAATAAATACACACACACACACACACACACACACACAAACACACACACACACACACACACACACACATATATATGAAGATACATCCCCAAATAATCAGTTGGCTAAGGCACCAAACCTTTTTTTCTACAAAAAAGTCTAATCAGATGCCCTGCTAACCATGGGAAGAAGATTGTTTGTGTTTTTTTCACAGAAATCCCAGGAAAAACCATCTGGACCCCTGCACACTCTGACATCACCCACTAGACAGCACGACTACAGTGGCACACCCCCTGAAACCCAAGATGTCACCTGATGCGATCTAAAGAACCTGAGTCACAGACTCCAAGGACAGAACTTTCTTACTGCCTGTCTGCCCTTCCTGCTTCTGCTTTGCCTGTCATGTTTTGGCGGTTCCAGCTCACTCTCTACAGAAAAGCGGGATTCCAGCGGCTGACCTTCCTCATGTAGCATTTCATCCCCTGACATTTCTCCCCCTAGTCACCTACTTTGGACTGACACTTCTATTGGACTTTCTAATTTACCCTTTGGACATTTTACACACTTTTACAGTAATTTCCTTCCCTTCATGCAGCTGGCTTTTCAAAGACTGACCCCCGAGTGGTTCATAGACTTTGCAGACTGTTGCCTTGAGGACTATACAATGCCAAATAGCCACTCTGCTTGTTGGGCCATGCCCTCTGCCTACAGGTCCTACCCTTTGAGGCAGGAAACACCGCCTCATTATGAACCCTTGCCCCATCCAGATACAGGGAACATTCCTTTGCACACCAAGCCTTCCCTTGACATCACATTGGCTCTTACTGTTCCCCTACTTGTCCTTTCCTATTTTGTTATATCTTTTAGGTTTATGCCTTAAAGGTTTCTGCTCACCCCTACACTACTATTCCTCTGTCACAGATAAAGTATTTTACAGACATTGAACCATCTTAATGAGATGACTAGATAGAAAGATAGAGTAAGATGTAGAAATATTGTGAGGAGATGGTCGACCCTGGCAGAGCTTAACCATGAGATGAGTCGCTCCAGGCAAGTCTCTCTCTCTAAAGAGGGGTTGAGCACAGGGGGAACACATCAATCTCACAAGGTTGGCAGCCATTTATGCCTTCCCTCCCCCACAAATATGTTCTACATCTTCCCACCTGAGCACAGCATTCCTTAAAAACATTTAAGCCTGCTCCACTCTATATATTTCCATACTGTGTCCACTATATAGAAAGGAAAAAGGGGAGATGCTGTGCAGATGTGCCCCAAGGCTCTGCCACTTCACACAGAGATATACAGTACTTTTTGTGGAGATTAGAATGTAGAGATTAGAAATCGTTACTTCTTAGAGACTATTAAACTGAAGCCAACTGTTACTTGTTAGGGACTTTCACATTGAAACCAACAGTTCCTTGTTACAGCTGTTAACGCCGTTAAAACGGTTAAACTGAAACCAACCGCTCTTGTTCTGTGTAGTATAAAAAGGCAAGAGCAACAATGTTGCAGGGTCATTGGCAGCAGACTCTGCCCTTGTGTGGAAGGGTATCAGCAGCCCAAGTTTAAGCTTCCTAATAAAGGCTTTTGCTATTGCATGTGATACTGGTCTTTCTTGTGTGAGATCAGGACTCAAAATTCTGGGCATAACACTTTTAAGCATTCTCCCCAAGGCTCTGTCACTTCCCACAGAGATATACGGTACTTTCAGGTGGTTTTCCCAACCAATCCTGTCCTGACACGTCACTCCTGAGTGCTGACCTAAAAAGCCCTCCTACTCTCCCTCCCCAACTCTGGCTCTCTTGCCCGGTGGTGCCATAGCAGGGAATGGCCATTTTTGGCTGGCTCCACGTGGCTCAAACTGCTGCGTTCTCACCCCAACCCTGAGGTCCCCACGTGGATAAAGGATTGTGTTCCATTGCTGCTCCAAATCTCCTTTTTCTGTGTCCCGCTGCCGCAGCAAGCAACACTGCCCATCTCTTCATTTAATTATATTGTTTCTTTATTCATTCTCTGCTTTGTTGACCTGTCTAAGTGTGAGAGTGAAACAAACCAAATTGCAAGGAACACTAAAACAGAAATACATCAATGGGACTACATCAAATTGAAAAGCTTCTGCACAGCCAAAGAAACTATCACACAAAGAGACCCCTCACAGAATGGGAGAAGATCTTCACATGCCACACACAGACAAGAGACTAATCACCAAAATATACAAATAGATGACCTTGAGGTGTAGGTGGGAAACTGTTTTACCAATGTTTTCCTCTAAGTATTTGATTGTTTCTGGTCTGACATCCAGGTCTTTGATCCATTTGGAGTTGATTTTTGATTATGTTAAGTGAGCTAAGTCAGAAAGATGAGTATGGGATGATTCCACTCATCAACAGAAGTTGAGAAAGAAGATCTGAAAGGGAAACTAAAAGCAGGACCTGACTAAATTGTAAGTAGGGCACCAAAGTAAAAACCCTGTGGTGAGGGGTAGCCATGCAGCTTCCTGGGCCAGTGGGTGGTGGGAGTGGGTGGGAGGGATGGGTCACAGTCTTTTGTTGATGGGAATGGTGTTTATATACACTCCTAGTAAAGTGTAGTCATATAAATCACTAGTTAATTAGTATGAGGGGGGAAAATTAATTGTATGTCTTGAAGTTTTTAAAACACAGACTGAGTCTTTTTAATATATAGGCTGTGTATTTGATATGCAGACTCTCTCAAAAGTCTAGACCAAGTAGATCAGAAGCAACCAACAGCACAGCTATATACAAGATACTGGGTACTGTACAGCAAACCCTAACAAAAGGACTTTTCAAAGTTAACCCAATTACCAAATAATGTGATGATAACATTAACTATTCATTATCTTTTTGAACCCTAAGACAGCAGGAACATCGCATCTCCACTATAGAGCCTCTACTCCCCCCAGTCATGGAACCTTTGGATAGGGTCCACTTTCCCGTATGCCTCTCCCAATCCATATCAAATAATATTGCATCTGCCGATCACAACCTGATCAACACAATGATTGCCACCTCAACATGTTTCATTTCAGACTGTGTCCAGAGACTTCACATGTGGAATGATAACACTTCAGCTTCATTACTCGGTCACCAGGTTCCAGATGGCATCAGGATGCTGGCCAGGCTTCCCTGGACTGAAGACCCCACCGATGTGTCCTGGAGCTTCGGTTCCCCAGAGACCAACCCTACTAGGGAAAGAGAGAGGCAGACTGAGAGTATGAACCAACCAGTCCATGCCCATGTTCAGCGGAGAAGCAATTACAGAAGCCAGACCTTCCACCTTCTGCAACCCACAATGACCCTGGGTCCATGCTCCCAGAGGGATAGAGAATGGGAAAGCTATCAGGGGAGGGCATGGGATATGGAGATAGGGTGGTGAGAATTGTGTGGAGTTGTACCCTTCCTACCCTATGGTTTTGTTAATTTATCCTTTCTTAAATAAAAATAAATAAATAACTAAATATTAAGAATGAATGTAATTACTATAAGAGATGTGCTGTTTATTATTAACAATTAAGTAACCAATGTCTTTAGTGAAAATGCATTATAATTAATTTTGTTATTCACAAATTAAGCTATCAATTGATGTGTAAGTCCAAATATCAATTAATGAACTGATTATCACACACTGTCAAATGTGATATATCTATACCATAGAATAGTATACAACATGTAATTAACCTGAATAATTTTCCTTCTAATTTTATTTGCATGTGTAGCTTATATATTTTAAACATCTATCACTTTTGTTCTGGATTGTGTTTTCTCCTCACTTTAATTTTTCTGAAAGTGAGTATATCCAAAATCTGTAATTTGGAAGAAAAAAAATTCAAAATTATAATTTCACATGAAATCCTGAATGAACTAAATTAAATCCATCTAAAATCACATTGATATAAAACATAACAATTTTTTAATAAGTGGAACCTAAAGGTAAGAATATAGCAGATGATATTTGTGGTCTCCATTTTTTAAAAAAGCTAGTAGGTTTACTTTAGTTATATTCCAAGGGACCCATGACTTTATGGATTTTTGCCTGAATCTGAAAGCTAACATGCAGGTGGGCAAAGATTATTGTCTGGGGATATAGTGTCAGAGTTGGAACAAGGACTAGATAGCTGGATCGGGGAAGATGGTAACTCCCAAATATAGAAAAAAATGCAGTTACTGTGAACTGTAAACCCCATAAATTTGATTATGGTCCCATATTCTGCACAGGATCCTGTGTAACTTTTGAATCCCTGTAGGTCTGAGCTAACATTATGCGGTCATAACTAGGAACATTCTAGGCTACAGTCATTTGCATTGCAGTCTTACTAGAGTGGCAGAGTATTTTGACCCAATCTCCCTTTGGATAGTGGTGCAGTCCATACCATTGTTGTTATATATTGAATAAAAGGTCCTGTAGAGACAAGTAGGTCCATAATATTTTTCCCAATGGAGGAGATCAGCAGTGGTTCAGTTTCATGCTTTTGTGTGCCAACCCAATTTACACAGGACTGTTTATTGAAGAGATCCTCCCTCCTTATTCCACTTAATAGTTTGGCCTTCCTTATCAAGAATTAGATGTCCATAAGTGTGCATTATTATTATAGGCTTTCAATTCAAAACTGTTCTGTGTATGTATATTTTTTTACTATTTAAGAAAGGAGACATTAACAAAACCATTAACAGGAGACATTAACAAAAAGAATAAGAGGGGTACAGTTCTGCACAATTCCCATAACTCGATCTCCATATCCCATACCCTCCCCTGATAGTCTTCACATTTTCTATCTCTCTGGGAGTATAAATCCATGGTCATTGTGGGTTTCAGAGGGTGGAAGGTGTGACTTCTGTAATTGCTTCCCTGCTGAACATGGGCGTTGAATGGTCGATCCATACTCCCAGTCTGCTTCTCTCTTTCCCTAGTAGGGTGGGGCTTGGGGGCAGTGGAGCTCCAGTACACATTGATGGGGTCGTCTGTCCAGGGACGTCAGTTAGGCATCCTGATGGCATCCGGAACCTGGTGGCTGAAAAGAGGGTTAACATACAAAGCCAAACAAATTGTTGAATAATCATGGACCTAAAGACTGAAACAGTGCAGATGAAGAGTTGAGGGGTATCCCCTGCATGGTCTTGTGTACTTTTGCTTTCAGGTATATATTTTTCCCAATTTATGGATGTGTGTGAACCTCTGCTCTATCTCAGGGGACCTGGACTATATCTAGGTTTGGGGACTTTATTGGGGAGTGGACCACCTGGAATGGAATTAGAGAATACTATGAAAGGAAAGGTCTCACCCTACTGATGAAGCTGAAGTGTTGTCATTCTACACCTGAATTCTCTGGACACTGTCTGATGTGGCACTCTTTGCATTGATTATGTTGTGATCCATGGATGCAATATTATTTGATTTGAATTGAGAGCAGTATGCAGGAAAGTGGGCCCCACCCTAAGGTTCCAGGACTGGGTAAAACATAGGCTCTTTAGTAGAAATGTGAGGTTCCTGTTGTCTTTGGGTTCAAGAAGACAATGGATAGTTATTATTATCTTCACATTATTTGATAATTGTATTAACTTTGTAAAGTCCCTTTGTTAGGGTTTGGGGTATAATACCCAGCATCTTGTATATAGCTGTGCTACCAGTTGCTTCTATTCTTCCTGGCTTTTGAGAGAGTGAACATATCAAAGACAATCTATGTATTAAAATTACTCAGTCTGTGTTTTAAGAAGATCTAGATATATGATAAATTTTTCCCCTATCATATTGATTAAATAGTGGTTTATATGATTACACTTTAATAGGAACGTACATAAACACCATTCCCACCACCAAAAGAATGATTCCCATTCCCACCACCCAGCCCCACCCCCCCCAACCCACATCCGCCACACCTGGAAGCCCAATGGCTAGCCTCCTCTTCACCACAGTGTTTTTACATTGGTGCTCTGCTCTCGATTTAATCAGATTCTGCTTTTAGTTTCCCTTTCTGTTCTTCTTTCTAAACTTTTGTTGATGAGTGGGGACATCCCATACTCATCTTTATCTTTCTGACTTAGCTGATTTAACATAATTCATTCTAGCTCTGTCCAAGATGGTTAGATAAGGTGGGTTCATTGTTCTTAATAGCTGCATAGTATTCCATTGTCTATATGTACCACAGCTTTCTCAGGCACTCATCTGTTGCTGGGCACCTGGGTTGCTTCCAGGTTTTAGCTATTATGACTTGTGCTGTTACGAACATGGGAGTACACACCTCTTTTTGGTTGGGTGTTATGGAGTCCTTGGGGTATAAGCCCAGGAGAGGAATTACTGGATCATATGGAATATCTTGAGGAGTATGGGTGTTAACTGTTTCCTGAAGGATTTGTAGAATTCCTTTTTGAAGCCATCTGGTCCAGGACTTTTGTTGTTGGGGAGATTCTTAATAAGAATTTCAATTTCTTTGTCTGTTATTGGTGCATTCAGGTTTTGTAGTTCTTTTTGTTTCAGTTTTGGAAGGGCATATGCTTCTAGGAATTCTTCAATTTCATCCAGATAGTTTAACTTGGTGGCACATACTTCTTCCTAGAAGTTTTGCATGATTTTCTGGATTTCTGTGGTGTTGGTTGTGATTTCTCCTCTATCATTTACAATTGTATGAATTTGAGTCTTCTCCCTTTTTTGTTTAGTGAGTCTGGCTAGGGGTTTGTCAATCTTGTTTAATTTTTCAAAGAACCAACATTTGGCTTCATTGATCTTTTTCATGGTTCTCTTATTTTTTATGTTGTTTATTTTCACTCTAATTTTAGTGATTTCTGTCCTGCTGGTTGCTTTAGGGTTCCTTTGTTCCTTTTCCTCTATGTCTGTAAGGTGTGCAGTAAGGTTTATTTGGTTTTTTCCTTGCAGTTTAATATATGATTGTATGCTATGAGTTTCCCTCCCAGTACTCTTTAGTTGTGTACCAAATATTTTGATAGCTTGTGTCTTCATTTTGATTTGTTTCCAGGGATATTTAAATTTCCTCCTTTAGTGTCTCTCTGACCCTGTGGTTCTTAAAGAGTATGTTGTTTAGTTTCCAAATTCTGTGACTTTTAATAATTTCCTATTTGTTGTTAAATGTTAGCTTTACTCCACTGTGGTCTGAGAGCATACTTGGGATTATTTCAATGCTCTTGAATTTGTTGATGCTGTCTTTGTGTCGTAACATGTGGTCTATCCTTGAGTATGTTTTGTGTGGATTTGAAAAGAATGTGTATTCCAATTTTTGGGGGGTGAAGAACTCTGAAAATGTATAAGAGGTCTAGTCTGTCAATCTCTTCATTTTTTTTTCTTGTTTCTTTATTAAGTCACTATATCTTTTATCTAAGTGTGAGAGTGGGGTGTTAAAGTCTCCCACTATTATTGTGTTACTATTAATGTATTTTTGAAGTTCTTTGAGTAGGTGCTTGATGCATTTAGGTGGTCCCTCATTTGGTGCATAGATGTTAATAATTGTTAAATATTCTTGGCTGATTGATCCTTTAATCATTATGGAATGACCTTGCCAATCTTTTATTACTTTATTTAACTTAAAATTTATTGTGTCAGAGATGAGAATGGCTGTCCCTGCCCTTTTTTATGGTCCATTAGCCTGTATTATAGTTTTCCATCCTTTCACTTTATGTTGTGTTTCTGTTGTTGGGTCAAGTGGGATTCTTACAAGCAGCATACGGTTGGATTATGTTTTCTGATCTATCCTCCCAGTCTGTGCCTTTTGATGGTGAGTTTAAGCCATTGACATTTATTGATATTATGGATTTAGTGTGTTGTATTGCCATTGTTCAACAAGTTTTTATTTGTTCTGATATGTTGCAAGTATTATAGTGATGTTTTTGCTTATAAGAGGTCTTTTAGAATCTCTTTCAGGGCAGGTTTGATGATGGTTGCCTCCTTTAACTGTTGTTTGTCTAAGAAAGTTTTGATCGATCTATCTAGTTTGAATGAAAGTATAGCAGTATATATTATCCTTTATTGAAACCCTTTCTCATTCAGGGCTCGATAGGTATATTGCCATTCTCTTCTGGCTTTTAGAGTTTGGGTGGAGAAGTCTGCTGATAGTCGTATGGCTTTTCCCCTGTATGTGATTTTTTGTTTTTCTATTGCAGCCTTTAGGATCCTTTCTTTATCCTTACTTCTTTTCATTGTAACTATTATGTGTCTTGGTGTCTTCAGGTCTGGGTTGATTGTGTGTGGGACTCTCTTGAATCTTGATGTCCTTTCTGTTGTTCATGTCTGGGAAGTTTTCTTCTATAATTTCCTCTAAAATATTTGCTTCTCCTTCCTCTCTTTCTTCCTCTGGCAGGCCAATTATATGACTGTTACTCCTTTTGAGATCATCCCATGTCTATGCTGTTTTTTTTTTCAGTGTCTCTCAATCTCTTTTTGAGCTCTTTCACCTCTTTTTTAGTTTTCTCTAGCTCATCCTCTGTCTTGCTAATTCTGTTTTCTGCTTCTTCTAGTCTGCTTTCCCTTCCCTCCGCTGATTTCTTTATTTCAGCTATTTCAACTTTCAATTCTCTATTTTCCTTGATGGTCTCATCTGTTGTTTCCCTAATACTGCTATTCCTTTCTTCCAAAGTTGTTCATTAAGAACTATGAACCCACATTCTCTGATCCATCTTGATGGAGCTATAAGGTATTACTTTAAGTGAACTAAGTCATAAAGACAAAAATGAGTATGGGATAAACCCAGTCGTAAACATAATTTGAGAAAGAAAAACAGAAAGGGAACTCAAAACAAAATCTACCAAGATTGGAGTATGGCACCAAAGTAAAAATCTTTGGGTGGAAGATGAGGTTAGATGTTCAGATTTGTGGGGGGATGGGACACAAAAATTTGGTGGCAGGAATAGTGTTAATATACACTTTTATTAACTTAGACTCTCACAAGTCTTTACTCAATTTATATGAGAGGGGAAAATGGATAAAAATGTCTCAAACTTTTTGTTGCATAGACCATAGCTCTGATATGTTCCTTCAGTCTAAGCATTTAAAACCTCAAATTGGTCATCAGACTGAATTTTAACAGTGGGCTCAAATTCTTAATACTTAGAATTAAGTGCTACTTAATTTTTGAATTAAGTAGCAAAAATAGGTCAGGATTCAGATTTATTATGTCTTTTATATTTTCTTAATCTTGTGATTTATATTTTCTCATAAATCTACATTTTTTCCTAATATACTAATCTTTTTTTTTTATTTAAGAAAGGATTAATTAACAAAAGCATAGGGTAGGAGGGGTACAATTCCCACCACCCAATCTCCATTTCCCACCCCCTCCCATGATAGCTTTCCCATTCTCTATCCCTCTGGGAGCATGGACCCAGGGTCATTGTGGATTGCAGAAGGTAGAAGGTAGCTTCTGTAATTGCTTCCCCGCTGAACATGGGCATTGACTGGTCGGTCCATACTCTCAGTCTGCCTCTCTCTTTCCCTAGTAGGGTGGGTCTCTGGGGAAGCTGAGCTCCAGGACACATTGGTGGGGTCTTCAATCCAGGGAAGCCTGGCTAGCATCCTGGTGGCATCTGGAACCTGGTGATTGAAAAGAGATTTAACATACAAAGCCAAACAAATTGTTGAGCAATCATGGACCCAAAGCTTGGAATAGTGGAGAGGAAGTGTTAGGGGGGTACTCACTTCAAACTCTAGGGTAATTCTGATTTCAGTTATATATTTGTTTACGGATACATGTGAAAATATGTTGTCTCTCACAGAAACTGGTGTATATCTAGGTTTTGGGACTTTGTTAGAAAGTGAACCACCTGAGATGAAATTAGAGTATACTATGAAAGGAAAGGTCTCACACGAGTAATGAAGCTGAAGGGTTGTCATTCCACACGTGAAGTCTCTGGACACAGTCTGAAGTGAAGCATGTTGAGGTGGCAATCGTTGTGTTGGTTAGGTTGTGATCAGAAGATGCAATAGTATTTGATATGGATTGGGAGAGGCATATGGGAAAGTGGGCCCTATACAATGGTTCCAGGACTGGGCGAAGTAGAGGCTCTATAGTGGAGATGTGAGGTTCCTGCTGTCTTAGGGTTCAAAAAGATAATCTATAGTTACTGTTATCATCACATTATTGGGTAATTGGGTTAACTTTGAAAAGTCCTTTTGTTAGGGTTTGCTATACAGTACCCAGTATCTTGTATATAGCTGTACTATTGGTTGCTTCTGATCTACTTGGTCTAGGCTTTTGACAGAGTCTGCATATCAAATATTAAAAAGACTCAGTCTGTGTTTTAAAAACTTCAAGACATACAATTAATTGTGGTTATTATTATTATCGTTGTTGTTATTGCTGTCATTGGATAGGACAGGGAGAATGAGAGAGGAGGGGAGACAGAGAGGAGGAGAGAAAGATAGAAACCTGCAGACCTGCTTCACTTCCAGTGTAGCGACTCCCTTGCAGGTGGGGAGCCAGGCCCTCAAACTGGGATCCTTACACTGGTCCTTGCACTTCGCACCATGTGTGCGTAACTCATTGCTACCGCCTGACTCCCTTAAACCCTTATTTTTCTTAATCGCAGAACCTATGGGGCTTTTCTTTTTTTCCTTCATGCATTTTTTATACATACCATTTGATAATTCATCTACTAATCTCAACTAAACCAATGCAACCAGTGCAACCTAGATATGTTTCACTTTGGACAATATCCAGAGATGCCAGGCCTGGAATGTCAAGCCTCCAGCTTCAATACTCTGCCATCAAGTTGGATATGCTACCATAACAGCAATCTTAACTTTCCTGGACAGTTAAACATTCCATTGTGTCCTGGAACCCCTAACCCCTGAGCCCTACTCTTTCAGAAAAAGATAGAAACAGGTTGGGAGTATGGATCAACTTTGCAATGTCCATGTTCTGTGAAGATGCAACTACAGAAGCTAGATTTCCCACCTTTTGCACCTCATAAATATCTGTTTGATGTGCAGGTGGGCCCAAGTAACTGTCTGGGGAGATTATGTCATGGCTGGAAAAAGGGCTTGAAAGCTGAATCAAGGAAGAGAGTACCACCCAGTTTGGGAAAAGTATATAAATATTGTTTACTGTAAACCCCATTGATTTGATCTGGGGCCCATATTCAGCATAGTAGCCTATGTAACCACTGCATTCATGTAGATCCAAGGTCACATTCTGTGGTCACAAAGAGGAACATTCCAGGTTATAATGATTTCAAGACCATTTACCTCATGTTGTAGTTTAAGTATGTTACCCAACCTCCTTTCAGAGGATGAAAGTCTCTAACATTGGGGCTCAAGAAAAAACTAGTAAAGTCATGGTCATTCAGAATATAACTAAAATAGACCTACTAGCTTTTTCCAAAATGAAGACCCCCAATTTTCATATGCTATATTCCAGCCTTTAGGTTCATGATTAGTCAACAAACAGGGGTTGCTTTCTGTGTGACAGGCAGCGTATGTAAAGTCTACAACAATGTCCAGAGATAGGAATATATTTCAACTCAGCAAATTGAGAATGTGTGAAATATCCGTTTTTCAGAATCAATTTTAAAATATCCACCAAGAAAAACACACGGCAGTCTAGGCATAAAGGAACAGTGGCTCATGCTATACCAGATAAATGTCCAATCACTTTTTTTAATTGAAGGATGAATGTTTTATGGTCTACAATAAATACGATATTTGTACATGCATAAAATTTCCCAATACAATCCACACTGGGTTCTCTGCCATCTGAAATGTGGTGACTGAAAAAGAATTAAGATATAAAGCAGAACAAATTGTTGACTAATCATGAAGCTAAAAACAAGAATATTGCAGAAGGAGATTTGGGGCCTCCTCTTAGAAAATAGCTAGCATCTCTATTTTGGTATATTCCAAATGACCCATGACCCTTTTAGTGTATGATTGTTTTCTATCCTTTTACTTTGAGCCTATGTTTATCTTGCTGATTTATGTGGGATTCCTGCAGACATCATACAGTTTGATTGGGTTTCTTTTTATTCATTTTTATTGGGGTATTGATGTTTTATAGTTGACAGTAAATAAAAGTTTGCGTATGTATAATATTCCACACCATTCACATAACAAGACAACCTACACTGAGTCCTCTACTATCATGAACACCACCACCACCCACCGACCCCAGAATCTTTTACTTAAGTGCAATATACCAGTTCCAGTCCAGATTCTGCTTAGTGTTTTCTCTTCTAATCTTGTTTTCCAACTTTTGAAAGTGAGATCATCCATATTCACCCCTCTGTTTCTGACTTATTTGACTTAACATGATTTCTTCAGGCTCCATCCAAGATGGCCTGAAAATGGTGAAATCACCATTTATAATACCTGGGTAGTAGTCTATTGTGTATATAACTTGTTCAGCCACTCATTTGTTGTTGGACACCTGGGTTGCTTACAGGATTTAGCTACTACAGATTTTGTTGCTATAAGCATAGGTTTAAATAAATCATTTTGGATGGGTGTGTTGGATTCCTTAAAATATATCCCCAGGAGTGGAATTGCAGGGTCATAGGGTAGGTCCATTTCTAGCATTATGTGAGTTCTCCAGACTGCTCTCCACAGGGTTTGGATTAATGTACATTCCCACTGGCAGTGCAGAAGGGTTTCTTTGTCCCCACAGGTTGTGTTTTCTGATTCATCTTCCTACTTTGTGCTTTCTAATAAGTGAATAGAAACAATTTACATGTACTGATATTATATATTTAAGATGTATAATTTAACTATTCCATACTTTGAATATTTCATGATATATCACATGTTTATGATGATGTTATTATATTTATTGGATAATTTTCAGAACATCGTGCTTGGTGACAGTTTTTATACCTCCATCTAGTCTGAATGGCAGTCTACAGGATACAGTAGTATTGTTTGAGAGCCTTTATAATTGAACACTTGATATATATCTTGCAATTCTCTTTTGGTCTTTAGTATTTGTGTGGAAAAATCTGCTGCTAATCATATGGGTTGTCATCTGTAATTGATTTCTTGTTTTTTTTCTTGCAGCCTCTGTAATGTTTTGTTGTTATTTACTTTTCATTTCATTCTAAAAATGGTGTTTCTTGTTTTTTTTTAGGTCTGGGTTTAGTCTGTATGATAAGAAAGAAATATAGATAAATTAACCCAACCAAAACTGAAGGAGATAATTCTCAAAGTCCTAGCAGAGGAAACTATTGTTCCAGGTAGTCAGCCACTCAGACACTAAAGGTACCCTAAAGCAACCAGAAGGACTGAAATCATTAAAATTAGTGCAGAAATAAGAACATGGTAAATAAGAGAACCATATAAATGATAAATAAAACAAGCATTTGTTCTTTGAAAAATTAAATAAAATTGACATATCCCTTAGCAAGAGTCACAAAAAATGAATAAAAATAAATGGAAAAAATGAAGACCCAAATAAATAGAATTGTAAACGATGTGGGAAATATTACAAGACACATTAGAAATAAAAAAAAATTGCAAAATTTCAATGGACAGTTATATGTCACCAACATAGAGAACCTGAAAGAAATGGAAGAATTCTTAGAGACATAGACCCTTCTAAAACTGAGCCAGGAATAACTACAAAACTTAAATAGATCAGACACAGACAAAAAATATCAAAACAGTTATTAAGAATCTTCCCAACAGAAAAATCAAGGATCAGATACCTTACAAATGAATTATAAAAATACTTTCAGGAAACTGTTAATACCAATACATTTAAAGCTCTTCTAAAATATTGTAGACAGAGCAACATGCCACTCCACAATCTATGACATCAAAATAATCCTGGTATCAAAAGCATGTACAGACACAACAGAAAAGAAAGCTATAGACCAATATATCTAGTGAACATAGGTGCTAAAATACTAAACAATATCCTGGCCAACTGGATAGAGCAGTATATTAAAAAGGTTGTTCATCATGACCAAGTGGCCTTTATCCCAGGAATGCAAGGCTTATTCAATATACATAAGGCAATCAATGTGTGATCTACCACATCAATAAAAGCAAAACCAAAAGCCACATGATCATCTCAATGGGTGCAGAGATAGACTTTGACAAAATCCAACACCTGTTCATGATCAAAGTACTACAAATATAGGAATATATGGAAATTTCCTTTAGAAAGTAGAGTGCATATACAACAAACCTATAGCCAATATCATACTCAGTGGGCATAAAATGAAAGCATTCAACATCAGATATGGAACTATATATGTGTGTCAATTATTCTAATTGTTCTTCCACAGCAATCAAAGGAATACAGGTTGGAAAGAAAGAAGTCTAACTCTCACTATTTTCAGATGACATGATAGTATACAATGAAAAAACCTAAAGAATCCATCAGAAAGCTTCTAGAAATCATTAGGCAATACAGGAAGTTGTTAGGATACAAAATCAGTGTGCAATCAGTGGCATTCCATTATGCAATCACTAAGTCAGAAGGCAAAGATATCTTGAAATCACACTCATTCAGTATCACAGCAAAACCAATAAAATATCTATGAATAAACATGACCAGAAATAGACTTCAATACCCCATTCTCACACTTAGACAGATGAACTAAGTGGAAAATCAATAAGGAAAGAAGATAATTAATTGAAAAGAAAGATAGACTGGACCTTCTGGACATTTTCAGAATTCTTTACCCCAAGACACTGGAATACATTTTCTTTTCAAATTTAATGTGATACCAAAGTTCCATCAAGCTTATTTAGGAGTATAGAATAAAAATTACAGACATTTATCTGGAACCAGAAAAAACCTAGAATTGCCAAAACAATCTTGAAGAAAAGAAACAGAAATGGAACATCACACTCCCAGATCTCAAACTATACTATAAGAAGATCAAAATCAAAACAGCCTGGTACTGGAACAAAAATAGGTACACAGACCATTGGAACAGAATTTAAAGCCAGGAACTAAATCCCTACACCTATGGACATATAATCCTTGATAAGGAGGCTGAAAGTATTAAATGGAGGAAGGAGGCTCTCTTAAATAAATGGTGCTTGGAAAAACTGGGTTGAAAGAAGCAGAACAATGAAACTGAAACAACTTATTTCTCCAAAAACAAAAGTCAACTTCCAATGGATCAAAGACATGGATGTTAGACCAGAAACTATAAAATACTTAGAGGAAAGCATTGGTGGTACACTTTCCCACCTAAACCTCAAGGACATCTTTGAGGATACAAACTCAATTGCAAAGAAGACTAAAACAGAAACAAATCAACGGGACTACATCAAATTGAAAACTTCTAAACAGCCAAAGAAGCCATCATTCAAACAAAGAGACCCCTGAGCTCCTCTAACTCATAGCCCCACCCTAATAGGGAAAGAGAGAGGCAGACTGGGAGTATGGATTGATCAGTCAATGCCCATGTTCAGCAGGGAAGCAATTACAGAAGCCAGACCTTCCACCCTCTGCAACCCACAATGACCCTGGATCCATACTCCCAGAGAGATAGAGAATGGGAAGGATATCAGGGGAGCAGATGGGATATGGAGATTGGGTTATGAGAATTGTGCAGAATTGTACCTCTCTTATTCTATGGTTTTGTTAATGTCTCCTTTCTTAAATAAAAAAAAGTAAAAAAAAAAAATTTAAAAAAGAAGAGGACATCCAGAAATAACTACCATTCAGTATAACAGCAAAATCAATAAAATATCTGGGAATAAACCTACCCAAAACTGAAAGACTTTTATACATAAAAATATGAGTTGCTAACCTAGGAAATAGAAAATTATACAAAGAAATGGAAAGATAGATCATCATGAATAGGAAGAAGAAATATTATCAAAATGATAGTCCCCTCAGATCAGGGACTATCAGGGCTGTCCACTGTCACCATTACTCTTCAACATAGTATTGGAAATTTATTGGGAAGCTCATGGAGAACCTCAGTGGAACAGAACCCTGGCCACGCTCTGAGAAACTGAGTGTTCTTCCCCCATTGAATCTTAACAGGTCTGACATAATCTTTCCTCCTATCCCACTTTCGTAATGTTTGCTCTAGACTCTCACCTAATTTCTGAGTTAAACAGACATGGGGAATTTTTTTTTGACTCAGGAGGAACTTCCAATTAAGTGCTTTTGAGACTTGTTAGCTACCATAGTGTTAAAGCTATCAAAGAAACAGGCCCTATGATTTTGGAATGTTGTGCTTCATGTAGCCCCCTGGTTTACTAAAGAACATATCTATGACCTGGAGTCATGGGCCTGCGTGGCATATTCAGCCCACAAGGAGGAATCTGAAGGATTAAGAGAGCTAGATTGTTGTTAATGTTAGGATGTTCCAGCAGGCCAGGCTAGCTTCGTGGTTGTGAACAGAGACTCGGGGACACATGGCTGGGCTGAGAAGCTGCAGTTTAATCTTTATTCACAAGCGGGCAAATCACCACACCATGTGCTTCCCTATCATTCTTTCTCCCCTGCTGCTGGGACTCTCGACATCCTTAGCATATGGGGCGGGGAGAAAGAGGGGCGCAACCAGCAAGGACCAAACCATTTCTCTCAGAGGTAGGGGGAAGGGGACCAAACCAACATGAAGAATACCAACACTAGATGTTCAGTTCCTGGCAATCATCACTGAATTAAAACAGTGTGTAGCGTCTGCTAAGGAACCAGAGAAAAAGGACAGCTCTCCCTCAGCAAAGTTGCTGGAGGGTGGGGCCACACTGGCCCCCCAAATGCAAGTCTTAAAGGAAGAGAAAGGATCAGATACTAAAAAAGAGGCTAGTCTTGAGACTGTTATTCAGGAATTAAGGGATCAGGTTGCTCTCTTGGCTAAGTCTAAGCTTTTTTCTCCACCAGAAAGGGCAGAATCTGAAAAATACGTTCCGTGGTTTCCGTCTCTCCCTCCGACATTCCCTGCACCTTCCACTTCACCTCTACCACCTCCTCAGATCCCCCTGCCCTTCCCTGCACTGACCAGGACACCATCTCAGGTGTTGCCCCCTGGACCGCAAGCATTATTTTTTGCCTGTATCATCACCTTGGGCAGTAACAGAGCCAGTTCCGAAGGCACAGGCACCTCCTATTCAGCTGCCATGTCAGTCACCACTGGCTGCACCCAGTGCATAGTCAGAGACATCCACGGCTTCATTGCCACCACGGCTACAACCCGTACAGCTCCCACAAGTGCCGCCACCCTCGGAACAACAGGCAATATTGCCCACACCAATGATTCTGGCTGTGCCAGAGCCGCAGGACATGCCAGTAAATGAATGGCAGCTCCAGGATCCACAGCCACCCGCACAGACCCTGTGCACTGCCTCCCTCCCTCCTCTTCCTGCTCCAACTACCTCACTGCTCCCTGTCATTCCAAAAGCGGCTCTGACAGACTCTGAACGCTTATGCCAGCTAAGAGATCAGTTTTCCTTGGGACAGCTTAGTGCGTACCCTGTAAATTTGGTCCAAACAGGCAGAAACCTAACTCCTAGTATCCCTATGCAGCCTCTGACATAAAGAAACTCAGAATTGATGTTCAGGAAGATGGGGTTCATGCCCCTTGGATGAAGTCTATTCTCCAGGGTTATCTACAAAATTTAAATTTTTTAAATTTAAATTTAAAAAATTTAAAGATTGGAAAGACATTATGAAAGCTGCACTGCCTGGCCCACTTTTTCTCCAGTGGGAAACATTTTTTTCAGTATGAGTGTTTGCAGCAAGCCCGTAGAAATACTAAAGAGCAGCCAGACTGGAATTTCGATGCATTATTTGGCACAAGCCACTTGAGCACCGGAATTCTTCAGGCAGAGGCCAGGTTTCCACCCGGTTACTTTGACCAGGTGTGCCTCTGCGCAATGCAGGCATGGGACCGATTAACACCACCTATAGGCGAGAGTCCCACCCCTATGGTCACCCTATGCCAGGAGCAAGGCGAATCTTTAAGTAAGTTTATCACCAGAGTACAGGCCAGCCTAGAGAGAAAAATTTCTGATCCAAATGCCCGTCAGCTATTATTTAAAACTATAGTATGGGAAGGAATGCTTCCAGACTTCTGTCAGGCATGTTTGTCTCTAAAGAATGAGACCCCAAGCCAGTGGATTTTAGCCACTCAGGAGATAGGATCCAGCACTCACCAGGCCACCACTATGGTGCAAGCTTTTGCAGCTGCCTAGATAAACAGAAGGGAGCCTGCTTTCAGTGCAGTCATGAAGGGCACTGGAGTAACCTGTGTTTTAAAGGCAAGCAGGGACACCGCACTCCGTCAGGCAACCAGAAAGCTAAGACACTTTGTCCTAGGTGTCAGAGGGGCTAAACTCATAAAGATGGCACACCTTTACCGGACTTTGACAAAGATTTAAACTATACTTGGGGCGACCCTTAGCCCTTGAAAGAGGAAAAGATATGGAAATAATAAAATTCTCTGTAGATATTGCTCTTCCATCCAGCCAGGGAGCCTGCCCGCTGCCCCCTGCACTGCTCCCTGCTGAACATAAGGGAGAGCCCCCAGTCCATGAGAGGACCCAGGATAAAAGTAGCCAGCTGGAAAGAGTAGGTGCTAGTCCAGAGCCAGAACTATTGTCGACTACCCCTGTTATTGAATGAGGTCACCCAATTATGACACTCCTGACTGACAAAAAACTTTTTAAATGTCTGATTGATACCAGAGCTGACAGAACTATTTTAAGACAGAAGGAGGTGCCCAGGCACTGGAATCTCCTCCCTGGAACTAGACTTCATGGGGTGGGAGGCCTTACACAGGACTTTCAGACCCAAGACCCACTTGTTTGGGAAGACCCTGATGGGACTACCGGACTTTTCTGCCCTTTGACATCAGCACTAACCTATTGGGCAGAAATTTATTAGAATCTTTAAATGTGATTATCTGTTCTGTCCCCTCTACAGGGTGTCTCTCTCACAAGGGTGAAAATTCTAAATCTTACCAGCACCCCCAATTCTAAATGCCACTGTTCATCACAAAACCTCCTGCCTAGACTGGCTTTCTGATGATCCCATCTGGGTGGAGCAGTGGCCTTTGCCAGGGGAAAAACTAAAAATCTTAAAATAACTTGTTCAGGAACAACTGTCTTTAGGACATATTCGCCATTCCAGAAGCCCATGGAACTCCCCCATTTTTGTAATTAAAAAATGTTCAGGAAAGTGGCACCTCCTCCAAGACCTCCACACAATTAACAAAACAATGCAGGTCTGAGGATCCCCCCAGAGAGGCTTGCCTCTTGCTTCTGCAATTCCTACAGGAATCCCAATTATGGCAATTGATATTCAAGATTGCTTTTTCTCCATTCCCCTGCACCTCAGATCCTGCTTTTAGTTTCCCTTTCAGATACCTTTCTCAACTTCTGTTGATGAGTAGGATCATCGCATACTCATCTTTATCTTTCTGACTTAGCTCACTTAACATAATTCCTTCTAGCTCTATCCTTGATGGGTCACAGAAGGTGGGTTCATTGTTCTTGATAGCTGTATAGTATTCCATTGTGTATATATACCACAGCTTTCTCAGCCATTCCTTTATTTTAGGGCACATGGGTTGATTCCAGCTTTTAGCTATTATGAATAGTGCTGCTATGAACATGGGAGTAGACACCTCTTTTTGGATGGGTGTTATGGAGTCCTTGGGGTATAACCCCAGGAGAGGAATTACTGGGTCATATGGAATGTCCATGTCTAGCCTTGTGAGAGTTCTCCAGACTGCTCTCCACAGAGGCTGGACCAATTTACACTCCCACCAGCAATGCAAAAAGGTTCCTCTGTCCCCACATCCTCTCCAGCATTTGTTGCTGCTGTCCTTTTTGATGTATGCCATTCTCACAGGAGTGAGGTGGTACCTCAATGTTGTCTTAATTTGAATTTCTCTGACAATCAGTGACAGAGCAGTTTTTCATATGTTTGTTAGCCTTTTGGATCTCCTCTGAGGTGAATGCTTTGTTCATATCCTCTGCCCATTTTTGGATGGGGTAATTCACTTTTTTGTTGCTAAATTTGCTGAGCTCTTTATATATTTTGGTGATTAGTCTCTTGTCTGATGTCTGGCATGTGAAGATCTTCTACCATTCTGTGGGGAGTCTCTTTGTTACTTTACCAGTTTCTTTGGATGTGCAGAAGCTTTTCAGTTTGATTTAGTCCAGTTGGTTTGTTTCTGCTTTAGTCTTTCTTGCAATTGGACTTATTTAATCAAAGATGTCCTTGAGGTGTAGGTGGAAAAGTGTTTTTTACCAATGATTTCCTCTAAGTATTTGATTCTTTATGGTCTAACATCCAGGTCTTTGATTCCTTTGGAATTGATTTTTGTTTCTGGTGAGATAAAGTGGTTCAATTTCATTCTTCTGCATGTTACAGCCCAGTTTTCACAGCACCATTTATTGAAGAGAGCCTCCTTCTTCCATTTAATGCTTTGGGCCACCTTATCAAAGATTAGATGTACATAGGTGTGGGGATTTATTTCTAAGCTTTCAATTCTGTTCCACTGGTCTGTGTGCCTATTTTTGTTCCAGTACCATGCTGTTTTGATGATGATGGCTTTATAATATAGTTTGATATCTGGGAGTGTGATGCCTCCATTTCTGTTTCTTTTCCTCAAGATGGTTTTGGCAATTCTACGTGTTTTCAGGTTCCAGATAAATGATTGTATTGTTTATTCTATTCTCTTAAAGAAGCTTGGTGGAACTTTGATGGGTATTGCATTAAATTTGTATGTGGCTCTGGGGAGAATATTCATTTTGATGATGTTTATTCTTCCAATCCATGAGCATGGAATATCTTTCCATTTCTTGGTATCAGTTTCTATTTTCTTGAGTAGCGACTCATAGTTTTCAGTATACAAGTCTTCCACTTTTTTAGTCAACATTGTTCCTAGGTATTTGATTGATTTTGCTGAAACAGTAAATGGGAGTTATTTCTGGATGTCTTATTCAGACTTAGTGTTTACATAAAAAAATGCCATTGATTTTTGCACATTGATTTTTTAGCCTGACACCTTGCTATATTGCCTAGTAACTTCCAGTAGCTTACTGCTTGATTTTTTAGGTTTTTCTTTGTATACTATCATGTCATCTGCAAATAGTGAGAGCTTGACTTCTTCCCTTCCTGTCTGTATTCCTTTGATTTCTTTCACTTGCCTGATTGCTATGGTGAGAATTTCCAATACTATGTTGAAGAGTAATGGTGATAGTGGACAGCCCTGATAGTCCCTGATCTGAGGGGTAATGCTTTCAGCTTCTGTTCATTGAGTATGTTGTTGGCTGTAGGTTTGTTATATATAGATTCCACTATTTTGATGAATTTCCTATCTATTTCCATTTTTTGTAGAGTTTTGAGCGTGAATGGGTGTTGGAGTTTGTCAAAGACTTTCTCTGCATCTATTGAGATAATCCTGTGGTTTTTGGCTTTGCTTTTATTGATGTGGTGAATGACATTGATTGACTTACGGATGTTGAACCAGCCTTGCATTCCTGGGATGAATCCCACTTGGTCATGATGAACAATCTTTTTGATGTGCTGTTGTATCTTGTTGGCCAAGATCTTAATATTTTGGCATCTATGTTCATCAGAGTTATTGGTCTTTATTTTTCCTTTTTTGTTGTGTCCCTGTCAGCTTTTGGTATCAGGGTGATGTTGGATTCATAGAAGGTGGAAGGGTGTATTCATGTTTCTTCAATCTTATGGAATAGCTTAAGAAGTATGGGTACTAACTGTTTCCTGAATGTCTTGTAGAATTCGTTTGTGAAGCCATCTGGTCCAGAACTTTTGTTGTTGGTGCGATTCTTATTAACTGTTTCAATTCATTTGTCCGTGATTGGTGCATTTAGGTTTTGGAAGGGCATATGCTTCTAGGAATCCTTCCATTTCTTCCAGACTCTCTTGCTTGTTGGTGTATAGTTCTTCATAGAAATTTCGCATGGTTCTCTGGATTTCTGTGGTGTTAGTTGTGATATCTCCTCCATCATTTTACAATTCTATTAATTTGAGCCTTCTCTCTTTTTTGTTTGGTGAGTATGGCTAGGGGTTTGTCAGTTTTGTTTAATCTTTCAAAGAACCAACATTTGGTTTCATTTGTCTTTTGTATGGTTCTCTTATTTACTATGTTGTTTATTCCTGCTCTAAGTTTAGTGATTTCTGTTCTTCTGGTTGCTTTAGGGCTCCTTTGTTCCTCTTCCTCTAAGTCCTTGAGGTGTGCAGTAAGGTCATTCATTTGAGCTTTTCATTGTTGTTTAATATGTGATTGTATGGCTATAAGTTTCCCTCTCAATACTGCTTTAGCTGTGTCCCAAATATTTTCATAGATTGTGTCTTCATTTTCATTTGTTTCCAGGAACATTTGAATTTCCTGCTTGAGTTACTCTCTGACCCAGTAGTTCTTAAGGAGTGTGTTATTTAGTTTCCAAATTCTGTGACTTTTAATAATTTTCTGTTTTTTGTTAAATGTTAGTTTTACTCCACTGTGGTCTGAGAAGATACTTGGGGTTATTTCAATGTCCTTGAATTTACTGATGCTGTCTTTGTGGCCTAACATGTGGTCTATCCTTGAGTATGTGTTATCTGGTTTTGAAAATAAGTTGTATTCCAGTTTTTTGGGGTCTTCACCCCCAAAAATGTCCAAGAGGTCTAGTCTGTCAATATCTTCATTTAACTCCCTTGTATCTTTGTTGATTCTCTGCTTTGTTGATCTAAGTGTGAGAATGGGGTATTAAAGTCGCCCACTGTTATTGTATTACTATTGATGTATTTTTAAAATTCTTTCAGTAGGCGCTTGATGTATTTAGATGGTCCCTCGTTGGGTGCATAGATGTTAATAATTGTTAAGTCTTCTTGGCTGATGGATACTCTAATTATTATGTAATGTCCTTACCTATATTTTATTACTTTATTTAATTTAAAATCCATTGTGTGTCTGAGGTGAGAATGGATGTTCCTGCCTTTTTTGTGGTCTGTTAGCCTGTATGATAGTTTTCCATCTTTTCACTTTAAGTTTGTGTTTATCTTGTTGTGACAGATGGGATTCTTGCAAGCAGCATCTGTTTGTGTTATGTTTTCTGATTTATCCCCCCACCCTGTGCCTTTTGATGGGTGAGTTTGAGCCACTGAAGTTTATTGATATTATAGATTTAATGTATTGTAGTGCCATTGTTCAACAAATTTTTGTTTGCTCTGACATATTGCCAGTATTATAGTGATGTTCTTGTTTATAAGAGGTATTTTAGAAACTCTTTCAGGGCAGGTTGTTGATGGTTGCCTCCTTTAACTGTTGTTTTTCTAAGAAGGTTTTGATCCCTCCATCTAGTTTGAATGGCAGTCTAGCAGGATATATTATCCTTGGTTGAAACCCTTTTTCATTCAGGGCTTGATAGATACCTTGCCATTCTCTTCTGGCTTTTAGAGTTGAGTGGAGAAGTCTGCTGATAGTCTTATGGGATTTTCCCCTGTATGTGACTTTTTGTTTTTATCTTGAAGCCTTTAGGATCCTTTCTTTATCCTTACTTTTTCTCATTGTGACTATGATGTGTCTTGTTGTCTTCAGTTCTGGGCTGATTCTGTTTGGAAATCTCTTGGCTTCTTGAATCTTGATGTCCTTTGTGTTATTCAGGTCTGGGAAGTTTTCTTCTGTTAGGAAGAAAGGAATGTTTTTAATTGATTAATTTATTTTTTATTTTATTTTATTTTTTTAATTAGATAGGAGGGAGAAGGTTCTCCACAGAGGTTGGACCAATTGACATTCCCACCAGCAGTGCAGGAGGGTTCCTTTGACCCCACACCCTCTCCAGCATTTGCTGCTGTTACCTTTTCTTATGTGTGACATTCTCACAGGAGTAAAGTGATATCTCATTGTTGTCTTGATTTGCATTTCTCTGACAATCAGAGACTTGGAGCATTTTTTTCATGTGTTTCTCGGCCTTTTGGATCTCTTCTGTGGTGAATATTCTGTCCAAGTCCTCCCCCATTTTTGGATGGGGTTATTTGTTGTCTTGTTGTTGAGTCTGGCAAGCTGTTTATGTATGTTGGTTATTAAACTCTTATCTGATGTATGGCATGTAAAGATCTTCTCCCATTCTGTGAGGGGTCTCTTGATTTGGGTAGTGGTTTCTTTTGCTGTGAAGAAGCTTTTTAATTTGATGTAGTCCCATAGGTTTATACTTGCCTTAGTCTTCTTTGTAATTGGATTCGTTTCATTGAAAATGTCTTTAAAATTTATGTGGGTAGGTGGGTGAGGAGAATACAGGTCCATGAAAAATGATGAATGAAATAGTGGGGGTTGTATTGTTAAATGGGAATCTTGGCAATGTTATGCATGTAATAAAAAAGGGGTACATGTTTATCGTGTATTGATGATAAAATAAAACAGAGTAAAAAATCTGTCCTGTATTCAGCTTGGATGGCTCCAGATTGCCTCAGGCCCCCTGAACAGAGGCAGCTGATTGGCTACTTAGAAAGAAAAAAGGCCAAATGTTTCAGAAGGGAATGGAATTAGAATGAATGACACCCCTTGGTGGGACAGGATTCTTGGTAAAGAAAGAAGCTCAGCAGGGGAGACTTCTAGGAGCAGATCTCTGGTCCCCAGGGACTTGTTATGGGGGGAGGTGCACTTCAGGAATAATAATTTAAAAGAAAATTTTTTCCCTATCTTTTTACTCTATTTTCTAACCCAAATTGAGTTATAGTCACCTCCTTGGTGGTACCACTAGGACCCCTTATTGACTGGCCTAGTAAAGGCAAAAAATCCTACCGTTTCCAGTAGATGTGGTCAGAGCTCAAGCCACTAACAGCTTCTCATTCCGCCATCTTCCCAAGCAAAAGGTTTTTCTTGAAGGGAACTGGAGCTCTGAGTGACAGAATACCTGATCAATTTGCACCTCTGCTGGGGCAGTGAGAATAGCCTCCTCTGATTTCACTTGGGTTAGATGAATTGTCTTTCTTCCCTCTATCTCTTGAGTTTGTTTGATAGTTGCCTCTTCTAATTGTTTGTTTCTGCTTTGTTTAGGAAGAGGGTGAGGCTGTATGCAGGCAATCTGGAAAACTTTAATCTGAAGACTGACTGTTAGGGTTATTATTTTATTTTATTATGCTGAGCTTTTGTCTGTTTTCTCTCTTCTCCATGTAGACTAGAATTAGCAGCTGTTGTTTTTCCATTGATTGGTGATTGGATGTGTCCTGCAGTGTGAAAGATATTCGCTTTTCTCTCTTCTCTCCACTTTTATTTTCTTTGTTCTAGATGGTTTGAAATGAATCTTTTTCCTTTTGCTGCTTTTTTCTGTATTCATGGGCACTTGTTTGTGAATTAGCATGTGATAGAAGTCTGACTTAAAGTTGATTTTCTCTCTCTCTCTCTCTCTCTTTTCCTTTCTCTTCCCATTATCTTTATAATTTATAATTGTCACTGAATTTTGTAATTGTCTATTCTGGCTTTGACTTTTTTCTTTTTTTTAATTTGTGTTTGTTTTTGGTTTTAGACTGGAGGTATTGTTTGGATAACTAGTTCTGGCTTAATTGCATTAATCTTTGCTTCTGTTGCTATTTTGTACATTCTTAGGTTGTGATTTCATTTATGAAAAGACTTTGGTGTAGTGAGGCTTTTACTCACTCACACAGCACAACAGCTGAAGGGCAACAGAGAAGAAAAATACAAACCACACCAATAAAAATGGTGAAATTAAAAGAAATTAAAGCAGATACCACAATCAATCAGGGACAGAACCCCAGAAGAAACTCCAAGTATCTAGAAGCAAATGAAAATGAGGAAAATATCCAAACATTAATTGATGCATTAATCACAGGAGTGAGTAAAGCATTTGAGGAATGGTATCAGAAATAGGGAAATAAAACATGAAACCTCAATGATAAAATGCTAGCTATTTTGAGGTAATTAGAGAAATGAAAGCTGAAATAGCTGAGCTAAGAGGCCAGCTAGCAGAACAAGCTAATACTGTAACTGAGAAATATATTTAAAAAAAGAAAGAAAAGAAAGCTGAACTGAATAAAAAGTTCAGGGAATGAAAAGCAGATTAACAGAAGTGGAAAACAGTATCAGCCAGACAGAGGATGAGCTAGAGATAACTAAGAATGAGGTGAAAGAGCTAAAAAAGAGATAGAAAACACAGAGACCTATGTGATCTCAGTCAAAGTAACATTTTCATAATTGGCTTACCAGAGGAAGAAAATGAAGATGAAGAGAACATCTTAAGGGAAATAACAGAACAAAACTTCCCAACCTTTAGTGACAGAAAAGACATTAAAATTCAAAAGTCCCAGAGAGTCCAAAATATAATGGGCCCAGACCTTAAGACACCAAGACACATCATAGTTACAATGAAAAGAAGTAAGGACAAAGAAAGGATCGTGGGAATTGATATCCCAGTCTCTATAGTTCACAAATCAATGTCTATAAATTGGCCATATGACACCATTGTGTCTCATGACATCACATGCTATAGACATCATCACTAGAAAGTGGAAACGTTCATCTCATGCCTGTGCATTCTGCAGATTAAACAAAATTATTTTTCATATCATTCCAGGGTGTCCAGGCTAATTCTATTAATATAGTTAACAATATAGTCCATGCAACCAACACTGAATAATGGAGGAACAGGTACCTCTAATCACTTCTATTCGGAGAACTCACTGAAAAAGTCCCAAAGGGAAGATCCTTCAGGATCCTGAATGGGGAGTTGCCAGATTCAGAAACAGGTAGTACTTTGGGGAAGGAGTGTGTACAGTGTGTGTAGTTATGCGACAGACTCTGCTCTCACTTTGTGGGGAACATTCTTCAACACAGTTACATCCATGAGCACATAAAAGAGGCTGATGCTGGGACATGGCAGTGGCACCTGTAGTAGAATGCAGACATTACAGTACACAGGGAGCTGTATTTGAACTCCTGATTCCCATCTACAGTGGAGAAGCTTAATCAGTGGTGAAGTAGGTCTGAAAATGGGCCTCATTTTCTCTCTATATCTCCCCCTTCTTTGTCGATTCCTCTTTGTCCTATCCTCTCCATTGTAGGATAACAATGGAGAGGATAACTTCCCAGGGAAGTCAGAATATTGTCATGGTAGCATCTACAACCTGGTGGTAGAGTATTGAAGCTGGAGGCTTGACATCCCAGGACTGATATCTCTGGATATAGTACAAAGTGAAACATGTCTTGGTAGCATTGGTTGCATTGGTTTGTTTGAGATTAGCAGATGAAATATCAAATGGTATGTATCAATAAAAACATGAAGGGAAACAATCAAAGCTCCAGAGGTTCAAATATTGGGAGGAATATGGGTTTTATAGATAATGAGAAAATGTCCTTGCTGCCTTAGTGTTTAAGAAAACAATAAATAATTATTATTATAACCAAGCTATTTTGGAATATATATATTTTATTTATAAAATGGAAACTCTGACAAGACTATAGGATAAGAGAGGTAAAATTCCACACAGAATTCTGTATACCACCCCCTCCCCTGATAGCTTTCTTATTCTTTAACCTTCTGAGAGTATGGACCCAGAATCATTGTGGGGTGCAGAAGGTGGAAGATCTGTGTCCTATAATTGCTTCTCTGCTGAACATCCTCCCAGCTTTTCTCTCTTTTTCCCTAGTGGGGAAGGGCTCTGGGGAAGTGGAGCTTCAATACTCATTGGTGGGTTCATCTGTCCAGGGAAGTCTGGCTTTGAAAGTTTCATGGATAGGATTTTTTGTACCATAAAGTCTTACCATGATTTATGTCATTTAATACTATTTATAAATAACTATATCTTATATACTGACATGACTAGTTGCTTCTGATCCCCCACATATAAGACTATAAGTAATTAAATATTTGAAAATATGGCCAGATCTCCATATCATCCTCCAGGGTAATGTACAAGCAAATAAGTCTGATTTTTACAGTCTGAGGGCACCTGAGTGGAGCAGTGCTGTTAGATCTGCAAAGCTGTTTTTTGTTCGCTGCATCACTTCATCTTTACTGAAATAATCCCTATCCACCCAGAAAGCAGACCACATGACAAGGATAGACACTGGGAAGAATGTCCTGTGGAGTGCAGAAGATATACCACCTTCATGTTCATATATTTCTATTCTTCATAAAAAAATAGAATATTATATGTAACAGGAAACTTTTTTGGTCATATCTATGTGACTATCTAAATCCTAGACTGCTTATTTATACACACACACAAACAAATATCTACATGTAGATATTTACATGCAGATAGAAATTGAGAGGTCTGTCAATACTGATGTCAAGCAGCCACAAAATTTGGAAATAAATATGAGTTTGTTGCAAATTATTATCTTTAAAATGTTTATTTAAAGATAATATCATTTTAAAAATTCAAAAATACCATTACAAAATATAATTTTCTAGATAGTTTCATTCTTTAAAAATGTTTTCCTTATTGGGAAAGTAATGTTTTACAGTCCACAGTAAAATGCAGCATTTGTATATGTGTAACATTTTCCATTCTTCCACATAACAATTCAACCCCCACTAAGACCTCCTCTTCCATAATGTTCCAAGACCTGAACCACCCCCCCACCTCAGAGACTTTTAATTTGGTGCAATACACCAACTCCAGTTCAAATTCTGCTTAGTGCTTTCCCTTCTGATTTTGTTTTTCAACTACTATTTATAAGACATACCACACCATATTTATCCTTTTGCTTTCCTTATTTTTATTTTTTTATTTATAAAATGGAAACACTGACAAGACCATAGGCTAAAATGGTACAAGTCCACACAATTCCCACCAACAGAATTTTGTACCCCATTTCCTCCCCTGGTAGCTTTCCATTTCTTTAACCTTCTAGAAGCATTGACCCAGGGTCACTACGGGGTGCAGATGGTGGAAGGCCTGACTGCTGTAATTGCTTTCCTGATGAATATGTGTTGAAAATTCAATTCATACTCCCAGGATGTCTTTCTCTTTCCCTATTAATGAAAAGCTCTGGAGAAGTGGGGGTCCAACCAGTGATGCTGTCTGCCCTGGGAAGTTCAGTTGGCATCATAGTAGCATCTGAAACTTGGTGGCCCAAAAATATATAAAGTAGAATAAATTGTTAACTACTCATGAACCTAAAGGCTAGAATATTGCCGATACAGATTTGTGGTCTTCATTTTGGAAAAAAGATAGGACTATTTTAGGTATATTCCAAGGGGCCCATACTACTAAAAAAAAAACCCTACTAGTTTTTGCCTGTGCCTGACAACTAATATGCAGGTGGCCTAACTTATTTTTGGGGGTGGTGGTACCATAGTTGGAAAAAGGACCAGAAAGATGGAAAGAGAGTAGCTCCCAAATATGGGAAAGATGTATAGATGTAGTTACTATAGGCACCACTGATTTGATCTGTGGCACATATTCAGCACAGGAGCCTATGTAACCTCTGCATCCCTGTAGGTCTGAGCTCACATTCTGTGGTCACAGCAAGGAACATTCCAGCCTGCACTAATTTCAAGACCCATTATACTGGGTGATAGATCGAGTATGTTGTCCAACCTCCCTTGGGAGAATAAAACAGTCCGCACCCATGTTAATCCACATTGAGGGCCAGGTCCTATAGGGACACACAGAGGTGTCCATTATGTTTTTATTGATGGAGATGACCAGTGACAGTGGTGAAAGGGAGGCCTAGGCCCATCATGTCTTCTGGGAATCCCATGACTCACTGACTAGGGTCCCAGGTGATGGGGTGGCCTGGTAGTGATGAAAGAGTCATCATTAAAATATGCCAGTCTTTTGCACTTATTCAGCTTTTGTAGTCCTTACTTTGTCTCACAAGGTTAGCATTGGAGTGATTGAGGGACATGCAATAGCGGTAGGTGAGGTGAATATCTAGGTCTAAATAGAAACTATTTGATTAGATACTTTATGGTGTCTTTTTAGGTCTTTCTTCTTGCATGCTACATTTATTGATTCACTGCAAACTACTGTGTACTTTTCCTTTAAAGTATATTTTATTCCCAACTTCTGGATACATATGCATAGGCCCTATCTCATGGACCCTGGTCTATAACTAGATTTTGAGGTTTTTTAAGATAAGTACTGCCTGAAATGGAATTAATGAGTCATATAAAATAGGAAAGGTCTCACCAGACTAATAAAGCTGGTGGGTTGACATTCCACACCTAACATTTATAGATGCACTCCCAAGTGAAACATATCAAGTTGGTACTGGTTAGGTTGGGATCAGCAGATGCTGTATCACTTGGTATGAACTGGGAGAAGCATGCAGGAAAGTGACCCTCATCCTAAAGGTTTCAGGACTGGGAGAAATATGGGATTTATAGAGAAAGGGGAAGGCTTCTGCTGTCTTAGGGTTTAAGAAAGCAATAGATATAACTATAACCAAATCATTTGGCAATTGGGTTAACTTTGAAAACTCAATTGTTAGTATTTTCTGTATCATACAAGACCTCACCATAATTCATGTCCTTTTATGCAATTTACTTTTCCTGTATTTTATAATGGAACATGACCAGTTGCTTCTGTTCTCTTTGTCTAAGCTTTTAGGAGATTTAATATTTCAATGAACCAGCCATTACAAGAAATGTAGATGAATAAAGGAGAAAAGAGAGAAATAAAAGAAATATCTTCCCACAATAGACAACACAACTAATCAACAATGAATGGAAAAACAACAACAGATAGTTTTAGTCAAACCAGAGAGAAAGCAAAACAAAGAAAACAAAACAAAAACCAGAATGTGAACTCAGATCTACAGGGATGCAGAACCCACATAGGCTCCTGTTCTGAATATGGAACATGGATCAAATGATGGGGCTTATACTTTATAATATTTATATAATTTTCCCATGTTTTGGAGCTACTATATACCCTGATGCAGCTTTCTTGTTCTTTTTCCAACCATGACACCATCTTCCCATACAATAACTTGAATCCACCTGCATATTAGATGTCAGGCTTAGGCAAAATATAGTAAAATCATAGGCTCCTTGGAATATACCTAGAATAGATCTATTAGCTTTTTTCCAAAATGGACACACCCTCAAATATTCATCTGCAATATTCTTGCCTTTAGTTTCATGATTAGTCAACACTTTGTTCTCTTTATACCTTAACTCTTTTTCTAGCCACCAGGTTCTTGATGCTACCATGATTGATGCCAAACTGACTTCCCTGGGTTGTTTACCCTACCAGTGTGTCTTAGAGCCCTGCCTACTTAGAACCCTGTCTCACTAGGGGAAGAGAGATACAGGCCAGGAGTATGGATCGACCTGCCAATGTTCATGTTCAGTGGGGAACCAATTACAGAAGCCAGACCTTCCACCTTCAGCATCCGATAATGATCCTGAGTCCATACTCCCTGAAAGATAAAGAATAGGAAAGCTATGGAGATAATGGATGGAATACGGATTTTTGTTGGTGGAAATTATGTAGAACTGTACTCCTCTTATGATGTGGTTTGTCAATATTTCAGTTTTATAAATAAAAATTAAAAGAAATAGCAGGATGATATATCAAGTCACCATCTTCAGGATCCTTTCTTTATCTTTACTTCTTTTCATTGTAACTATGTAGTGTCTTGGTTTCTTTATGTCTGGGTTGTTTCTGTTTGGAACTCTCTAGAATTCTTGAATCTTAATGCTTTTCTGTAGTTATGGTGGACAGGTTTTCTTCTATTATTTCCTCCAGGGTGATTTTTCCCTTTCCTTTAATTATTGGTAGTCCAATAATGTGTATGTTATTTCTTTTGTGGTCCAGCTATATGTCTCTGTTTTTTTCTGTGTCTCTCAATATATATTTAGTTTTTTTGCTCCTTTCTTAGTTTTTCTCTAATTAATTCTCAGTCTGGATAATTATGTTTTCTACTTCTGTTAATCTGTTCTCCCTTTCCTTAATTTCTTTTTTCAGTTCATCTTTTTAATTTTCCTTGTTCAGTATTAGTTTTATATTCTAGCTTTCCTATTACCTGAACTACTTCTGTGTTCAGTTCTCTAATTACATCAAGATAGCTTATATTTTCTTTCAGGGTCACATTTGTTAATTCCTATTTATGATAATATTGTCATCAAAAGCTTTCCTCACTCCTGTGATTAATGCATCAATTAAAGTTTGGATACTTTACTCATTTTCAGCCACTCTGTCTTGTATATATATATATATTCTGGTCTTCTATTGTTGTAATGGATTTATTTTTTATTTAAATATTTTTTATAAGTTTTGTAGTTATGCCCTGGATATTATTGGTTAGTTATTTTGTGGTATGTACTCTCATCTGTTGGTTTCCAGACAGTTGAAGTGAGTCATCTTGTGGGCTCATTCAGGAGTTGCTTGGGATGCTGTTCTAATGTATACCATTGCTACTACTTTTGGAAGTGTAGATGGATGGAGTCTTTTTTTGTTCATGTCGTAGTGAGGAATATATGACTGACCCCCCCCCCTTTGGTTTTTTAAAAAGAGGAAAATCCAGCTCAAAATAAACTCTTCTCACAAATGAAATCACAAACCTCAGTGAACACAGCAATAAGAGTGAAGATTAATCTAACCAGGGAGATGGTAAAAAAGCGATTACAGAAGCCAGACCTTCCACCTTCTGTATCCTACAATGATGATGGGTACATACTCCCAGAAGGTTAGGGAATAGGAAAGATATCAGGGGATAGGATGGGATATTGAGGTCTGATTGTGGGAATTGTGCAAAGTTGTATGCCTCTTATCCTATGATTTTGTCAATGTTTCCTTTTTTATAAATAAAAAAATTAAAAGGAAGAAAAGAAGAAAGTGGGAATTGTGTGGAATTGTACCACTCTTGCCCTATTTTCTTTCAATATTTACATTTTATAAATAAAAATTAAAAGGAAACAAACAAAAAAGTAGTATAAAATTCAAACCAAATCGATGGTACATAAGAGAACATAGTACAACACCAAGTTACAACAAAATCAAAATAAAGAACAAAAGTTTGGTGAAATTAGTGAGAACAAAAGAAAATAATAAGAATTATACAGAGCCACAGAACACTCTCATATATGGGATCACAAACAATTCTCACCAAATATAACAACAAAATTACAAAAAAAGAAAAAGAAAAAGAAACCAACAAATCTACACCAAATAACTCCCACAATAGAGAGCCAAATTAACCACCATCCAACAACCACAACAAAATGATACATTGATCAAACCATAGAGAAGGAAGGAAGAAAGAGAAAGGTAAAACCTCAGCAACACAAACTTCTGCCACAGGCAAAATCAGAAAGACATTTCATCCCACATCAAACTTAACAACAAAGTTACAGACAGCCTGTAAGTCAAGACAAACTATGGAGACCAAGACTCCAGCCAACCCACACCGTGACTTACTACTGTCTGTATCTGAAATCTAGTGAGGTGATTTTAGATGACTGCCCACTGAGTTCTGACAAAACTTTCAGCATTGAAATCTTGTTTGATGAGTGTAAATCCACAGGTGTGCATATTTGTCCCTGCCCTATTTCCATAAACAAGGCACTTCTATCCTGGAGGATGGATGAGTGTGTGGGGGGCGAAAGCCTTACGGTTTTCTTTTCCTTTGTTATTTTCATCTCTCTCTCTCTTTTCTTTCTTTCTTTTTAAGTGTTTATTTATAAAAAGGAAACACTGGAAAAAACCATAGGATAAGAAGGGTACAACTCAACATAATTCCCACCACCAGAACTCCATATTCCATCTCCTTCCCTGAAAGCTTTCCTATTCTTTATCCCTCTAGCAGTATGGACCCAGAGTCATTGTGGGGTGCAGAAGGTAGAAGGTCTAGCTTCTGTAATTGCTTCCCCACTGAATGTGGGTGTTGAATGTTCAATCCGTAGTCCCAGCCTGTCTCTTTCTTTGCCTAATGGGGTGGTGTTCTGGGGAATAAGCGCTCTAAGACAAATTGGTGGGGTCATCTGCCCAGGGAAGTCCAGTTGGCATCATGGAATCATCTGGAACCTGGTGGCTGAAAAAAGAGTTAATATATAAAGACAAAAAAATTGTTCATTAATCGTAAACCTAAAGGCTGGTATATTGCAGATGAAGATTTGGGGTCTCTGTTTTGGAGATAGGATATAGCACTCACCAGGCTACTACCCTGGCACAAGATTTTGCAGCCTACCTAGATAAACAAAAGGGAGCTTGCTTGTAATGTGGTCTGGAAGCGCACGGCATAACCAGTGTTTTAAGAACAAGTATCAGCCCTGCACTCAGTCTGGCAACCAGAGGAATATGATGCTTTGTGCCCAGGTCCAAATGGGCTATCATTTAAAAAAAGGTTGACATTCTAAGACTTACAAAGATGGCACACTCTTACTGGACCTTTACAAAGATTTAAAGTAGACATGGGACAACCCTCAGCCCCTCCAGAAAGAGGGTACAAGTGAAAATGCTCTGTTGATATTGTACCTCCACTAATTAATCCAAAGCCCAGCCAGAGGCCCTATTTGCTAGCCTCTCCTCTAGAGAGGAGCAGCTCAGTGTATGGGGACTCCCAGGGTAAAAGCAGCTGGCTGGGACACGTAGAAGGTGCAGATTCAGAGCCTTAAATATTATAGACCACCCCCATTATAGAAAGAGGGCACCCAGTTATAACACTGTTGATTGACCAAATACTTTTTTAATGTCTTATTGATACTGGAGCTGACAGGACAATATTGAGACAAACAGAAGTCTCTCAGTGTTAGAAATGTCTTCCAAGAGCCAGACTTCATGGAATTGGGGGCCTTATCCAGAATTTCCAAACGTGAAATTCCTGTGTGTGTGAAGACACAGACTGGACTATTGGACACATTGATCCTTTGATAGCTGATATCATCACCAATTATTAAGTAGAAATTTTCTAGAATCTCTAGATATGGCAATATGTTGAGAAACCTCTGCAAGGCTCGCTCTCAGAGATGTGAGAATTCTAAATCTTACCAGCACCCCAATACCAGCTACCACTGTTAGTGTAAGAAAAATAACCACGTGGACTGGCTTTCTAATGACCCAGTCTGGATGGAGCAGTGGCCTTGCCAGGAGAAAAGTTAAATATGGTATTCCTGGCCTGATAAAAGATTTAATGTTTGGCAAATTTGATTTAGCAAAATTATTTAGTCTAAAATTGTTATTCTAAAGTGATGTAAAAATTTAAAAAAATATTTTGAACATTTCAGCAATGAGGTTTATCTTAACTTTTTAAATTACATATCAAAATCAAAGTGTAAAATCTATTAATAAAGTTTTGTACCCAACCTTGCTCATAGCTACTCCAAGGGTGTGATATCTTTGTGATAAGTAAAGATCCTAACAACAAAGTTTTAATATTTACTTAAAATTTTTTAAGTGATTTTATAATCATGCTAAAGAAATAGTAATCATTTTATCATGTCAACATATTAAGTATTGACTTTCTTTTTTTTTTTTTAAATTTTTTATTTAAGAAAGGATTAGTGAACAAAAGCATAAGGTAGGAGGGGTACAACTCCACACAATTCCAAACACCCAATCCCCATAACCCACCTCCTCCCATGGTAGCTTTCCCATTCTCTATCCCTCTGGGAGCATGGACCCAGGGTCGTTGAGGGTTGCAGAAGGTAGAAGGTCTGGCTTCTGTAATTGCTTCCCCGCTGAACAAGGGCGTTGACTGGTCGGTCCATACCCCCAGTCTGCCTCTCTCTTTCCCTAGTAGGGTGTGACTCTGGGGAAGCTGAGCTCCAGGACACATTGGTGGGGTCTTCAATCCAGGGAAGCCTAGCCAGCATCCTGGTGGCATCTGGAACCTGGTGATTGAAAAGAGAGTTAACATATGAAGCCAAACAATTTGTTGAGCAATCATGGATCCCAAGCTTGGAATAGTGGAGAGGAAGTGTTAGGGAGGTACTCACTGCAAACTCTAGTGTAGTCCTGCTTTCAGGTATATATTTTATAGTTTATGGATACGTGTGCACATAAGCTCTCTCTCACAGAAACTGGTGTATATCTAGGTTATGGGACTTTGTTAGAAAGTGAACTACCTGAGATGAAATTAGAGTGTACTATTAAAGGAAAGGTCTCACCCGAGTAATGAAGCTGAAGGGTTGTCATTCCACACGTGAAGTATCTGGATACATTCTGAGGTAAAGCATGTTGAGGTAGCAATCGTTGCTTTGGTTAGGTTGTAATCGGCAGATGCAATGTTATTTGGTTTGGATTGGGAGATGCATACGGGAAAGTGGGCCCTATCCAAGGGTTCCAGGACTGGGGGAAGTAGGGGCTCTATAGTGAAGATGTGAGGTTCCTGCTGTCTTAGGGTTCAAAAAGACAATCAATAGTTAATGTTATCATCACATTATTTGTTAATTGGTTTAACTTTGAAAAGTCCCTTTGTTATGGTTTGCTGGACAGTACCCAGTATCTTGTATATAGCTGTGCTATTGGATGCTTCTAATCTACTTGGTCTAGGCTTTTGAGAGAGTCCGCATATCAAATACATAGCCTATATATTAAAAAGATTCAGTTTGTCTTTTGAGAAACTTTGAGACATACAATTGATTTCCCCCTCTCATATTAATTAGCTCCTGATTTATATGTCTACATTTTGCTAGGAGTGTACATAAACACCATTCCCACCACCAAAGGACTGTGACCCATCCCTCCCGCCCACTCCCACCCCCCACTGGCCCAGGAAGCTACATGCCTACCCCTCACCACTGGGTTTTTACTTTGGTGCCCTACTTACAATTTGATCAGGTCCTGCTTTTAGTTTCCCTTTCAGATCTTCTTAGTCAGCTTCTGTTGATGAGTGGGATCATCCCATACTCATCTTTATCTTTCTGACTTAGTTCACTTAACATAATTCCTTCTAGCTCTGTCCAAGATGGGTCAGAGAAGGTGGGTTCATTGTTCTTGATAGCTGCATAGTATTCCATTGTGTATATATACCACAGCTTTCTCAGCCACTCATCTGGTGTTGGGCACCTGGGTTGCTTCCAGGTTTTAGCTATTATGAATTGTGCTTCTATGAACATAGGAGTACACACCTCTTTTTGATTGGGTGTTATGGAGTCCTTGGGGTATAACCCCAGGAGAGGAATTATTGGGTCATATGGAAGGTCCATGTCTAGCCTTCTGAGAGTTTTCCAGACTTCTCTCCACAGAGGCTGTACCAATTTACATTCCCACCAGCAATGTAAAAGGGTTCCTCTGTCCCCACATCCTCTCCAGAATTTGTTGCTGCTGTCCTTTTTGATGTATGCCATTCTTACAGGTGTGAGGTGGTATCTTAGTGTTGTCTTGATTTGCATTTCTCTGATAATCAGTGACCTAGAGCAGTTTTTCATATGTTTGTTAGCCTTTTGCATCTCCTCTGTGGTGAATGTTTTGTTCATTTCCTCTGCCCATTTTTGGATGGGGTCATTTGCTTTTTTGCAGCTAAGTTTGCTGAGCTCTTTATATATTTTGGTGATTAGATTCTTGTCTGATGTTTGGCATGTGAAGATCTTCTCCCATTCTGTGAGGGGTCTCTCTGTTTGTTTAATAGTTTCTTTGGATGTGCAGAAGCTTTTCAATTTGATGTAGTCCCATTGGTTTGTTTCTGCTTTGGTTTTCCTTGCAATTGGGTTTGATTCATCAAAGATGTCCTTGAGGTGTAGGTGGGAAAGTGTTTTACCAATGTTTTCCTCTAAGTATTTGATTGTTTCTGGTCTGACATCTAGGTCTTTGATCCATTTGGAGTTGATTTTTGTTTCTGGTGAGATAAAGTGGTTCAATTTCATTCTTCTGCATGTTTCAACCCAGTTTTCCCAGCACCATTTATTGAAGAGAGCCTCCTTTTTCCATTTAATCCTTTGGGACCCCTTTTCAAAGATTAGATGCCCATAGGTGTTGGGATTTACTTCTGGGCTTTCAATTCTGTTCCACTGGTCTGTATGCCTATTTTTGTTCCAGTACCATGCTGTTTTGATGATGATGGCTTTATAATATAGTTTAAGGTCTGGGAGTGTGATGCCTCCATTTCTGTTCCTTTTCCTCAAGATGGTTTTGGCAATTCTAGGTGTTTTCAGGTTCCAGATAAATGATTGTAGTGTTTGTTCTATTCTCTTAAAGAAGCCTGGTGGAACTTTGATGGGTATTGCATTAAATTTGTATATGGCTCTGGGGAGAATATTCATTTTGATGATATTTATTCTTCCAATCCATGAGCATGGGATATCTTTCCATTTCTTGGTATCAGTTTCTATCTCCTTGAGTAGCGACTCATAGTTTTCAGTATACAAGTCTTTCACTTCTTTGGTCAACTTTATTCCTAGGTATTTGATTGATTTTGCTGAAACAGTAAATGGGAGTGATTTCTGGATGTCTTCTTCTTCAAATTTAGTGTTTGCATAAAGAAATGCCACTGATTTTTGTACATTGATTTTGTAGCCTGATACCTTGCTATATTGCCTAACAACTTCCAGTAATTTTCTACTGGATTCTTTAGGTCTTTCTATGTATACTATCATATCATCTGCAAATAGTGAGAGCTTGACTTCTTCCCTTCCAATCTGTATCCCTTTGATTTCTTTCTCTTGCCTGATTGCTATGGCAAGAACTTCCAATACTATGTTGAAGAGTAATGGTGACAGTGGACAGCCCTGTCTAGTCCCCGATCTGAGGGGGAATGCTTTCAGCTTCTCTCCATTGAGTATGATGTTGGCTGTAGGTTTGCTATATATAGACTCCACTATCTTGAGGAATTTCCCATCTATTCCCATTTTCTGTACAGTTTTGAGCATGAATGGGTGTTGGATTTTGTCAAAGGCTTCTCTGCATCTATTGAGATAATCATGTGGTTTTTGGCTTTGCTTTTATTGATGTGATGAATGACATTGATTGATTTACAGATGTTGAACCAGCCTTGCATTCCTGGGATGAATCCCACTTGGTCATGATGAACAATCTTTTTGATGTGTTGCTGTATCCGGTTGGCCAAGATCTTGTTTAATATTTTGGCATCTATGTTCATCAGAGATATTGGTCTGTAGTTTTCCTTTTTTGTTCTGTCCCTATCGGCTTTTGGTATCAGGGTGATGTTGGCTTCATAAAAGGTGGAAGGGAGTATTCCTGTTTCTTCAATCTTATGGAATAGCTTAAGAAGTATGGGTATTAACTGTTTCCTGAAAGTTTTGTAGAATTCATTTGTGAAGCCATCTGGTCCAGGACTTTTGTTGTTGGGGAGATTCTTAATAACGGTTTCAATTTCTTTGTCTGTGATTGGTGCATTTAGATTTTGTAGTTCTTCTTGGTTCAGTTTTGGAAGTGCATAGGTTTCTAGGAATTGTTCCATTTCTTCCAGATTCTCTAGCTTGGTGGCATATAGTTCTTTATAGAAGTTTCGCAGAATTCTCTGGATTTCTGTGGTGTCAGATGTGATATCTCCTGCATCATTTACAATTCTATTAATTTGAGTCTTCTCTCTTTTTTGTTTGGTGAGTCTGGCTAGGGGTTTGTCAATTTTGTTTAATCTTTCAAAGAACCAACATTTGGCTTCATTGATCTTTTGTATGGTTCTTTTATTTTCGATGTTGTTTATTTCTGCTCTAACTTTAGTGATTTCTGTCCTTCTGGTTGCTTTAGGGTTCCTTTGTTCCTCTTCCTCTAAGTCCTTGAGGTGTGTAGTAAGGTCATTCATTTGGGCTTCTTCTTGGTGTTTAATATGTTATTGTATGGCTATAAGTTTCCCTCTCAGTACTGCTTTTGCTGTGTCCCAAATATTTTGATAGGTTGTGTCTTCATTTTCATTAGTTTCCAGGAACATTTGAATTTCCTGTTTGAGTGAGTCTCTGACCCAGTGGTTCTTAAGGAGCATGTTGTTTAGTTTCCAAATTCTATGTCTTTTAATAATTTTCCGTTTGTTGTTAAAAGTTAGTTTTACTCCACTGTGGTCTGAGAAGATACTTGGGATGATTTCAATGCTCTTGAATTTATTGATGCTGTCTTTGTGGCCTAACATGTGGTCTATCCTTGAGTATGTGTTGTGTGGATTTGAAAAGAAGGTGTATTCCAGTTTTTTGGGGTGGAGGAGTCTGAAAATGTCCAAGAGGTCTAGTCTGTCAATCTCTTCATTTAATTCTCTTGTATCTTTATTGGTTCTCTGCTTTGTTGATCTGTCTAAGTGTGAGAGTGGGGTATTGAAGTCTCCCACTATTATTGTATTACTATTGATGTATTTTTGAAATTCTTTCAGTAGGTGTTTAATGTATTTAGATGGTCCCTCGTTGGGTGCATAGATGTTAATAATTGTTAAGTCTTCTTGGCTGATTGATCCTCTAATCATTATGTAATGTCCTTGCCTATCTTTTATTACTTTATTTAATTTAAAATCTATTGTGTCTGAGATGAGAATGGCTGTTCCTGCCCTTTTTTGTGGACCGTTAGCCTGTATGATAGTTTTCCATCCTATCACTTTAAGTCTGTGTTTATCTTGTTGTGACAGATGGGATTCTTGCAAGCAGCATATGGTTGGGTTATGTTTTCTGATCCATCCCCCCACCCTGTGCCTTTTGATGGGTGAGTTTAAACCATTGACATTTATTGATATTATGGATTTAATGTATTGTAGTGCCATTGTTCTAAAAAACGATTTGTTTACTCTGATATATTACAAGTATTATAGTGATGTTCTTGTTTATAAGAGGTCTTTTAGTACCTCTTTCAGGGCCGGCTTGGTGATAGTTGCCTCCTTTAACTGTTGTTTGTCTAAGAAGGTTTTGATCCCTCCATCTAACTTGAATGAAAGTCTAGCAGGATATATTATCCTTGGTTGAAACCCTTTTTCATTCAGGGCTCGATAGATATCTTGCCACTCCCTTCTGGCTTTTAGAGTTTGAGTTGAGAAATCTGCAGAAAGTCTTATGGGTTTTCCCCTGTATGTGACTTTTTGTTTCTCTCTTGCAGCCTTTAGGATCCTTTCTTTATCCTTACTTCTTCTCATTGTGACTATGATGTGTCTTGGTGTCTTCAGGTCTGGGTTGATTCTGTTTGGTACTCTCTGGGCCTCTTGCACCTTGATATCCTTTCTGTTATTCAGGTCTGGGAAATTTTCTTGTATTATTTCCTCTAGAATGTTTGCTTCCCCTTCCTCTCTTTCTTCCTCTGGCAGGCCAATTATATGAATGTTACTTCTTTTGAGATCATCCCATATGTCTCTGTTGTTGTTTTCAGTGTCTCTCAATCTCTTTTTAAGCTCTTTCACCTCTTTCTTAGTTTTCTCTAACTCATCCTCTGTCTGACTAATTCTGTTTTCTGCTTCTGTTAGTCTGCTTTCCCTTGCCTCAGCTTCTTTCTTCATTACAGCTATTTCAGCTTTCAGTTCTCTAATTGTCTCAAGATAATGAGTATTTTCCTTGGGGGTCTCAACTATTGTTTCCCTAATACTGCCATTCCTTTCTTCCAATGTTGTTTTCATTTCTGTGATTAATAAGTTTATTATTGCTTGCATACTTTTCTTATCTATGGTTACTTCTGACTGATTTGTGGTTTCTTCTGGGCTCTTGTCTTCATTCATTGGGGTAGCAGTTTTATTTGTTTTTAATCTACCCATTTTTTTTTATTTATGTGTTTCTCTCTCTCTTTTTTTTTTTAATGCTCTGTTGTTCCTCAGTTGTTGTGTTTTGAGCACAAGTAACACTGTACTAAATACCTTTATGACAATTGCACTCACCAACCTCCGGAATTACAGTAGCAACTGAAGTAAGTATTGAAGGAGTTTAATCATTACCAGTTAGCCAAACAATTTCTCCAATCCGTGAAAAAATAGTAACCAAATCCCAGTGAAGAAAGAGAAAAGAAAGAGAGGATAGCAAGAATATATAGTTATGCAAATCTACTATCCAGTGTATATTCTAGGGGTAACAAGAGTGTAAAGGGAACTAGAGCAGAGATACACACATAGAGAGTCCACTCTGGGTCAGATTTCTTCCCCAAAGTAATTCACAAATTCAGAAAGGCAAAGAAGAAAGAAGTGTATGACAAGATAAAAAAAATAATAAAAAATAAAAAAAAGAGATAGAGAGAGATAAGAGAGAGAAAAGGGAGAAGATAAGAAGAAGGGTTGTAATTAAAGAGCAGTGCGAGGAACTTCCCAAATGTGTATCAGTGAGTTTAAAAAAAAAAAAACCTGTTTGGTGGTATGGGGTATCCTGCTAGTAGCTGGTCCCAGGCACTGCTTATGGGGGGGGGAGGGGCGGCGGGAAGGATGTATGCTTGAAAATTAAAAGGAAGAAAAAAGAATTTTTTTCCCCTATTCTAATTTTTAACCCAAATTAAGTTATAGACACCTCCTTGGTATGATCGCTATGGCCCCTTATTGGCTGGCCTGTTAAAGGCAGAAAATCCTATTGTTTACAGGAGATGTGTCCGGAGCTCAAAGGCTAGCAGCTTCTCCGTGCGCCATCTTCCGGGAAACCCCCCCCTCCAGAGTTTTTTAAATGATTTCTCAAAAATGAAAACTAGCTCCAAATCCTTTGATCCAATGAGAGCTATACTCAAGAAGTCTTTGGATCTGCTCTCAGGGTCACGGTGGACCCTGGATTCTCCCAAGAGGAAGCCCCCGAGCTAAAGTGCTCACTCCGGGTCCTCTGCCCGCCGGGCTCTGCAACCGGCGGAGGAGCCGCCTTCCTGGGCGGGCGGAGGACAATGCCCGGCGCACTCTCTTTGCCCGGCGCCCTGGGAATTCTGGAGCCCTGCTAGTCCGTGTCACCTTTACTCTAATTCTTAACCCAAATTAAACTGTACTCACTTTTTGGTGTCACCCTTTATTAACTGGCCTGCTAAAGGCAGAAAATCCTACCGTTGCCGACGATGCGGTCAGAGCGCTCACTGTCAGCAACTTCTCAGGCCGCCATCTTCCTCTCCCTCAAGTATTGACTTTCTATAATATACTGGTAAACAAAGAGGCTTCTAAAATCATATGAAGTACGTAAGCCAATTCTAATCATTAAGTTATAATTTCTAGTGAACTTCTAACTTGGTACAAGTTCTCTTCCTCATAAGTAAATTATTATAGGTATACTCTTCTCATGAAGAAACAGCTGCACATATGGTAAGATTTTAAACTAAAAAGTTTGCATTTCATATATTTTATTCATGAGTATGTGCTGACTCTTAAAGTCACTCATATACTTAAATGTTTATATACTTCTCTCCTCTTTTACAAGCCTCTTAATTTTTTTACAAGGAATGCAAAAAGTAAAACTTTATTAAAAAGAAAAAGAGAACATCACTGGCCTGTGGGACAATAGGAGATACACTTCTCAAATATTTTTCCCCCTACCCTTCTTCTTGTCTCCCCCAATTATATAGTTTCTCTTCTATGTCTTATATGGGAATTTAGATTTTCATATGCAAAAAAAAAAAAACTGAAACCAGGTGTTTTAACGGCTAACTATAGTTCTCTTCCTGGTACCAACAGATATTCAAAGTACAGTTCTATTAACTGCTTTCTCACCACTAATGTTATTTAACTAAAGTTCTTTTCTCTACAGTAAACTAGAATTCCTTTCTATTTTTTAAAAATTTTTATTGGATAGAGACAGAGAGAAATTGATAGGGGAGAGGGAAATAGAGAGAGAAAGAGACAGAGGAACACCTGACGCTCTGCCTCACCATTGTCAACATTTTCCCCTGCAGGTGAGAACCAGGGGCTTGAACACCAGTCATTGCACACTACAATCTGTGTGGCCTTGAATTCCTTTCTCTTTACTAAAGTTATTTAAACTAGAGTTATTTTCTCTACCCAGCTATGTCTAAATTAAAGTTTCTGTCTTAAGACAAAAGTTTATATCTTTTTTTGTTGTTGTTTTTTATTTAAGAAAGGAGACATTAACAAAACCATAGAATAAGAGGGGTACAGTTCTGCACAATTCCCATAACACGATCTCCATATCCCATCCCCTCCCCTGATAGCCTTCCCATTCTCTATCTCTCTGGGAATATGGATCCAGGGTCGTTGTGGGTTGCAGAGGGTGGAAGGTCTGGCTTCTGTAATTGCTTCCCCACTGAACACGGGCATTGACTGGTCAATCCATAAGCCTCTTAATTTTTAACTCTTGCCCTGCCATAGTAAGAACACTTTACTGACTCTTCCTTTGCTGATTTAATTAAGATGTTTACTACTCAGATTCTTAGGGTTTACCCCCATGGCTTAAAAGCCAATGCTCTCTGCCAGGTTGATGTGACTCACCTGCCCATGTTTGGTAAACAAAAATATTTTTGTCTCAATTGATAACTTTTTCTAAATTCATGTAGACTACAACTCAAACTGAAAAAAAGTTCAAAAAGGCCTATGAGCCACATGCTCTCCTGTTTTGTTTCAGTGGACATACCCATTTGACTTAGACAATGATACTACTTTTGTCAACAATTTAAAGATTTTTGTTCCTTTTAGAACATTACTCTCATTACAGTATTCTCTGTACAATATCCTTTATACAATATCCTTTAAGCTTAATTAAATAAAAAAGGGAATGCACCCCCACTATTCAGTTGGCTAAAGTGTTAATGCAGCAACTACACTAAAGCCTTCTTAATATTTACAAAATTCAAATTGTCCATATATTGTATCTCACTGGCAAAGCCACCCAGTCATAGCAACATTTTTTTCAACACTGGATGTCCATATGTTTGTTTTCCTTTTGATAATTCAGGCAGTTGTCTCACAGATGTTGATTATTATGGTGGATGCCTTATTGGTCTTGCAAAATCCACAGAGTCCCTGTTGGTGAAGTCCTTACCAGAAAGGACACCATGCCATTATATACTCCAGCCAATCTCACCAGCCTACCATAGTCTTCTCTCTCTACTGACCTACCACCACTGACTTCAGTTCCTCTCTACGCAGAAGCCATTGGCTCTGACTTCATTCTTACATGTTTGTTGACCTCTTCCTTTTCTCACAATGTTCCTCAATGTTCAAGGAACCTCACCTTGACTTTGAATGTGTATGTACCTCCTCTGTTTGTGTTTTGGTGCAACACAACCCTTTATTTTAGTGTCAATTATTATCTACCTGGTCCTTGCCTCTTAGTTTCCCTTGATTCACAGCTAACCCTCTATGAAGAAGAAGAATTTCATCAGCTGGTGCTCACATCCCACCAGAGGACCAGGCAAGCTGTTTTTCTCCCCCTGGTCATCACACCGGATTGACTGCTTCCCTTGGACTTGATGGTGGTGCCTTGGCACAATCTCTCTATACTTCTGGACTCATCGAGAATCAACTCCAACAGTCCATTGACTTTACCACTGACAGCTTGGAGTCTCTCCAGAGACAGATAAATTCCCTTACTAAGGTGGTACTCCAGAAACCACCATGGTTTGGATTTGATTTATTTTATTTTATTTTTTTGGATTTTATTTATGCTGAACAATGTGACCTTTGTTTAGCACTGCAAGAATAATGTTGTTTTTTTTTCATAAATGGAACTGGATTTGTAGAACAAAATGTTGGTACCTTGCACAAACTCAGCTGTGATATTAAGAATTCCTTTTCCCCTTTTGGTACTAACTCTTGGTTCTCTTCCCCTTTGACTTCTTGGCTTCTACCACTTCCAGGCACTTTGCTGGCTATTGTAGTTCTACTACCGATTGCTCCTTGCCTCATTCAATTCCTCAAAAAGTGCATACATGACATTATCAATGTTACAGTTCAAAGGGTTTCTGTTCATCCTTACACTCCTATTCCTATGGAAGATGTGACTGCTTTTGCTGATATAGGTCCATAGACACTGTTCATTAAAAAAGAAAAGAAAAGGAAATGTAGGACTATGTGAAAGCTTGGTAGAGCTTAGGGAAGCTCTCCTATCCTCGGATGGAGGTCTGTACACCACACTTGTTAGCCTCTCTCCTTATAGAGATGAACCAAGAGGGAAAAGTCTCCCAGACTGTTTCTCCTTGTTAGAATCCCAAGATCACAGAAAACCTACAGGCTCTCACATTTTGTTTCTCCCTGCTGGCAGGCCACATGGTTGTCTGTTTTAAGGTTCACTCTAAGTTCATACAGTCACTCAAAATTCATGCACCCACTTCACCTTTTGATCACAAAGGAGAACACACTCTGTCATAAACCTCAAACACCAGAGAAAACCCTAAAATTTATATTTCCTTATGTTTTTTGATATCTATGATTTACATCAAACCTTCTTTATCTTCTATCTCACCTTGCTGGTTTAACCCATATTCTCTCAAATGCCTTTGGATAATTAACCTGCCTGCATCATGGAGAATAATTGTCTTCACCTTTATGTATGGCATCAATTCTTGTCATACCAGCCCCCTACCATAGGGACAAGCTGACATTTAAGGAACCTGTAATTTCAGACGTATTTGAAAAATGTTCTCTGTTTAACTTTCTATATAAACCCAAGCCCAAACTCAAATAAAAGTAGTATTTGTACCAGAATACTTCCCAGTGTCTCCTTTCTGTATTGCTGAGTCCTTGAGCTAGCAAGGGAGAATTGGTGACTTGCCTCCTGGCTGGAACCAACTCACATGAGCCCCAACAACTTTTGCCTTAGATTATTCTCAAATATTTTAATAGCTTGTTTACTGATATTTTATTGGGTATTTGAAATATTTTGATTTCTTCCCTAGTTTCCTTTTTTACTCTATAGTTGTTTAGTAGTGTAAGTTTAGTAGTGAAAGATAAGTTTCCCTATTTTGGGACTTTTAACATTTTTCTTTGCTGTTGTTCAGTGATAATTTGAATCCAATGTGGTCTGAGAAATGCTTGCGATAATTTCAATATTAAATTTGTTGGCATTGTCATGGTGGCTTAACATATGGTCATTCCTTGAGAATAATCCATTTGGACTTAAACCGAATGTGTTTTCCACTTTATTGTGGTGAATGTCCATGAAAATGTCCAATACTTACAGTTTATCTAACTCATCATTTAATCCCCTTATTTCTTTGTTAATTCTTTGCCTAGATTATATGTCAAGTTGATAGTGTGATGTTGAAGTCTTCTACTATTATTGTGTTGCTTTTAATATATATGTAGCTCTTTTAGCTTATGTTTAATGTAAGTAGGTTGCCTCTCATTGGGTGCATAGATGTTAATAATGTGTAAATCCTCTTGACTGACTGATCCTGTGAGCATTAAGTAATGCCCATCCATAACTTTGTAATTATATTAATTTTAATGCATATTGTGTGAGATATGAGAATAATTGCCCCTACCTTTGTTGTGTTCTATTTGATTGTATAATAATTTTCCATTCTTTCACTATGTGTCTGTGTTTGTATTTTTTATTTAGGTGTAATTCTTGCTTACACCATATGGTTGGACTGTGCTTTCTGCCCTACTCAGTGCCTCTTAATATATGAATTCACACCATTGACATTTATATTATAGATTTTAGATATAGTAATACCATTTTTCTAAACTTTTAGAGTGTTTTGATTTATAGCATGTTTTTTGGTGATGCTATCATTATTTATCAGAAATATTTTTAGAATGTCTTGCCAAAAAAGCTTGGTTATGGTTGACTACTTCAACTGTTGCTTGTGTGAAAAGTTTTTTTTTTATGCCTCCATCTAGTATGAATGACAGGCTAGCAAGATACAAAAGTCTAGATTGAAAGCCCTTTTTAAAAATATTTATTTTATTTATTTATTCCCTTTTGTTACACTTGTTGTTTTATTGTTGTAGTTATTATTGTTGTTGTCATTGTTGGATAGGACAGAGAGAAATGGAGAGAGGAGGGGAAAACAGAGAGGAGGAGAGAAAGACAGACACCTGCAGACCTGCTTCACCGTCTGTGAAGCGACTCCCCTGCAGGTCGGGAGCCGGGGTTCGAACCGGGATCCTTATGCCGGTCCTTGTGCTTTGCACCACCTGCGCTTAACCCGCTGCACTACAGCCCGACTCCCAAAAGCCCTTTTTATTGGGTGTTCAATATATATATATTGTCATTCTTCTCTGACCTTTAGAGTTTGTGTAGATTATCTACTGCTAATCCTATGTATTTTCTTCTGTAAATCATTTTTTACCTCTTCCAGCCTCCAGGATCCTTTCTTTATTCTTATTCCCTTTCATTCTAAATATGATGTGTCTTGCCTTTAAATTTGGTTTAATTCTATTTGAGACCATCTGGAATTCTAGAAACTTTATGTCATTTATGTTGTTTAGAGTAGGGAAGTTCTCATTTATTATATTCTATTTTTTTCATTTTTTATATTTATTTATTCCCTTTTGTTGCCCTTGTTGTAGTTGTTGTTGGATAGGACAGAGATAAATGGAGAGAGGAGGTGAGACAGAGAGGGGAGAGAAAGATATACACCTGCAGACCTGCTTCACTGCCTGTGAAGTAAGGCCCCTGCAGGAGGGGAGCTGGGGTCTCGAACTGGGAGCATTATGCCTGTCCTTGCACCTATGCCACATTTAACCCACTGTGCTGCAGCCCACACCCTATAATTTTTTTTCTTCACCTTCCTTTCTTTGTCATCTTGTAAGCCAATAAGACATATAATACTTATTTTAAAGTCATCTCACATGTCTCTTTCTTATTTTTGGTGTCTCTTAATCTCTTTTTTAGCTCTCTTTCTTCTTTATTAGTTCTCTCTCATTCTTCCTTGATTTTGTTAACTCTGTTTTCTGCCTCAGTTATTATGTTCTCCTCAGCTGTTTTCTGTAGCTGAAGTATTTTGTTTCCCTGTTCAGATACTGTATTAGTTTGTTAAACTAATTCTGCTATTAACTCAGCTATTTCAGTTTTTTTAGCTCTCAGGATAATAAGTGTTTTACTTAAGATTCTCACTTATTAATTATCCATTTCTGTAGATCCATCATGCTACTATCATCCTTGGTTCTACATTTCTGATGATATTAACTTCAAAAGTTTTCCTCACTCCTGTTTTTACTGCTTCAATTAGTGTTTGAATGTTGTCCTCTTTCCTTTTTGCTTCTACCTTTTGGGAATTTTTCTTGGATTTTTCCCTGGTTCATTTACCTAATGATTATTTTTTAGTTTGATTATTATATTTGATATGTTATGAAATTTACACAAATAACCTTGCTGTTGATTTTTATATATGGTGTGAGGTGCTTTCTGGTCAGATGATTCCTGGATCTCTGTGGCTGGCTTTCTTTTGGTAATGTGTTTCTGGAATGGGTTGAGCTGTTAGCCTAATATAGAGACAGCTGCTTTTTGTAGGATCTTTTCTGTTCAGAATTAAGGGATAAATGGATGACTGCTATAGCTAGATGATACCTTCTTATGTGAGGACAGCTTCTACAGTCTTGAAAGCTTGCTACCTCACTACTATCCAATTGACTGATCACACTTGTCTAGATTGACTTGTTTGTAATTAAGGTTCTTAAGTGTTCAGGGTTGCAAATATTAACCAGTTATCTTTGTTTTACCTTACTCCCTGAGATGAATTACAGTGGCTGTTAAACCCTTGTTATGTTGTTGGGGAATTATATGTTATTTATCTTTCCTGCAGACTATGGGAGCTTGGGAGCTTTCTAAGAACAATATTTTGTAGCTTAATCACTCACTCATCACCAAAAGATAAAACATATTGAAGGATAGATAGCACAATGGTTATACAGACAGATTCCCATGCCCAAGGGTTCAAATTCCTGGGTCAGACACCCACTCCACTACCAGGTAGAGCTAAGCAGCAAACTGTGCCCTAAGAGTTTCTAAACAAATCCTGGCTGTATTTGGTAAGTTTTGTGGCAATAATTCAGCACTTTTCCCAGTTTATGAGGATATCTTTGTGAAACGACTCCTACTATACAGACACACCTCCAGACCACTGGGAAGGTAGACTGTATCCTAACTCACCTGGCCAGTTCTGTGCTCCCCTGATGTCAGTATAGTGTTTCCCTACTACTGTTCCATCCTTCAATAAGTGATAGCAATGAAGACCCACAGTTTTAAATTGGTGAGCTTTAGGTAATTTTCTCCTCTTTTCAACAGCTTTCTTGTTGGTAAATCTCAGAATGGAAGTGATGCATAAATTGGCAAACTCACAGACTGGTTCTACCTCCTCTGTTGTATGGCCTTTTAGCCCTAGGAATCTCACCCTCAGCTACTCTCTGCCAATGAGTCATGCCAGTTTTCACTCACCTGTGGGTTTGGGTGTTTTTGAAGGGCTCTTGTTCATATCTTGTTTTATTCTAAGGTGATTTTGTTGTTATTCCTGGTTGATCTGGGAGAGAAAAACACAGCTGCTAATAGTCCATCATCATGCCTTTAAGTCTTCTCGTTTTTATAAGGTTTTAATTTATCCTTCATAGAAGAAGGTTTTTTGACCAGATAGAGAATATATGAATGGATATATTTGCACTTTAGTGAAGTGATTACTGCAGTGCATTCTCTTCCTGATTCTAGAGATTGTCCTGAGATGTTTCAAGATAGTCTGTTAGTTTTCTTTATATATCAGATTATTTTACCTAGTGTCCTGCATTACACCCCATTTTGACATGTTTTACAATAATATGTGTTGGGTCGTTCTGAATTATAAACTACGGGTGTTGTTCTTTTGCCTTGCTCTATGGTTAAATATATATATATATATATATATATATATATATATATTAGCATTTTCATGTCTTTCTTTTCTTTTTTTATTTAAGAAAGGATTAATTTACAAAACCATAAGGTAGGAGGGGTACAACTCCACACAATTACCACCACCCAATATCCATAACCCACCCCCTCCCCTGATAGCTTTCCCATTCTCTATCCCTCTGGGAGCATGGACCCAGGGTCATTGAGGGTGGCAGAAGGTAGAAGGTCTGGCTTCTGTAATTGCTTCTCCGCTGAACATGGGCGTTGACTGGTCGGTCCATACTCCCAGTCTGCCTCTCTCTTTCCCTAGTAGGGTGTGTCTCTAGGGAAGCTGAGCTCCAGGACACATTGGTGGGTCTTCAATCCAGGGAAGCCTGGCCAGCATCCTGGTGGCATCTGGAACATGATGATTGAAAAGAGACTTAATATATGAAGCCAAACAAATTGTTGAACAATCATGGGCCCAAAGCTTGGAATAGTGGAGAGGAAGTGTTGGGGGGTACTCACTGCAAACTCTAGTGTACTTCTGCTTTCAGGTATATATTTTGCAGTAGTTTATGGATAAGTGTGAACATAAGCTCTCTCTCACAGAAACTGGTATATATCTAGGTTATGGGACTTTGTTAGAAAGTGAACCACCTGAGATGAAGTTAGAGTATACTATAAAAGGAAAGGTCTCACCCGAGTAATGAAGCTGAAGGGTTGTCATTCCACTCATGAAGTCTCTGGACACAGTCTGAGGTGAAGAAGCATGTTGAGGTGGCAATCGTTGCGATAGTTAGGTTGTTATCGGAGGATGCAATATTATTTGGTATGGATTGAGAGAGGCATACGGGAAAGTGGGCCCTATCCAAGGGTTCCAGGACTGGGGGAAGTAGGGGCTCTATAGTGGAGATGTAAGCTTCCTGCTGTCTTAGGGTTTAAAAAGACAATCGATAGTTAATATTATCATCACATTATTTGTTAATTGGGTTAACTTTGAAAAGTCCTTTTGTTATGGTTTGCTGTACAGTATCCAATATCTTGTATATAGCTGTGCTATTGGATGCCTCTAATCTACTTAGTCTAGGCTTTTGAGAGAGCCCGCCTATCAAATACACAGCCTATATATTAAAAAGATTCAGTTTGTGTTTTGAAAAACTTTGAGACATACAATTGATTTTCCCCCTCTCATATTAATCAACTTCTGATTTATATGTCTACATTTTGCTAGTAGTGTACATAAACACCATTCCCACCACCAAAAGACTGTGACCCATGCCACCCACCCACTCCCACCTCCCACTGTCCCAGGAAGCTGCATGTCTACCCCTCACCACAGGGCTTTTACTTTGGTGCCCTACTTATAATTTGATCAGCTCCTGCTTTTAGTTTCCCTTTCAGATCTTCTTCCTCAACTTCTGTTGATGAGTGGGATCATCCCATACTCATCTTTATCTTTCTGACTTAGTTCACTTAACATAATTCCTTCTAGCTCTGTCCAAGATGGGTCAGAGAAGGTGGGTTCATTGTTCTTGATAGCTGCATAGTATTCCATTGTGTATATATACCACAGCTTTCTCAGCCACTCATCTGGTGTTGGGCACCTGGGTTGCTTCCAGGTTTTAGCTATTATGAATTGTGCTGCTATGAACATAGGAGTACATACCTCTTTTTGGTTGGGTGTTATGGAGTTCTTAGGGTATAAGCCCAGGAGGGGAATTACTGGATCATATGGAAGGTCCATGGCTAGTCTTCTGAGAGTTTTCCAGACTGCTCTCCACAGAGGCTGGACCAATTTACATTCCCAACAGCAATGTAAAAGGGTTCCTCTGTCCCCACGTCCTCTCCAGAATTTGTTGTATGCCATTCTTACAGGAGTGAGGTGGTATCTTAGTGTTGTCTTAATTTGCATTTCTCTGACAATCAGTGACCTAGAGCAGTTTTTCATATGTTTGTTAGCCTTTTGGATCTCCTTTGTAGTGAATGTTTTGTTCATATCCTCTTCCCATTTTTGGATGGGGTCATTTGCTTTTTTGGTGCTAAGTTTGCTGAGCTCTTTATATATTTTGGTGATTAGTTTCTTGTCTGATGTATGGCATGTGAAGATCTTCTCCCATTCTGTGAGGGGTCTCTCTGTTTATTTAATAGTTTCTTTGGATGTGCAGAAGCTTTTCAATTTGATGTAGTCCCATTGGTTTGTTTCTGATTTAGTCTTCCTTGCAATTGGGTTTGATTCATCAAAGATGTCCTTGAGGTGTAGGTGGGAAAGTGTTTTACCAATGTTTTCCTTAAGTATTTGATTGTTTCTGGTCTGACATCTAGGTCTTTGATCCATTTGGAGTTGATTTTTGTTTCTGGTGAGATAAAGTGGTTCAATTTCATTCTTCTGCATGTTACAACCCAGTTTTCCCAGAACCATTTATTGAAGAGAGCCTCCTTTTTCCATTTAATACTTTGGTCCCCATTATCAAAGATTAGATGCCCATAGGTGTTGGGATTTATTTCTGGGCTTTCAATTCTGTTCCACTGGTCTGTGTGCCTATTTTTGTTCCAGTACCATGCTGTTTTGATGATGATGGCATTATAATATAGTTTGAGATCTGGGAGTGTGATGCCTCCATTTCTGTTCCTTTTCCTCAAGATGGTTTTGGCAATTCTAGGTGTTTTCAGGTTCCAGATAACTGATTGTACTGTTTGTTCTATTCTCTTAAAGAAGCTTGGTGGAACTTTGATGGGTATTGCATTAAATTTGTATATGGCTCTGGGGAGAATATTCATTTTGATGATATTTATTCTTCCAATCCATGAGCATGGGATATCTTTCCATTTCTTGGTATCAGTTTCTATTTCCTTGAGTATCGACTCATAGTTTTCAGCATGTAAGTCTTTCACTTCTTTGGTCAACTTTATTCCTAGGTATTTGATTGATTTTGCTGAAACAGTAAATGGGAGTGATTTCTGGATGTCTTCGTCTTCAGAGTTCGTGTTTGCATAAAGAAATGCCACTGATTTTTGTACATTGAATTTGTAGCCTGATACCTTGCTATATTGCCTAATAACTTTCAATAATTTTCTACTGTATTCTTTAGGTCTTTCTATGTATGCTATCATATCATCTGCAAATAGTGAGAGCTTGACTTCTTCCCTTCCAATTTGTATTCATTTTATTCCTTTCTATTGCCTGATTGCTATGACAAGAACTTCCAATACTATGTTGAAAAGTAACGGTGACAGTGGACAGCCCTGTCTAGTTCCCGTTCTGAGGGGGAATGCTTTCAACTTCTGTCCATATAATGTTGGCTGTAGGTTTGCTATATATAGACTCCACTATCTTGAGGAATTTCCCTTCTATTCACATTTTTTGTAGAGTTTTGTGCATGAATGGGTGTTGGATTTTGTCAAAGGCTTTGTCTGTATCTATTGAGATAATCATGTGGTTTTTGGCTTTGCTTTTATTGATGTGGTGAATGACATTGATTGACTTATGGATTTTGAACCAGCCTTGCATTCCTGGGATGAATTCCACTTGGTCGTGATGAACAATCTTTTTGATATATTGTTGTATCCCGTTGGCCAAGATCTTCTTTAATATTTTGGCATCTATGTTCATCAGAGATATCGGTCTGTAGTTTTCCTTTTTTGTTCTGTCCCTATCAGCTTTTGCTATCAGGGTGATGTTGGCTTCATAGAAGGTGGAAGGGAGCATTCCTGTTTCTTCAATCTTATGGAAAAGCTTGCGAAGTATGGGTATTAACTGTTTCCTGAAAGTTTTGTAGAATTCGTTTGTGAAGCCATCTTGTCCAGGATTTTTGTTGTTGGGAAGATTCTTAATAACGGTTTAAATTTCTTTGTCTGTGATTGGTCATTTAGATTTTGTAGTTCTTCTTGGTTCAGTTTTGGAAGGGCATATGTTTCTAGGAATTGTTCCATTTCTTCCAGATTCTCTAGCTTGGTGGCGTATAGTTCTTTATATAAGTTTCGCAGGATTCTCTGGATTTCTGTGGTGTTAGTTGTGATATCTCCTCCATCATTGACAATTCTATTAATTTGAGTCTTCTCTCTTTTTTGTTTGGTGAGTCTGGCTAGGGGTTTGTCAATTTTGTTTAATATTTCATAAACCAATATTTGGCTTCATTGATCTTTTGTATGTTTTTTTTATTTTCGATGTTGTTTATTTCTGCTCTAACTTTAGTGATTTCTGTCCTTCTGGATGCTTTAGGGTTCCTTTGTTCCTCTTCCTCTAAGTCCTTGAGGTGTGCATTACTTGAGGTAATGTGTGCATTACTTGAGTCCTTGAGGTCGTTCATTTGAGCTTCTTCTTGGTGTTTAATATGTGATTGTATGGCTATGAGTTTCCCTCTCAGTACTGCTTTAGCTGTGTCCCAAATATTTTGATAGGTTGTGTCTTCATTTTCATTAGTTTCCAGGAACATTTGAATTTCCTGCTTGAGTGAGTCTCTGACCCAGTGGTTCTTAAGGAGCATATTGTTTAGTTTCCAAATTCTGTGTCTTTTAATACTTTTCTGTTTCTTGTTAAATGTTAGTTTTACTTCACTATGGTCTGAGAAGATACTTGGGATGATTTCAACGCTCTTGAATTTATTGATGCTGTCTTTGTGGCCTAACATGTGGTCTTTCCTTGAGTATGTGTTGTGTGGATTTGAAAAGAAGGTGTATTCCAATTTTTGGGGGTGGAGGAGTCTGAAAATTTCCAAGAGGTCTAGTCTGTCGATCTCGTCATTCAATTCTCTTGTATCTTTATTGGTTCTCTGCTTTATTGATCTGTCTAAGTGTGAGAGTATGGTATTGAAGTCTCCCACTATTATTGTATTACTATTGATGTATTTTTGAAATTCTTTCAGTAGGTGCTTGACGTATTTGGATGGTCCCTCATTGGGTGCATAGATGTTAATAATTGGTAAGTCTTCTTGGCTGACTGATCCTCTAATCATTATGTAATGCCCTTGCCTATCTTTTATTACTTTATTTAATTTAAAAATCTATCGTGTCTGAGATGATAATGGCTGTTCCTGCCCTTTTTTGTGGTCTGTTAGCCTTTATGATAGTTTTCCATCCTTTCACTTTAAGTCTGTGTTTATCTTGTTGTGACAGATGGGATTCTTGCAAGCAGCATATGGTTGGGTTATGTTTTCTGATCCATCCCCCCACTCTGTGCCTTTTGATGGGTGAGTTTAAGCCATTGACATTTATTAATATTATGGATTTAATGTATTGTAGTGCCATTGTTCAAAAAAATTTTTGTTGGCTCTGATATATTGTAATCATTATAGTGATGTTCTTGTTTATAAGAGGTCTTTCAGAACCTCTTTCAGGGCTGGCTTGGTGATGGTTGCCTCCTAAATATATTTTTTTACAATTTTCCAGATATAGAAAGTTATTCTATATGACTACCCTGAATATAATCTCAAATTATTTTTCTTTATGTTTATCTATATGTACTTCAACAACCTGTATGCCATGTTTCTTTGATATTCTTCTAGTTCATCCAGATTTGCTTCAGTTGTCCTGATTCTTTCTTCTCCAGCAGCTTTGCACTCAGAAAGTGTGGTGCCTCAGCTTTTTTTCCTGCTATTGTGCCCTCTAATAGATTTATTCTATTTACAAGAACTTTAACATTTGACAAAAAAATTATCCTAAAGCTCATGCATTTTCATGCACATATTCTTTGTGATTTTTAAAAAATAGTTCTTTAGGTCGTGAATTTGATTTAGTATGTTGTGGTTGGATTCTTGAATTGACTTTATAGGAAGGTCTCAGATCAGATCAAATCAATGGAATTTACAGTCAACAATATATGTACACCTTTTTCCATATTTGGGAGCTACTCTCTTCCCTGATCCAGGTTTCTGGTCCTTTTTCCAGCCATGATATGATCTCCCCAGACAATAGCTGATCCACCTGCATATTGGGTGTCAGGCTTACAATAAAGAAAAAGACAGAAAGAAAAAATATCACTAATATATTCATGGGCTTTTTGGAATATAACTAAAGTAGGCCTACTATCTACAAAATGGAAACTCCCAATTCTTCATCTGCACTATTCCAGCCATTGTGTTCATCATTAGTCAACAATTTGTTTTGCTTTATATATTAGTTCTTCTTTCAGCCACTAGGTTACAGATGCTATCATGATGCCAACCAGAATTCCCTGGGCAGATGACCCCACCAATGTGTCCTGGAACCCCACTTTCCTAAAGTCCTGACCCAACAGCGAAAGGGAAAGACAGGCTGGGAGTATAGATCTACCTGTTAATGCCCATGTTCAGTGGGGAAACAATTACAGAAGCCAAACCTTCCACTTTCTACACCCTATAAAGTCCCTTGGTCCATGCTCCCAGAGGGACAAAACATAGAAAGTTATCAGGGAGGGGGATGGGATATGGAGTTCTAGTGGCTGGAATTGTGTGGAGTTGTATCCCTCTTAGGCCCTATGATTTTTGTCAGTGATTCCTTTTTATAAATTATATATATATATATATATATTATTCATTTTAATTTCTTATTATCTTTATTTATTGAATAGAGGCAACTAGTAATTGAGAGGATGAGGGGCATGGTAGATAGATAGATAGATAGACAGACAGACAGACATAGAGACACCTGCAGTCCTGCTTTAACACTTGTGAAGCTGGGGACAGGGGGTTTGAACCCAGGTTCTTGTGCATTGTAACAGTTGTGCTTGACCTAGTGTTCTACCCTCTTCCACAAAAAGATTTCTAAAATCACTTTCTGACAGTATGGCCACATCTTGCTATACTTCCCTAATGTGATATCTGATGTTCAGCCAGCAGTGATTCTGAGTTCAGTTTTTTTTCTTTCTTTCTTATATTTTCATTTTTTTTTCTCTTCCCCACTTTCATTCTTTTTGCTTTTGTCCTTATGGTGGAGATACTAGAGGAAGGTACACTAACTCTGGCTTCACTTGTGTAGAATTTTATTGCCTTGTTTCAGATTTTATTCTGAATTCTGATACCTTACTTCCACCTTTGATCAAGGAACACAGATTTTTATTGAGAAGACTGTCTAATATTTTAAAAGGGGAGGAGTTTTGTTGTGGTGCACCTAGTTGAGTGCATATGTTAAAGTGCTCAAGAGCCCAAGTTCAAGCCCCATGTCCCCATCTGCAGGGGGAAAAATTTGTGGTGAAACAGTTCTCCAGGTGTCCCTATATCTCTCTCCCAATATGTCACCCCCTTATTTCTTGATTTATGACTATCTCTGTCCAGTAAGTAAATAAAGATAATTCAAATAAAATTTTAAAAAATAAAGAAAGGAAAAAGTATGGGAAAAATAGCATAATGGATATACAAACTGACTCTAAAGCCTGAGGATCCCATGTCTCATGTTCACTCTCCCACACCACCATAAACCAGAGCTGACCACTGCTCTGGTAACAATAAATAAATAAATAAATAAATAAATAAGAGAAATGGTTAAAAAAGAGCATCAGTCTTCTCCACTTTCTGAATACCAGCTTCTAAATGTGATTTTCATTAGCTGTTACTCCATGACCACATCTTCAGAAGCTGAGTTTCCCATCTTATTCTAGTCCAATTTTATAGTGAAAATATCATGCTCAAAGGTGAAACACACTTCAGAGGTGACCCACACTTCAAAGGTGGGTTAACAAATACCATCATAAGACTAGATAAATTTCAAGTCTACCATACCACTCAAGTCCTTGGTTTAGTTGATTCTAATCAGTTTATACCTGAGGCTGGTATTATGTCACTATCAACAAATATGTGAAGCCACTTGCAGGTTTGTGATGACCATTATTAAAGATCATCTCACCATCACAAAGCTGTGAACCTAGTTATAATATGGCTCTATTACATGAAATATACAACAGATGTCTATGATTTAGGCATTGCCACCTCACACTGCCATCAATTTTCAAAACCTGGCCTACCAGTTTATTATTATTTTAATTCTTTAGTTAATTTTATTTTCAAATTTATTATTTTATTTATTTATTTATTTATTTATTTATTTATTGGATAGAGATAGCCAGAAGTGGAGAGGAAGGGGGAGACAAAGAGGGAAAGAGACAGAGAGACACCTGCAATACTGCTTCACCACTTGTAAAGCTTTCCCCTTGCAGATGGGGACCAGGGGCTTGAACCCGGGTTCTTGAGCATTGCAACATGTGCTCTCAACCAGGTGTGCCACCACCCAGCACTTCAAATTTCTTTAATTAAAACAAACCCTGGTTTCTGAGTGATATTTTAGTACATCCTAGAAACTGAAGTCATCACCTATGGATTATTACACTCTGTGTACTGTATTTATATTTGTCAGGATAAGGAACAGGGTCAGATAGCTGAAGGGACATAGTTCTGGAGGAGTAAGGTTCTTAATAAGTGAAAATGCTAGTGATGGGGCAGTTAGAAGCCAGACAAACAGAGCAGTCATGGGATTGCCAGCAAGATCTCACTTACTAATTTGAACTGTTTTTTTTTTTTCCCAGACAACTTTCTTTAAAAATAACTTTATTTATTCCTTAGAGACAGCCAGAATTCTAGAGGGAAGGGTGATAGAGAGACAACTGCAGTCCTGCTTTGCCACTCATGAAGCTTAACCCCTGTAAGTGGGAACTGGGGACTTGAACCTGGGTCCTTGTGCACTGTAACCAAAAAACCTTCTCACTGATAGCTGACATATGGTAATTAAATCATTTACATCAGTTGTATTTCACCATTTACATAAAATGAAGAATATTCACTATGCTGAATGTGGGCTTTGAGCCAAAGCTAAACCTGGACTTTGACCAGGATTTAATCCTGTCCTTACAATATTATAAAATATTTAGATTATAAAGTAGTTTAATTAAGTCCTTAAGGTTTGCACTTAATATTTTTTCAAGTTCCGTCAAGATAGGGTGAAGTTTAATTAACCATTTTTAGTTGCTGAGTAGTGTTCCATTGCATGCATATATATATAATTTTATCATCCACTCATCTGTTTCTGTACACCTGGGATTATTCCAGATGTTGGCTATTACAAATTGTGCTTCTGTGAATTAGATATGAACATAAATTTTTGAATGGGTGTGTTTGACTCCTTAGGATATGTGCCCAGCAGGGAAATTGCTTATGAGCTGGATGCACTTCTAGACTGCTTATGGTTCTCCAGATTGCTCTTCACAGAGCTTGGACCAACTTACATTCCTATGAGCAGAGCAGAAATGTTACTTTGGCTGCATACTAATTTCAGCTTCTGTTGTTGGCATCATTTCTGATGCATGCCATTCTCACAAGACTAAAGTGATATCTCATAGTTGTATTTGTTTGCATATGCCTGACAATCAGTGTCTTGGAGGGTTTGTTTCATATGTCTGTTGACAATTTGTATCATTTCTATGGTTAAACTTATGTTCATATAATCTCCATATACGACTGGGATTTTTTATTTGCTGCTGAGTTAGTTATTTATATAGATTTTCATGAGTGTTATGCCTGATTAGAGGCATGTAACTATCTTCTCCCATTTAGCAAGGAGTCACTTTGTTTAGATGCTGGTATCTTTTGTTGTGCATATGCATTTCAATTTGATGTAGACCCATTAGATTATTTTAAATTTTGTCCTCCTTGAAATTGGATTTGTATTATTGAAGATAACTATGAAATGTAGATGGAAAAGACTTTCACCAAATATTCCTCTATGTATTTGATACGTTCTGATCTAACACCCAAGTTCTTGATCCAATTGGGAATTTCTCTTTTTAAGGTGAAGTGTAGTGGTAAAGTCTCATTTTTTTTTGCACAGTTTGAGCCATGTTTCCCAGGACCACATATTGAATATAGTCCCTTTCTCATTTAATTTTCACCCTGCTGGTGCTAACATGGGTGGCCTCACAACAGAGGTAAGCCACTGGCCTTCCCGTAACTGGTTCTACTGACCACATGATACAGAAAGAAATGCAAGGAGAAACTCAGGTATGAACTTCCATCTTTATTCTGAGAAGGACAATCTTATATAGCAAGTAAAACAAAGGACATTTTTCACATATGTCATTAATCACAGGGTTTCAATAAGCCAGTGCCCTTATGGTGGGGAGAGCTAAGGAATGACCAAAATTGATCATATACAAAGAGGTCAAAGCCATGAGGCAAGAAATGTTAATTATCTAAAGGTGTTAAGAAAGACATGGCTGTTAAACCAGCAGAGTGAGATAAAGCAGAGAATGGCAAAATATTGATGTAAGCCATGACAAACAAATAACCATGAATTGGGGTATGGAAGTCTTATTGTTATGTTACTGGCAAGGCAGTGTGGGGAGTATTTAAGCAGACAACCATTTGGTTTGAAGCAGAGGAATGAGTTAAGTGTTAGAATTTGCAGGCCTCTGTGAAATCTTGGGAGACCAACAAGAGGAAACTGAGTCATAAACGTGTTTCCCTCTTCTCTCTATCCCTGAAAGGGAGAGACTGACAAGTGGGGTGTCTTTCCAGACCTCCATCTCAAGGATGGGAGAGGTCCTCTAAGATCTACCACGCTTTCGCATAATTTCACACCCCCATCAAGAAATAGATGTAAAGAGGTTTGTGGTTTCATTTTTGTTATCTCAGTTATATTCTACTTGTCAGTGTGTCTGTTTTTGTGCTAGTACCAGGAAATTTTGATTATAATTATTGTATAATACAGTTTAAGATCAGGGAGCTTTTGTTCTATTCTCTAAAAATTGATTGGATCTTGATGGGTATTGCATTAAATTTGTATATGACTCTGGATAGAATATTCACTTTGATTTTGTAAATTATTTCAAGCCATTAACATGAACTATGTTTCAACTTATTTGTATTTTTAAAAAATATTTCATTCAGTAGATCACAATATTTTAAGTATACAAGTCTTTTTTTTAATTTTTACTTATCAAAAGGAAAAACTGACAAAACCCATAGGATAAGAGGGTACAACTCTAAATAATTTTGACCACGAGAACTCTGTATCCCATCCCCTCCCTGATTAGTTTTCCTACTCTTTATCCCTCTGGGAGCATTGACTAAGTGTCATTATGGGGTGCAGAAGGTGTAAGGCCTGGCTTCTGTAGGTGCTTCCCCTGTCAGTTTTGTTGAGAAGTCTATCCATATTCCTAGCCTGTCTCTCTCTTTCCCTAGTAGGGCAGGGCTCTGGGGAAGCAGGGCTCCAGGACACATTGGTGGGGTGATCTGTCCAGGGATGTATGATAACTGGTAGCTGAAAAAAGAGCTAACATATAAAAGCAAATAAATTGTTGACTAATCATGAACTTAAAGGATAGAAAAGTTAAGATGAAGAGTTGGGGGGGGGTCCTCGGTTTTGTAGGTAGCAGGCTTATTTTGTTATATTCCAAAAAGGCCATGAATATACTAGTTTTTTGTTTGTTTGTTTTCCTGAGCCTGACATCTGATATGCAGTTGGATCCAAGTTATTGTCTGAGGAGATGATGTCATGGCTGGAAAAAGGATGGGAAAGATGGATCATGGAAGAGAGTACCTCACAAATATGGGAAAAGTGTATAAATGTTGTTTACTGTAAACCCCATAGGTTTGATATGATCTGGGGCCCATATTCAGCTTAGAAGCCTATGTGACCTCTGCACCCTGTAGATCTGAGCTTACATTCTATAGTCATGAGTAGAAATGTTCCAAGTTGCATCAATTTCAGGACCCATCTCCCTCAGGTGGAACATAGAGTATTATGTAGTTCAGCCTCCCTTCAGAGGATGGAACATTATCTACCATTGTTGATTTATGTTGAGGGCAAGGTACTATGGAGGCCCACAAAGGGATCTATTGTGTTGTCCTGATAGAGATAATGTGAAACAATGGAGAGAGTGATTTATTAGAAGTCTAGGCCCATCATGACAGTTTGAGAATCTCAGAACTCCCCTGACTAGGGCCCCAGCTGATGGGGTGGCCTGATAGTGACTAAAGAGTCATAATTAAAGTATGTCAGTCTCATTCACTTATTCAGCTTTTGTAGTCCATACTTTGATAAGGTTAGCTTTGGAGGGACAGAGGTAAGTCCAATAGGAAATAGTTGAGGAGAGTATCTAAGTCTAAGTAGACACTATTTCATTAGGAGATTTATGGTGTCTTTTAAGTTCTTTCTACATGCTCAATAAATATACTGACTCACTGCAGACTAATGTGCATTTTTGCTTTCAGGTATATATTTTCCCCTAATCTGTGGATACATGTTCACAGATTCCTATCTAGTGGGACCTGGTATATATTTAGGTGTTGGGACTTTGTTAGGAAGTGAACACCTGAAATGGAATTAGAGAATCCTCTGAGGCAGGAATGGAGTCACCCAAGACATGAGACTGAAGGGTTCACATTAAATGCTTGATGTCTCTGGACACAATCTGACGTGAAGCATGCTGAGGTGGTTCTCATCATATTGATTAGGCTGGGATAATTTTGTATGAATTGAGAGAAGCATACAACAAAGTGAACTCAACTCTAGAGGTTCCAGGACTGGGAGGAATATAGGCTCTATAGAAGAAGCAGGAGGTTTCTGCTGACTTAGGGTTTAAGAAGGCAACAGATAGTGATTGCTGTAGTCAAATTATTTGGAAATTGGGTTAACTTTGAAAATATCTTTGTTAGGATATGCTGTATCATACACAACATCACCATAATTTATGTGTTTTGACATTATTTGTCCATAGTTGTGTCTTATAATGTCACTGGTTGCTTCTGTTCATCCTAGTCTAAGCTTTTAAGAGAGTCAACATTTCAAAGACTCAGCCTACGGTCTGTAAATTAAACGGTTTGAGACATTCAATCAATTTCCCCTCTCATATTAATTAAATAGTGATTTATATGATTATAAGGTAATAGGCATGTACATAAGCACTATTTCCACCAACAAAATACTGTGTCACATCCTACACCCCCCCATCCCTCAGTGAAGCCAAACATCAACCCTCACCCTCAACCCAGAGATTTTTACTTTGGCACCCTACTTCAAACTCAGTCAGATCCTGCTTTGAGTTTCCCTTTCTGTTATTCTTTCTCAGCTTCTGTTGATGAGTGGGGTCATCCCATACTCATCTTCATCTTTCTGACTTATCTCACATAACATAACTCCTTCTAGCTCCATCCAAGATGGGTCAGAGTAGGTGGGTTCATTGTTCTTAATGAAGTATTCCTAGTATTCCATTCTGTGTATATACCACAGATTTCTCAGCCACTCATCTTTTGTTGGGGACCTGGGTTCCTTTCAGGTTTTATCTATTAGGAATTGTGCTGCTACGAACACAATTGTACTCATATCTTTTTGGTTGGTTATTATTGAGCCTTGGGCTATATCCCTAGAAGAGAAATTACTGAGTCATATGGAAGGTCCATGTCTAGCCTTGTGAGAGTTCTCCAGACTGCTCTCTACAGAGGTTGGATCAATTTATATTACCACCAGCAGTCCAGAAGGGTTCCTTTGCCTCCACAGCCTCTCCAGAATTTGTTGCTACTGTCCTTTTTGAGGTATGCTATTCTCACAGGGGTGAGGTGGTATCTCAATGTAGGCTTTATCTGAATTTCTCTGACAGTCAGTGACCTAGCACAGTTTTTCATGTGATTGTTATCCATATGGTTCTCTTCTGTAGTGAATGTTCTGTTTTTCTCCTCTGCCCATTTTTGAATGGGGTCATTTGCTTTTTCCTTGCTAATTTTGCTGAGCTCTTTGTATATTTTGATTATTAGTCTCTTGTCTGATGTATATTATGTGGAGTTCTTCTCTTATTCTGTGAGGGGTCTCTTTGTGTCATGGTTTTTTTGGCTGTGCAAAAGCTTTTCAATTTAATGTAGTCCCATTGACTTGTTTTTGTTTTGTCTTCCTTACAACTGGCTTGAATAATCAAAGATGTACTTGAGGTTTAAAAGGTCGGAAAGTGTTCCACCAATGTTTTACTCTAAGTATTTGATATTTTCTGATCTAACATCCAGGTCCTTGATCCATTTGGAGTTGACTTTTGTTTCTGGTGAGATAAAGTGGTTCAGTTTCATTCTTCTGCATGTTTTGACCAAGTTTTCCCAGAACCATTTATTGAAGAAAGCTTTTTTTTTTTTTTTTTCTCAATTTAATACTTTGGACCCCCTTATCAAAGATTAGATGTCCATAGGTTTGGGGGTTTAGTTCTGGGCATCCAATTCAGTTCCACTGCTCTGTGTGCCTATTGTTGTTCTGTTGTGCCCAGAAGTTCGAGTCCTCATCTCACACAAGGAAGACCAGCATCACATATAATAGCAAGAGCCTTTATTAGCAAGCTTAAGCTTGAGCCCCTGACACCCTTCCACACAGAGGGATAGTCTGTGCTGGTGACCCCACAATATTGTTGCTCTTGGCTTTGTATAGTACACAGAACAAGAGTGGTTGGTTTCAGTTTAACGGCTGTAATGGCTGTAACAAGGAACTGTTGGTTTGAATGTAAAAGTCTCTAACAAGTAACAGTTGGTTTCAGTGTAACAGTCTCTAACCATTTCTAATCTCCACATTCTAATCTCCACAGTTCCAGTACCAGACTGCTTTGGTGATGATGGCCTTATAATAATTAGTTTGAGATCTGAGAGTGTGATGTTTTGTTTCAGTTTCTGTTCCTCAAGTTTTTTTTTTTTTCTTCTATGTGTTTACTGGTTCCAGAAGATTGTAATTTTGTTCTATTTTATTAATGAAGCTTTGTGAAACTTTGATGGGTATCAAATATAATTTGTATATGACTCTGGGGAGAATATCCATTATGATGATATTAGTTCTTCCAATCCATGAGCATGAGATGTCTTTCCATTTCTTGGTATTATTTTCTATTTCCTTGAATAGTGACTCATAGTTTTCAGTACACAAGTCTTTCACTTCTTTGGAAAGCTTTATCTCTAGGTACTTTGTTGATTTTGCTGCAACAGTAACTGGGAGTTAATTTTGAATATCCTCTTCTTCAGTTTTAGTGTTTTCATAAAGAAATGCCATTGATTGTGTAATGTGACACATTTCTATATTGCCTAATATCTTCCAGGAGCTTTATTCTGTATTCTTTAGGTATATATATATATATATATATATATATATATATATATATATATATATATATATATATAATCATCTGCAAATAGGGAGAACTTAACTTCTTCCTTTCCAACTTGTATTCCTTTGATTCCTTTCTCTTGTCTGATTGTTATGGCAATAACTTTCTATAAAATGTTGAATATTAATATTGATAATGCATAGCTGTGTCTAGTCCCTGATCTGAGGGGGAATGCTTTCAGCTTCTTTCCATTGAGTAAAATGTCAGCTGTCGGTTTGCTGTGTATGGTCTCCACTATCTTGAGGAATTTCCCATCTATTCCCAGTTTTGTAGTATTTTGAGCATGAATGGGTGTTGGATTTTGTCAAACACTTTCTCTGAATCTATTGAGATTATCATGTGATTTTTGGGTTTTCTTTTATTGATGTGGTCAATGTGAATGACGTTGAGAGACTTAAATATATTGAACCAGCCTTGCATTCCTGGAATAAATCCTACTTGGTAATTGTGAACAATCTTTCTGATATACTTCTGTATTTGGTTTGCTAGGATCTTGTCCAATATTTTAGTGTCTGTGTTCATCAGACATATTGTTCTGTCATTTTCCTTTTGGTGCTGTGTCCCTACCTGCTTTTGATATCAGGGTGATGTTAGTGTTATAGCATCATAAGTGCAAAATAGTGTTCCTGTTTCTTCAATCTTTTGGAAGAGCTTTAGAAATATAGGTATTAACTGTATCCTAAAGTTTTTTGTAATATTCATTTGTAAACAATCTGGTCTAGGACTATTTTGTTTGGGAAAATTCTTAATTATTTTTTTCAATTTCTTTGTCTGTGATTGATGCATCTAGTTTGTTTTTCTTGGTTCAGTTTTTGGAAGAGTGTATGTTTATAGGAATTCTTCCATTTCTTTCAGATTTTCCAGTTTGCTGGTGTATAGTTTTTCATAAAAGTTTCACATAAATTTTTTGGATTTCTGTGGTGCCATGTTGTGATAGCTCCTCTATCATTTACAATTCTATTTATTTGAGTCTTCTCCCTTTTTTATTTGTTTATTTATTTTTGTGTGTGTGTGAGTCTGGGTAGGGGTTTGCCTTTTTTAAATTTTTCAAAGAACAAGCATTTGGCTTAATTGATCTTTGGTATGGTTCTCTTGTTTTCAATATTGTTTATTTCTTCTCTAATTTTAATGATTTCCATCCATCTGGTTGCTTTAGGGTTCCTTTGTTCCTCTCCTCTAAGTTTTTAATGCATGCAGTAAGGTCGTGTATTTGAACTTTTTATTGTTCTCTAAAAATGTGCCTATAGGGCTGTGAGTTTCTAAGTACTTCTTTAGATGTGTCTCAAATATCTTGATATCTTGTATCTTCATTTTATTTTGTGTTTAGGAAAATTTGAATTTCTTGCTTGAATGCCTTCTTTGACCAAGTTGTTATTACACAACATGTTGTTGAGTTTGAAAATTCTGTGACTTTTCTCACCAGATTAGTGGAGCTGAAGAGTTGACATTTCATGTCTGAAGTCACTGGAGACAGTCTGAAATGTAGCGTGCCAAGATGGTACTGTTTGCATTGACTAGGTTGGGATCAGCAGATGCATTATCAATTGGTATGACTTGATAGAAGCATGCAGGAAAGTGAGCCCCACCTAAGAGGTTCCAGGACTGGAAGATGCATGGGCTTTATAGAGGAAGTGGGAGGTTCCTGTTGTCTTGGGGTTTAAGAAAACAACAGACAGATATTGCTATAACCAGATAATTTGACAATTGGATTAACTGTGAAAATCACATTGTTAGGATTTGCTGTAGCATACAAGACCTCACCATAATTTATATCCTTTTATGGTATTTATATATAGCTGTATCTTATAAAGTAACACCACCAGTTGCTTCTGTTCTCTGTGGTCTAAGATTTTAGGAGATTTAATATTTCAAAGAACAAGTCATTATTAGAAATCTATTAACAGGCAGTCAGGCAGTAGCACAGTGGGTTAAGTGCATGTGGCACAAAGTACAAGGACCAGCTTAAGGATCCTGGTTTGAGCCCCAGACTCCCCACCTGCAGGGGAGTCACTTCAGAGGCAGTGAAGCAGGTTCTCAGGTGTTCTTCTCCCCCCCCCTTTTCTGTCTTCCCCTCCTCTCTCCATTTCTCTGTCCTATCTAACAAAGATGTCATCAATAACAACAATAACTACAACAACAATAAAAAACAACAAGGGCAACAAAAGGGAAATTAATTTAATTAATTTTAAAAATAAATGTATTAACAATTTGATCCCACTGTGAAAATTGTGAATACCAATTTGAAGTCTCAGTTCTTAGATTGAAGGAACAATATACTCAGCCTATGGTATCTGCATCAAGAAGTTTAAGATATTCTATCCATTTTTCTCTCTCATATTAATTAAACAGTTATTTGTGAGATTACAAATTAAGAGGAGGTATATTAACACCATTCGCACCACCAAAGGTCTATGTTTCTCCCCCTTACAAATCCCCCAGTCACCCTCCACCCACAGAACTTTACTTTGGTGCCATACTCCAAACTCATATTCTGCTTTGAGTTTCAATTTCTGTTCTTTCTCAACTTCTGTTTATTAGTGGGATCATCCCATACTCATCTTTGTCTTTCTGACATAGCTCACCTCATATAAATTTTTTTAGCTCCATCCAAGATGGGTCAGAGAAGGTGGGATCAGTGTTCTTAATAGCTGCATAATATCCCATTGTGTAAATATACTACAACTTTCTCAGTCATTCATCTATTTGTGGGCACCTTGTTTGCTTCCAGGTTTTAGCTATTATGAATTGTGCAGCTATTAACCTAGGTGTACACATATCTTTCGGGAAGGTGTTCTGCAGTCCTTAGGGTATATCCCTAGGAGAGAAATTACTTGGTCATATGGGAGGTCTATTTATAGCCTTTTGAGAGTTCTCTAGAATACTCTCAACAGAGGTTGAACCAATTTATGTTCCCAAGAGAAGTGTAGGAGTGTTCATCACCCCCCAACTTCTCCAGCATTTGTTCATGCTGTTATTTGATGGATGACATTCTCACAGGGGTGAGATGGTATCTCAATGTTGTCTTTATTTTATTTATTTAATGGTATTAACTCTTTCCTGAAGATTTCATAGAATTAATTTGTAAAGCCTTCTGCTCCTGGACTTTTGTTGTTGGGAAGATTCTTAATAACAGTTTCAATTTCTTTGTATGTGATTTATTTATTATTATTATTATTATTATTATTATTATTATTATTATTATTATTTTACCAGAGCACTCATCAGCTCTGGTTTATATTGTCATGGAGGATTGCATCTGAATTTTCTTTATCTTTCTCACAGCACTTCTTTTTTTTAACATTTATTAATTTATTTATTTTCTTTTGTTGTCCTTGTTGTTTAATTATTGTAGTTATTGATGTTGTTTTGGATAGGACAGAGAGAAATGGAGAGAAGAGGGGAAGATAGAGGGGGAGAGAAAGATAGACACCTGCAGACCTGCTTCACCACTTGTGAAGTGACTCCCTTGCAAGTGGGGAGCCAGAGCCTTGAACTGGGATCCTCATTCTGGTCCTTGTGTTTAACCCGTTGTGTTACCCCAAATTCCCTGGACTAGGAATTTTTAAGCCTCAGGGTTAAGAGTCTGTTTACATATTCATGCTATCTACCCCCAAATCATTCTCTCATATATATATATTTAGTGACAGGAAATCAACACCAAATCATCAACTTGCACCTGCTCCTGTGACTTATTTCCTCTTTTTAGTGATCTCAAGCAGACACCTGCAGACCTGCTTCACCACTTGTGAAGTGAATCCCCTGCATGTGAGGAGCCACGGCTTGAATTGGGATCCTTACACTGGTCTTTGTGCTTTGCACCACATGTACTTAACCTGCTGCACTACAGCCTGACTCCCTGTCTCATCTTTAATATAAGAAAAGAAAGACTGGATGTTTCTTTTTTTTAATTTTTAAAATTTGCATCCAGGGTTACTGCGGGACTCAGTGCCTTCACTACAATCCACTGCTCCTAGAGTCCATTTTTCTCATTGTGTTCCCATTGTTGTTATTATTGTTTTTTGTCATTGCTGTTGTTGTTGAATATGACAGAGAGAAATTGATAGAGGAGAGGAAGACAGAGAGGGAGTAGAGAAAGTCAGACACCTATATACCTGTGTCCATGCTTTTGAAGTGACCCTCTGCAGGTAGGGAGCCAGAGGCCAGGGTCCTTGTGCCAGTCCTTGCCATGTGCACTTAATTTTTAACCATGTATGTCAAAATCATAGACGTTGTTTCTCTATTCAGACCAAAGCAACTCAGAATCCAACCTTTTTGTGGTTCCCTCTGTGAAAATCAGCTATGTGATGAAAACATGACATCAAAGTGTAGGTGTTTTTACAGAGAAACTCCAAGTTTCTATAGAGACCATGTAGCAACAAATTTCATGTAGCAACAAATCTGAAACATGTTTTTTTTTTTTTCAACATGGACGTGTTTGTTACAGGAAAAGAAAACTTAGACAATAAATGGAGACAGCAACTGGATTTTCTGTGTTCTGACATTGTTTCTGCCCTTGATTTTTGTCTGGTCTTGACACTCTTAAGTTGTGTGAAAATACTGCTTTATATGTTAATTATTTTTTTTAGCCACCAGGTTCCAGATCCTACCATAATGCCAAACTAACTTCCCAGCAGACAACACACCATGTGTCTTGGAGCATCCCCCCCCATCCACCCCTGCCCCACTAGGGAAAGAGAGCGATAGGCTGTGAGTATGGATTGACTTGTCAATGCCCATGTCCAACAGAGAAGCAATTACAGAAGCCAGACTTTCCAACTTCTGGACCCAAAATGACCCTGGGTCCATGCTTCCAGAGGGATAAAAAAAGGAAAGCTTCCAATGTAGTGGATGAGATAGGCAAGTCTGGTGGCAGGAATTGTGTGGTATTGAACTCCTCTTTTTCTATAGTTCTTTTGATCATTATTAAATCAATAAAAATTAAAAATAACATAAAGAAAGCTGATCATGTGGGGTCCAAGTGTTGGCACACCTGATTAAGTACACATCCTGTAGTGCACAATGATGCAGTTCAAGACCATGGTCCTGGGCTGAGTGGTAGAACAGTGGGTTAAGTGCACATGACACAAAGTTCAAGTGCTGGTACTCGCGTAGAGGGCCTCGCAGCAGAGGTAAGCCTTGTTACTGGCCCCTCATGTTAACTCTAGTGGCTAACAGCAGAAAAGGACCAGGAGACCATGTGAATCACAAATTATCTACTTTATTGTACAGAAGGTAGGGTTTAAGTAGCAGAAGGGAACAAAGGACACTTTACATGAGGCAATAGTGGAGGGCTTTGAAGGTCAGAACCTTCATGGCAAAAGTTCTAAAGGAATTATGAGAATTGACAGTGGTAAAAGGGAGTTCTGGAGTGTTTAGTGGAAAGACAGAAGCAGACAGAAAAGAACCTTGAAGGCAGAGAGATAAGATAGAGGAGTTAGACCAAAGTGGAAGAGGTGAAGGGAATAAAAAGAAAGGCCTTTTTTAGTCAAGGCAGAATGGAGTATGTGTGATCAAAAGCAGGTGAACTATAGTGAACTTTCAAGCAGGTAGCCATTTGTTCTGCAGCAGGGGACCAACCATGAGAGGTTTCAGGTCTTTGTGAAGCTTGGGAGACCAACAAGAGGAAACTGAGTCAGGAAATTGTTTCCCTCCTGGCTCTATCCCTGAGAGGGAGAGACAGACAAGTGAGGTGTCTTTCCAGACCTTCCATCTCAAGGATGGGAGAGTTCCTCTAAGCTCTACCATGCTTTCACAGTTAACCCTACACTCAAGGACTGGTGCAGTATCCTGGTTCAAACCCCCAGCTCCCCACCTGCAGGGGTGAAGCAGGTCTGCAGGTATCTCTCTTTCTCTCCTTCTCTCTGTCTCCCCTCCTCTCTCAATTTATCTCCTAGAGATTTATCTCCAGGTCTCATGAGATAGTGCATATGTTCACATGTACCCATAAATTATGGCAAAATATATGCCTAAAAGCAAAAGTACACAATAGTCTGCAGTGAGTCAGTATAAAGTTCATAATGAAATAATGTCTACTTAGACTTAGATACCCTCCTCAACTACTTCCTATTACACTTTCTTCACTCACTCCAAAGTTAACCTTATCAAAGAAAGGACTTCAAAAGCTGAATAAGGGCAAGAGACTGGTATGCTTTAGTGATGACTTTTTAGTCATTATCAGGCCACCCCATCAATTGGGGCCCTATTCAGCAAGTCCTGTGATTCCCAAACAAACATGATGTGCCTAGACCTCAAATAAATCCCTCTTTCCATTTTACCTTCATTTATATCAGAAACAACACAATAACACCCTTTGTGGGCCCCCATAGGACCTTGACCTCAATATTAACTATTTGAAATGACAAATATACCATATTTCATTTCAGACTGTAACCTGAGTCAATAAACCAAAGGTCTCAACCTACCAACTCCAATAATCTGCTGAGACCTTCCCTAATGCATGGGAGTAAATAGTTGCATTTTAAAATGTGCCTCAACAAAGTTACAAGCCCTTGATATAGGCCAGAGACTAGGGGACTGGCATTAAACTATATAAATATAAAATTACATAAATATAAAATATTTAATGGAATTTATATACTTCATATTTTGGGAGCTACTCTCTGCTCTAACCCACTTTTCTAGCATAATTCTCAAACAAGTTTTTAGTCTCTTTGCATGTTATCTTTCAAGCTCAGACAAAAATTATTGAAGACATGGGCTCTTTGGAATATACCAAAATAGAATTCCTAGATTTTTCAAACACTACAACCCCTAATTACATCTACTCTATTTCTTTTTATTAAACATTTTATTCTTGTTATTAAACATTTTGCCTTGATTTATATCTTACTACCTTTCAACCAGCCTGTTGCAATTGTTACTGTGATTCTATCTTGCATTCCCTGGGCAGGCAATATAATCAATGTGTCCAAAATTCTCACCTCTGAATATCTCTAGCCAATGAGGTAAAGCTAGAAACAGGTTGAGTGTACGGATTAACTTACCAACATTTTTGACAAATTACAAAATTACAGTAGACATACCTTATACTTTTTGAAACATATATATATATAGTTTGTTTATACTTCTAGAGGGACAATGAGTAAGGAAATTTCCAGTAGAGACACAAAACTATGGTGGCTGTACCTGAGTATAATTGTATCTCTGTTTCTTTGTCACCTTGTTAATCATTATTAAATCACTAATAAAATTAAAAACAAAAATATAAGTTCATTGACCCTTCCCTTGCATTTTCATGAAGCTACAGTCACAGAGTAGAGTGAGCTGAAATCGCCAAAAGTTGACAGGTGAAGCAGAAGCATGAAGGGCACATGGCAATTTGTGAGAGAAGGGCAGTAGGAAAGTTTTTGGGAACTAGGTTGGTGAGAAAGTTTTTGTGTTTTGACTCTGGGAATCAGGTTTATAAGATCATGCCAGGCCACATCATGGGTTTTTGGGGAGTGTTGTAGTCATACCATCTTGTGGGCAACATCAGAGGGCAGGGGTCCAACTAGGTTTCTGGGGATTCCTGTGAAAGGAACACATACAAATCTGCTTCCCATCATTAGCAGAGCATCTGGTTCTTTTCCAAAATCCATGGAGGGGGTCCTTCTATCTAACCTTGAGGGCTGGAAGGGAGGGCAATGTCTGCCAATAGAGAATGACTGGGGGATGGTTTGAATTTTTATATTAAAAGAGTTTTAATGTAGTTAGTGCCTTAGCCAACTGAATATTGGGGGATGTATCCCTTTTTTTCTTTATTTAATTGGGCCTTAGGTGTTTGGTGGGCCTTCTCAACAACAGTTCACCCTTGGGGGTTGTAAGGGATGTCTTTGGTATGGGTGATATTCAAATGGAACAAGTCTTTAAATTGTTGGGTGACAAAGGCAGGTCTATAGTGGCAAAATGAGATACACCAGTTAAGTATAGAAAAATATGTGAATGTTGTTGTTAATTTGTATAAGTTGTGTATGGCAGGATTTCTTATATAGTTTAGTATCTTACCATATGAGCAGATGCTTCTTCATGAGAAGGCTTGACATAGCTGTAATCATTTACTTGTGAATAAAAAACTTGTAACAAGTTAGCAGTTTCCTATAATTGATAACTCGATGATTAGAATTGGTTTAGATATCTTTATAATTTTGGAAGGACTTCTTAGTATGATTTTAAGGCTGTTTAAACAATTTAAGCACAATAAAATGTGGAAAGGTAAAGAGAAAAAATGCATGGTTAGAAGCCTCAGGCATGAGAATCATTAGCATAACCATTGAGTGATCTATCATTTACCTAGGCTGGTTCTACCTCTTTAATTGAGAAGGTATTTGAGAGCTTTACATATCAATAACATCTTTTCTACCTTTTGTCACACCCAGCTAAGATGGGGACACACACTAAGTGTGTGATACCTATTTTGAAAGACTCTGAATTTTAAAGAAAATAAATGTAAAGGTTAACCTATTTAACCTCATGTAGCACTCTCTGTTCAGCAGGGTATTCAGACCAAATTTAGTTAAAATATATTGATTTTTAACTAATTTTTACCTTAGACTTTAAACAAACTCAGGTTACTTAGAGAGTTAACACATGTTAGTGACAATGTTTCTAATAACATTTACAATGCCAGATTGATGCCAGATTTGTTTTAGATTAATTTCTACAAGATTAGTTCACAGGGCATTTTTGGGGGGCCTCCAAAAATGTCCTGTATAGAGAATCTGTATTTTAATTTTGGAGGTGATGAATTGTCACATTAAATATTTAGACTTTTACCTTAAATATTTAGACTTTTACTGAGTAAGTTAATTTAGCAAATTAATTTTACCTTTATAAAAATCATGTTGAAAACTCTTTCATTTAACTTTGCCTGGTAAGACTGTAGCTTCATAGTTATGCTTTTAACCTTAAACTTAATGTTTATCAAATTTCAAACACACATATAAGCATGTAGTCTATAACACATAAGAGAAAAAAATTTTTTACTAAGACATATCATGTCAAACACAAATTTAGATCTGTACTATCTTAGTTGAACCATTTTTACTCACACATTTTACTCACAGTTTCAAGACCAAACATTTCACATTTACACCATGACTAAAAAAAAAAAATCAAAGGAGGAAAAAAAGCACATTTATTAGTACCGTTTCTGTATGTCTCCAGAAACCATGGCCGAGTTTGGCATTTTCATATAAGCTCAGTGAAGTTTCAGAGTACCCTGAACAAAATGGGTCATACAAAAAATTCAATCATTTAAATCACTGACTTAACAAAACACAACTGGTGAATCATAGCATGGAGTAGGGGTTTACAGCTATAACATTTTTACTGGAATAGTGACAACAGACTGTTTGCCTATCCTGATAGTTTCAAAAGGTGATGGGTGAAGCAGAGGAGGCAGACAGCAGGCTTAAGATATTCAGAGAGAACAAGGGGGGAGATAGAAGTGGTAGGGAGGTTTTGTTTTGGGGCTCTTTTTCAAGACAGAAGTAGCCCATAAAGTAGTAAGTTCCAGACTAGCTTCACAAGTGTAGACAGATGACCAGGGACTCATGGCTCAGCTGTACACAGTATCTCTTTATTCGTGTGGAGCAAAGCACAAACTAAGCCAACCTAAACTAAACTAAAAAGTAAACTAAAACTCACAATCATGTCCTTATATATACTTGCCAAGTAGGGTGTAAACAGGATGTGATGTAGAGAGGGTGGAGAAAAAAGAGATTGGTGAAAATCAGGGTGTGACAAGGAGAGGGGGCGGAGCAGGTGAGAATTCTACCACTGAATCACCAATGCCTTGGAGGGAGGGTGGTACTTAGTTAACAGTGGTTTACATAAATAGACTGCAGCTTTAAGTGGTATCAAACCAATGCCATGCAGGCATGCAGGTGCTTAGTTAACAGTGTTTATGTAAATAGAATACAGTGTTAATCAGGGGGTTTAAACCAAATGAAACAGAAGGGGCTTTTAGAAGCAGAATTAGAAGCATACCAACATTTCTCCCTTTCTTTTTAACTAATGGCCATAGTATCAGGAGTGTGGGGTGAATAGAAACCTACATCATATAGGCATTTTCAAAAGAACTGGCATAAGACATGGAGGAACAAAATAGGATAGCAGCAAGAACCAGTGTGATGCCAAGGGGAGGCCTGAGGGGGGCGTTTCCTGACTCAAAGGGCAAGGCCTAGCAGGCAAAAGGGCATTTCTTGCCTCTGGGGGCATCTATTGCCTCTGTGGGCGCTTTATGCCTCTGTGGGCATCTCTTGCCTCAAAGGGCATGTCCTGCCTCTGTAGGCATGACCTAGTAAGGAGGGGGATTTTTCTGCCTCTGGGGGCAGGGTCTGCAGGTGAGGGGGTGTGGCCTATGTAGTCCCCAAGGCTGCTGGTTGCAAATTCGATGGACTGCTACTGTCAATCTTTGAGAAACCCAGCAGGGTAAAGGGAAGCTGCTGTAAAGTTGTATAAAGTGTCCAAGAGGTGTACCAGTAAGTCCCGTAGAATTGTCAGTCCAAAGCAGATGACCATGGAAGAAATGCCAGGGGATGAAATGCTGCACGTCTGTCTCGATAGGGAAGGTCATCCACTGGAATTCCTCTTTTCTGTAGAGAGTGAGCTTTGGAGTCTGTGAATCTGTTTCTTCAGATTTAATGAAGAATCAATGCCAGGTCACATCATTGGTTTCCAGGGGGTGCGTTGTTGTCATGCCATCTTGTGGTATGTCAGAGAACAGGGGTCCAAATGGATTTTCAGGGATTTCATTTGAGCAGATGCTTTTTCATGTGAAGACTTGACAGCTGAAATTCACTTACCTGTCAAACAAAACTTGTAGCTGATTAGAAGTTTACTATAATTGATAACTCCATTATAATTGGAAGTCCTTTCTAGTATGATTTCAAGGTTGTTTAAACAGTTTAAACTCAATAAAATGTGAAAAGGTAAATAGAAGAACCACAGTGAGAAGCCTCAGGCTTGAGAATCACTAACATAATCATTGCAATATCTGCCCCACCCATATCTCATACCGTTTTCAGGATTAAACATTTCAGATTTATGCCAAGATGTAAAAAAAAATCAAATGAGGAAAAAAATTTTTTTGGATTGTTTCTGGATGTCTCTAGAAATCATGGCTGCATCCAGCATTTTTTTTAAGTCAATGTCATACAAAAATTCAGTCACTCAAATAACTCTTACGAAATACAACTTGAACCAGATTATCCAGATCTCACCATGTATCATCATAAGTCCCCGGAGGGCATCCTAGACCAAAAAGCTCCTCGAAATTCCATTTATGGTGCTTCTGACTGTTCCTGCAGGATTGCAGGCACCCATTTTTAAAAGTGTCTTCCCATAGAAGAAATAATCCAATCAGGAGAGTAGAACTAACCACGTGTCTCCATTCTTGGGGACTGCCAGGGCACTGAAGAATGTTCCTCAAATTAGAGTAGTCCTTCTCAGCGGGAAACATGTGAGAAGAAGTACAGAAAGTCCCAGGGGAAATCTCTGTGCATATTCCAAGCTCTACAATCAAGGTCATAAAGAACCACATTGTGGCCCAGAGCAAAATGTAGTCCTTCTCCTCAGGAAACATGGGAGAGGGAATCCAGAAAGTCCAAGGAGAAATATCCATGCATCTTCCAATCTCTACGATTACAGTCATGAGGAACCAAAGTTCCCAGTCAGGGAACCAAACTGTGGCCCAGAGCAAAATGTTCCAGAGACAGAAACACTGTCTCATGACAAAACAGTAGAGGCTTTGGCAAACCTCTTCATAAGTAGAGAGGCAACCCATGGCGGATGGGTAGCCAAGTTTACTGATCTGGGGGATGGGCGGGTTAGGTCCTATGATGGTGCTGGTCCCTGTTTCAGGTGCCATTATGTTGGGATGAGCTTCACTGATGGGAGACAGATGACCAGGGACTCATGTCTGAGCTGTACGCAGTATCTATTTATGTGGAACACAGCACAATCTAAGCCAACCTAAACTAAACTAAAAAATAAACTAAAACTCACAATCCTGTACTTATATATACTTGCCAAGTAGGGTGTAAACAGGATGTGACATAGAGAGGGTGGAGTAAAAAGAGATTGGTGAAAATCAGGGTGTGACAAGGAGAGGGGGCGGAGCATGCGAGAATTCTACCACTGAACCACCAATGCCCTGGAGGGAGGGTGGTGCTTAGTTAATAGTGGTTTATGTAAATAGACCGCAGCTTTAAGTGGTATCAAACCAATGCCATGCAGGCATGCAGGTGCTTAGTTAACAATGGTTATGTAAATAGAATACAGTGTTAAGCAGGGGGGATTAAACCAAATGAAACAGAAGGGGTTTTTAGAAGCAGAATTGGAAGCATACCAACAACTAAGCACTCTATCTGTGATTCCTTTTAGGCATGGGGCTGATGGCTGTTCTGCTTCTGGTAAAAGCAGCTGGTGTGTACTGTTTTTATGAAAAGTAGCCCAAAAATCTCTTCTCCGATGAAAACATATCTGGCATCTAGGACAAGGCATTCAGGGATTCCGGGATTCTGTCTAGAGTGGAAGTCATGCCTAGGATTGAGACACTCACTCTGCCAATTGCCAGAACTGCTGCACCTAAAGCAGTCCCCTTTTTCTTCTATAGAGAAGTGGCAAAGGTTTGCATCATGGCTAAAGCTTGGTGGGTTTTAGATGATATCTCTTGAGTTGCCACAATCCACCTCTCAGGGTGCTCATCTTTAAGACTGAGGCATGCCTGACAGAAATCAGGAGGCATCCCATCCCATACTATAGAGCATAAGAGAAGGAAACAGGAGTCAGGATCAGAAATCTTTCTCTCCAAATCTGATTGGACCCTGATAATGAATTTTACAAGGGATTCATCAGGTTCTGGGTGAAGGGAGAAAATGGAGGCTGAGGTTGCTCCCATTGGTGGTGTTAGCTGCTCCCACACTTGTAATGCACAGAGACATACCTGATAAAAATAGCTGGGGGTACCTCCCATCGGCATGATGAAGGCCTGTCTACCAATGTTCCACCCCAAAAAAGGGCCTCAAAATCCCAGTTAGGCTGGTTCTGATTATTCCTGCCAATTGCTGCAGTTATCTGCTCTGAAAAATGCTTCCCATTGAAGGAAGAGTGGACCTGGGAGTGTAGCAGGAGCTACATCCCTCCAGTCTTGGGGGGTATTAAGGTTATGAAGAAGGCCTTGTAAAATGGATCTCATCCATGGAGCATGAACTCCATCTTCCTTAATTGTCTGGCAAAAACCTTTGAGATATGTGGAGGAATATGGGTACCACGTCTGAGATCTCTCTCTATTGGGGGTAATGTTTTTCAGGAATGTGTGGACATGTGATGGAGGAAAAGCTCCATCACGAAGCCAGCAAAGATATTCTGTGTCTGACAGCAGTGTAGCGATGGGGAGGTGGAGCCACAGAAGTGGCTGTGGCAGCTAGAGACATGTCTGCCAAAATGGGAGCCTCTGGGCGACATGCAGAGGGCTTACTGTGGGTCAGGTTTGTGGCAGGCTTTGCTTTCTCTAAAAAGCATGTATGGTGCTGGGTAAATAGAATTGTTGGATAGTATGCCAGCTCCCCCTGGCTTCTGCTTAACCATATGCCTATATAGGGATAGATTTAATCCCATTCAAAGCTTTGGTCTATTTACATAAATCACTTTTACATTTACATAAAGCACTCTCTCCAGGGCATTGGTGGTTCAGTGATAGGATTCTCGCCTGCTCCACCCCCTCCTTGTCACACTTTGATTTTCGCCAGTCATTTTTCTCTCCACCCTCTCTATGTCACATCCTGTTTCCACCCTACTTGGCAAGTATATATAAAGACAGCATTGTGAGTTTTAGAGTACCTTGAGTTTAGCTTAGCTCCTCTTAGATTGTGCTGCGTCCTGAATGAATAAAGAGATACTGCCTACAGCTCAACCATGAGTCCCTGGTCGTCTGTTACCCGCCTGTGAAGCCAGCCCGGTGAAAACAACATAACCCATTGAAAACAACATATGGCGCCCAACATGGGGCTAGACCTACGCAACTCCCAGATAAGTGAACACTTTGCCTACCTATGCACTATGGTCTTCTCTTCTACTTATGAAGAGGTTTGCCAAAGCCTCTACTGTTTCATTATGAGACAGTTTCTCTGTCTCTGGAACATTTTACTCTGGGCCACACTTCGGTTCCCTGACCGGGAACTTTGGTTTCTTATGACTGGGATCATAGAGCTTGGGAGATGCACAGAGATTTCTCCTTGGACTTTCTGGATTCCCTCTCACATGTTTCCTGAGGAAAAGGACTACATTTTGCTCCAGGACACAGTTTGGTTCTTTATGACCATGATCGTAGACTTTGGGATATGCATGGGGATTTCCCCTGGGACTTTCTGGACTTCTTCTCACATGTTTCCCATGGAGAAGGACTACTCTAATTTGAAGAACATTCTCGAGTACCCTGGCAGTTCCCAAGTATGGAGACACGTGGTTAGTTCTATTCTCCTGATTGGATTCTTTCTTCGATGGGAAGACACTTTTAAAAAGGGGTGCCTGAAGCAATCCAGCAGGAACAGTCAGAAGCACCCTAAGTGGAATTTCGAGGAGCTTTTTGGACTAGGACGCCCTCCAGGGACTCTTAATCCTACATGGTGAGATCTTGATAATCTGGTTCAAGTTGCATTTCATAATAAAATGATTTGAATGACTAAATTTTTGTTTCACATTGACTTAAAAAAAATTCTGGACGCAGCCATGATTTCTAGAGACATCCATAAACAATGCAAAAAATTGTTTTTTCCCTCCTTTGATTTCTCTTTTACGTCTTGACATGAATCTGAAACATTTAATCCTGAAAACTGTATGAGTTATGGGTGGGGCAGATAGTGCAATGATTATGTTAATTATTCTCATGCCTGAGGATTTTAACCGTGGTTCTTCTGTTTATCTTTCCACATTTTATTGAGTTCAAACTGTTTAAACAACCTTAAAATCATACTAGAAAGGACTTCCAATTATAATGGAGTTATCAATTATAGTAAACTTCTAATCAGCTACAAGTTTTGCTTGACAAGTAAGTGAATTTCAGCTGTCAAGTCTTCACATGAAAAACTATCTATTCAAATGAAAATTCCAGGAAATCCATTTGGACCCCTGTTCTCTGACATCGCCCCCGGAAACCAATGATGTGACCTGGCATGACCTGAAGAAACAGATTCACAGATTCAAAAGATCACTCTCTACAGAAAAGCAGAATTCTGGTGGCCGACATTCCCTATTGAGACAGATGTGCAGCGTTTCATCCTCTGGCATTTTCTTCTGTGGTCAGCTACTTTGGACTGACACCTCTATCGGACTTACTGGTACACGCTGCTGTGTTTCTCAAAGACTAACTTCAGCCAATTGCCTTGAGACTTTATAGACCATGTCCCCTTGCCTGCAGGCTCTGCCCCAGAGTCAGTAAACTCCCCCTCCTTATTAGGTTATGTCCACAGAGGCATGAAGCGCCCCAAGAGGCAAGAGATGCCCACAGAGGCAGGAAACGCCCTTTGAGGCAAGAGATGCCCCCAGAGGCATGAAGCTTTCCCAGAGGCAAAAAATTCCCTTTCGCCTCCTAGGCCTTGCCCTTTGAGGCAAGAAACGTTTCCCTTGGCATCACACTGGTTATTGCTGCTCGCCTATTTTGTTTTCCATGTCATATGCCAGTTCTTTTGAAAACGCCTGTACGATATAGGTTTCTGTTCACCCCACAATGGCCATTAGTTAAAAAGAAAGGGGGAATTGTTGGTATGCATGAGACCCCTTCTGTTTCATTTGGTTTAAATCCCCCCTGCTTAACACTATTCTATTTACATAACCACTTCATTCTATTTACATAACCACTGTTAACAAGTACCACCTTCCCTCCAGGGCATTGGTGGTTCAGTGATAGGATTCTCACCTGCTCTGCCCCCTCCTTGTCACACTCTGATTGTCACCAGTCACTTTTCTCTCCACCCTCTCTATGTCACATCCTGTTTCCACCCTACTTGGCAAGTATATATAAAGACAGCATTGTGAGTTTTGGAGTACCTTGAGTTTAGCTTAGCTCGTCTTAGATTGTGCTGCGTCCTGCATGAATAAAGAGATACTGCCTACAGCTCAACCATCAGTCCCTTGTCGTCTGTTACCTGCCCGTGAAGCCAGCCCGGCGAAAACAACATATCCCGTCTAAAACAACATAGAATGACCATCTCCTTTAATTCTTGGATAGCAGCCTCAAGGTCCCTTTGACAGGGATGTTTCCCCAATTACAGTTGCCCTCAGTTCTTTTTGGAGTGTTCCCTGTATATCTCCTAAAAGCTGCAACCATGGTCAAGAGGAACCAAGGTGTGACCCAGAGTAAAATGTCCCAGAGATAGAAAACCTGTTTAGCAAAAAAAGAGCAGAGAATTTGGGATTCATCTTGATAAGGAAGAAGGTTGCCCATGACAGAAGGGTCTCAGGAAAATAAGTAAAGGGGAAAAAAGCAATCACAGTGCCTTCATAAAACATGAGGCTGCAGAGAGCCAAGGACGTATACTTATCTTGGGCGCCTTGATACATCTGCCGCTTGTGTTTGAAGCTAAGGGGGATAGGTCCCTGTTCAGGTGCAAGATGCTGGGCTAGTGTGAGGGTGTTTCTTCCTGGGAACGTGCTCTCTGGGTTGGTGAGAACTCGACCAGAGCCAACCTGGGCTGCTGCTTATACAGCACCGGGGGAGAGAGACCAGGAACTGGTGGAGGAGCGGGAACGCAATGTGTCTTCAGAGACAACAGTTTTATATATTTAGAACTGGAAGTGGAAAATCAGAAAAGGAAATGGCTAGGAAAGGGGGCAGTGAAAAGGAAAGAGCGGGAAGGTAGAAAACATCTATAGTAAAGGTTACTAGGGTTTTAACTGGCGTGATTAATTAATACCGTGCTGGCAGGGTGGGACTCCAGGTAGAAATAAGATAGACCAAAGGTGGGGATCATTCAGGCAAAACAATGACTGTGTAAATAGGCCATAGTGTCAGCAATGGAGGATGGAGGAGGAGGGCTGCCTGACAAACATCCAAACACTAGTTAAGAAAATAATCACAGGAGTAAAGAGTTTGAAAGAATTGTCATCAGAAATGCAGAAACAATAAATCAGACTCTGGAAGTAAACACTAATTATCTCAAGGTTATTAGAGAGCTGATGGCTGAAATAGCTGAGATAAGAACACAACTAGCTGAACAAGCTAAAATTATCAGAACAGGGTAACAAAATAGCTGAACTTCAGAAAACAGTAGAGGGGAGAGAGAATAGAATCAATGAGGCTGAAGACAGAATTAGCAAGATTGAGGACAAATTATAGACAACTAAAAAAGAAGGAAGATATCTCAAAAAGATTAAGAGTTACCGAAAAAAAGCAACAGAGACCTATGGGATGACTTTAAAAGAAATAAGATACACATTATTGGCTTACCAGTGGAAGAAAGAGAGAGGGGAAGAAAACATTCTTCAGGACATAAGAGCTGAGAACGTCTCTACTCTATACAACATCAAAGACATAAAAATTCAAGAATCCCAGAGGGTCCCAAACAGAATTAACCCAGACTTAAAGACACCAAGTAACATCATATTTATAATGGAAAGGAATAAAGATAAAGAAAGTATCCTTAAGGCTGCAAAAGAAAAACAAATAGTCACCTACAGAGGGAAACCTATAAGATTAGCACCAGACATCTCCACACAAACACTACAGACCAGAAGAGAATGGCAAGATATCTATCAAGAACTCAATGAGAAATGCTTTCAACCAAGACTACTGTATCCTGCTAGACTGTCATTCAGACTAGACGGAGGCATAAAAACGTCTCAGACAAGCAAGAGTTGAAAGAATCAGCTATCACCAAGCCTTCCCTTAAAGAAATTCTGAAAGGTCTCCTATAGTCAGACCACCATGAATATGCCATACATCAGAACACTCTAAATATCTACAAAAATGGCATTAACATATCTTCAGTCTTCTATATCAATAAATGTCAATGGACTATAGGAAGATGGATCAGAAAAGACCACTAAATAATCTGCTGTCTACAGGAAAGCCACCTAACTCAACAAGACAAACACAGACACAAAGTGAAAGGATGTAAAATTATCATATAAGCCAATGGCCCACAAAAAAGGGCAAGAATAGCTATTCTCGTATCTGAAATGATAGACTTTAAAATAAATAAAATTTTAAAAGATAGGGATGGACACTACTTAATTCTCAGTGGATCTGTCAATCAAGAGGACTTAACAATTATTAACATCTCTGCACCCAATGAGAAGCCATCTAAATACATCAAATGTCTATTGAAAGAGCTACAGCAATATATTAACAGCAATGCAGTCATAGTATGGGACTTCAACACCCCACTCTCTCCACTTGACAGATCACCCAGACAGAAAATCAATAAAGAGGTCTCAGGTTCAATTCCCACACTACCATAAGTGTCAGCTGATCAGTACTCTGGTATAAATAAATAAATACAAAATTAATAATTAAATTAAACAAAATTAAAAAATAAATTGAGAGAGGAGAGGGAAACAGACAGATAATGAAATCTACAAATCTGCTTCACCTCTCCTAAAGCTTCCCCATGCAGCTGAGAAGCAGGGACTCAAACCCAGATCTTTCTGTATCCTTGAGCTTAGAACTACATGCATTTAACTGAGTGTACCACTTCCAGGCCCCCTAATTTGTTCCTTTGATAAATAGCTTTTATTTTACATGTTTCTGTTCATTTTACTTAAACTCTGCTTTTATACCTTCTGGCATTTTTTGGACTAACTGTTGAGGTCATCTGACCATGAAAGTTAGGATGGAATCACAGTAGCATCTGCAGCTTGTTGACTGACAGGAATTTAAGATATGAAGCAGAACTTTTTTTTTTTATAAATGCGAACCAGAAAAATAGGAATAGAGCAGGTGAAAATAGGGATTTTAGGGTGGCAGGGAGCTAGGAAGTCTATTTTATGTATGTTCCTAGGGGTCCATAACTTTAATAATTTTTGTTTGAGCTTTATGGCTAACATGGAGGTGGACTAAGAATATTGTTTGGGAAGATAGTGCCACAGATGAGAATAGGGCTAAAGAGATGGATCATGATAGAGAGTAGTCCCCAAATGGAAAATAATATAAATACAATTAACTGTTTATCCCTATGATCTGATCCAGGGCATATATATATATATATATATATATATATATATATATATATATATTCATATTTAGCACAGGAACCTATGTAAATTCCCGGTCCCTATCAGTATGAGTTGACAGTCCATGATCAAAGCTAGGAACATTCTAGGCTACACTCATTTCAAGACCTGTCTTCCTAGAGTGGCAGAGTATGCTGACCAATGCTCCCCTAGGAGAGTGGGGCAGTCCCTAGCATTGTTACTTTATAGTGAGGGAAATGTTCTAGAGAGGCCCTCAAAAGATTAAGTAGTCTTATAGACACTGGTATATAATACTGTGCATCAAAAACATAGTTTTATAACACATATATAATAAACATATATGACATATGTATATATATATATATATATATATATATATATATAGAGAGAGAGAGAGAGAGAGAGAGAGAGAGAGAGAGAGTCACGACTTTTTAAAAAATGTAAGAATTCTTTCTTGGTTGTCAGGTGTTATTTCATGATAAACCTGATCATAGATTTCTTGAGATTTAGCAGGATTTAGTTTATTTAATCTATATATATTTTTCCCAACTGGGAAATTTGCTGATATTAAAAAATTCCTTTCTCAGACTTGTTTCTTGGGACTCTGATGGCATAGATATTAGCACTCTATCTCTCATTACATCAGTTTATTTATTTATTTATTTATTTTTGCCTCCAGGGTTATTTCTGGGCTTGGTGCCTGCACTAAGAATCCTCTGGTTCTGGTGACCATTTTTTCCCATCTTTATTGGATAGGACAGAGAGAAATTTAGAGGGGTGGGGGTGATAGGGAAAGAAAGACACCTGCAGAACTACTTCACTGCTTATGAAGCAACCCCTCTTCACGGGTTGGGAAGGGGGTAGGGGCTCAAACTTGGATCCTTGAGCAAGTCCTTGAGATTTGTACTATGTACACTTAACCTGATGCACCACAGCCCACCCCCTAATTCTGTGATATTAAACAGAACACTATGGCATCTGTTGCTTTTTACAACACTTCTATCCTGCCTGTTTAGGTAACTAGAAGCCTAGTACTGACTAAGGGTAGAAGCTGAGGAAGCAGAATGGAGAAATTACTTTTGGAGGGCACTATGTATAAATCAAGAATCCCAGGGGTTGTTAGTGTTTGTACAGGGAAGTTGAGATCTGCATCCTCCCTCTCCTCTCCACAGATTCCACCGTTCATGCTGTCCCTATTGCTTTATACTATCAACTGTCCGCATGCTGTGGTCCTGTTTTAATCTGTCATTTCAGCTGTCCAAACCTGTCACAGGAATGCAAACAGGATGAGAGAGATCTAGGAGATGAAGTTTTGGAAAGTGGTCATGCAGATATGGTGAAGATATTCATTCATCAAAGTCTTTAGTTGCCATTATAAAAGTTTGCTTCTTCAGTAGGTTTCTTTTAAAGTGTGCGTTCTAAATACTAACAAAAGTAAGGAAGCACCACAGGTAAATGCAATTCAAATGATGGCTCCAGACACAGGTGCTCTGCATAACACAAGGCCAATTGAAGAGAAGCAAATCTTTTGACTGAAGGGGGAGGGGGAAAGTATTACTGGTGAAATTCATTCAGTTCCCTACAAACTCCTCACTTGGACCAACTCCTAGGTTCAAACTCCAATTGTGTGTCACAGGTGGTAATCACAGTAACCACTAGAAGGCCTAAGGAATCCTTATCAACCTTTCAATTTGAACCTTGGACATAGCATAGTGGTAATGTAAATAGACTATCAGGCCTAAAACCTTTGTCCAATCCCAGACATCACCATAAACCAGAGTTGAACACTTCTCCGGTGAATAGAAGGAAGAAAAGATCCTTTTCTCTGGACATGTAAATGTGTGCCTGTTGTCTGATATTTGCCATTGCTGACTTCTATCTTGGCACTCAGTCATTGATCCCTAATGCTGTGTTCTCCCTGTGATAGTTCAGTCATCCTCCAATTTCAGCCTCTCTTACTGTTGCAAGTCATTTCCAGGGGTGTATCAGGTGAACTCATGTAACTATTTGAACACTGCCAGATACCTCCTGCTTCTCTCTGGTAAGTCACTGTTCTAGTCTTCTGGTACTATTTCAAAGTTTTTATCTCACTTCACTGTTAATGCAGAGGAAGGGAATTGGGTCTTTACTCATTTGCCATATTACTGGAATTTTCTCACTGAAGTATAGATAATTTCTGAAGGAAACTATATCTAAGTTGTTGAAATGCCATTAAAATGTATTTATATTTCATCATCGGGGTGACTTACTAGTGGAATGCAGTGCTTGAGATTCAGAATTCTGTTCCTGACATTGTATATGCCAGAGTAATTGATATTTTGGTACTCTCTTTCATAAATAAGTAAATCCATTTAAAATGTATTAAAATGCATGAATATTAAGAGGGATGAATATTCAGATAGAGTGAGGTGTTAATATCAGGAATAAAAAATTAATGGAATTATTTAATGGTACATATTGAGTAAGTGAAATTATATGCCTGAAATATTGATTATTTGACTGCTATTTTCAAAAAGGACATGACCTTAGAGGCTGAGTGGCGGTGTACCTCGTTGAGTGCACATGTTATAATATACAAGGACCTGCATTGTAGCCCCTGGTCCCACCTGCAGGGGGCAAACTTTGTGAGTGGTGAAACAGTGGTGCTGGTGTCCCTCTGTTTCATTCCTTCTCTACTTCCCCCTTCCTCTCGATATATGGATGTCTCTATCCAATAAATTGAAAAAAGGTAATAAAAATAAAAAAGGTACTATGACCTTAATGAATGCACATTTTAAAAAGAAATACTGTGGATACAGTGTCACTAATGAACTATAGAAGGCAGTAGAGCTACAGAAATTACCAGAAAAATCTGGCCATTTTCAAAGAAAGTGTAATTAATGTGATAGTTAATTTTATGTGTCATTGTGGCAGGTTTGTGATGTCCCAATGCTTTGTCAAACTTTGTTCTGAATGTTTTTCTAAGGTTATTTCTGGATGACATTAACATTTAAATCACAGGCTTAGAGTCAACCAGAATGCCCTGCCTAATGTGAATGGTCTTAATTTAATCAGTTGCAGAGTTGGATAGAGCAACATAGAAAACTCCCTTAACTCAGAGAAAATTCTACCAGCAAACAACTTTCAAACTTGACCTGCAGAACTGACTTTCATAGCCCACCAAGCCACTTTTAAGATTGTAGACTTTCCATCTTCCATAATTATTTGAGAAAATTCCTCAAAGCAGATCTCTACATGCATATATAAAAACCTGTGTAAAGGGTATTGGATTTGAGATTTGCTTGTTAAACCTTCAACAAAAGCCTATCTACTAGTTGGGGTACCATACAACATTCATTATATTTCTAACCAAGAAGAACAAAGAAGGAAGAATAATTTCTCCATAATATTAATTAAACATTCACAAGGTAATTCTCAAATTTATATTTGAAAGTAGGATTACTCAAATGAATGCATAATTAAATAGCAGTAGATGTACTATTTAGGTACTGTGTACACAGTTTAATACATTATTTCATGAAATATTAATATTATGACATTAATTTAAATTGATTTAGATATATACTCTAATAAGGGCAAAAATTTAAATGCTGTTACCAAATAATCATGCCTTTCTGTTTGCAGAGCTGTTGACAGGAATGCTGCTCATCCAGGCCTTATTTAACATTTTCATTAATAAACCATAGCATATAATCAACAACAGATTAATGAAATTCTGAAAAAATCATAAATCAATAAATAAATTTAAGAATCAAAGATGCATAGAGCCATGCAATATACAATTAGTCAAACTGTAAATATACAATTAGTCAAACTACAATATACAATTAGTCAAACTATACAATTATACAAATACACAATTAGTCAAATATACAATTAGTCAAATATACAATTAGTCAAAATATACAATTAGTCAAATATACAATTAGTCAAACTGTAAAGGTAGGTAGTACATTAAGTCAAAAAGGATAACAAAACAGAAAGAAAGAAAGAAAGAAAGAAAGAAAGAAAGAAAGAAAGAAAGAAAGAAAGAAAGAAAGAAAGAAAGTGCTTAATACCCAGCCAAGGCGACATCCATAGAAGTTTTTCTGGGATTGATTTTTTTTTTTTTTTTTTGCTACTAGAGTTATCACTGTGGTTTGCTGCTGGCACTGAGAATCCACTGCTCCTGGAGATTTTTTTCTTTTCTCTCTAATTTATATTTTTGTTTGATAGGAAAGAGAGAAACTGAGAAGTGGCGGGAAGATAAGAGAGTGAGAAAGAGAGACCTACAGCAATGCTTCACTGCCTGAGAAGCCTCCCCCTGCAGGAACTGAGATCACTGGTCCTTGCTCAAGGTAATGCATATGCTCAACCAAGTGCTCCACCACCTGACCCCACAGAATTAATTTTGAATTCAGATAAACTATCTATATTCAAATAATTAGGATAGACTAGCTAGAAATATTTAAATCAGGGGCTGAGCAATGGCCAGTAAAAGGCACATGTTACCATGCTCAAGGACCCAGGTTCAAACTCCTGTTACCCACCTTTGGGGCAATAAGGTGCTTCATAGGTAGTAGACAATTGCTGCAGGCACCTCTGTTCTCTCTCTCTCTCTCTCTCTCTCTCATTTCTTACTGTCAAAACAAAAACAAAAAATAATGGCTTCGACCGGCAGTAGAGTTTTGCAGGCATGGGATATAATGCTAGTAGCAAGATATATATATATATATATATATATATATATATATATATATATATATATATTCAATAATTTTGTTTATATGAAATTCAAATAGTTCTGAATGCATTGTGTTTTATTTGGTGACCTTGTTTAATATGCTTTCTCTTTAAGTATTGTTGAATTTGTTATGTTTTTCTTTTGAGGTAGGTATACATTGCATTTTATTTTGCCACTGGGTTTATTGCTTGGGCTTGGTGCCTGCACTATGAATTCACTGCTCCCAGGAGCCATTTTTACCATATATTATTTTTTTAATTTCTAAGATAAAGAGGGAGAAAAAAAATAAAGACAGACATCTGCTGACCTGTTTTACCACTTGTAAATTGGACCCCCTGTATGTAGGGAGTGGATGCTGAAACTCTGGTCGTTGAACTTCAGATATATGCACTTGACCTGTATGCCACCATGAGACCCCCACCTCTCTCTCTATGTCTTTTAATTTTATTTATTTATTTATTTATTTATTTATTTATTTATTTTTATAAAAGCACTGTTTAGCTCCGGTTTATGGGGAATTGAACTTGGGACTTCAAAATTGCAAGCATGGGAATCTGTACATTATGCTACTTCCCCTGCCCAGTATTGCCTTTTAGACTTTAGATATAGGTTCATTGAAAGCTATGCATGCCCTGTTATCATTACTTAGTGGGAGTCTCAATTTTTAAGTTATCATAACTAACTTCATTGTCATCACTTTTAAGATATTTTCTAATTTACTTTGTAGCTACAAAAGAATCATTGAAGGTATATCCATTACTGCACCGTGGGAAATTATTCATTAACAGAATTTATAAAGATCTTTTATCTTACAATGTGTTACTAAAACAATTCTTAATTAATTAATTAATTAATCTTGCCAGAGCACTGCCATAATCTGCTCACCATCATAATCTATTACAATGTTCAGCAACTATGTCCCAAACTAATATTTGTGGTTGTCCTATGTCTTCTTAGTGAACCAGACACTTGTCACCCATGAAATTCCAGAACTAACTTTTTTTGCTACTCATCCCAGGCTAACATTAGCAAATCTGTGATCACTGTTCCATTATGATTTCATGCTATGCAACTTTGGCCTGAATTTTAGAGACATTTGGCAATGCTTTTGAGAGCCAATGGCTCATCAACACTCTTCTCTAAGTAGCTGTTCAAAAGAATCTCCACTTTTCATATCCCAACCAACTTCCATATTATACCCTAAGAGTAGGGTCTAGTTCCTACTTCACTGTAAAGATAGATGACATTTGCAATCAACATCTGTGTAATGTTCTAAAATTAGAGAAAAAAAATTAATCACATATTTACATTGCCATGATCTGGTTCCAACTGGCATTTTCAAAGGTTTACAGTTTCTGCTGTCACTATCTTGTTTCTTTCTATAGTCACCCAACTTTGCTGTTTTCTTATATTTTCCTTTCCCTTCACTAGAATTTTTCAGTTTTTCTCCTCTTACCACTCAACTATACTCAATTCAGTTTTAACATAATTTTCTCATGGAAACCATCTGAACATTGAATTAGATGCATTTTCCTATAATTTTGTCTCTTCTAAAATCACCTTGAACATGTATTTGTTGTACTTGTTTCTAACATATTTTAAGCAATGAGATCATCCAAACTAGTTTCATGAGGTCAAAGAAAGTGATCACTACATACTTTAATAATTGTGTGCAATGATTTATATGCATGTGATAATAGAAAATTACATACCAGAAAACTTATAACTGTGTAAATTACTACTGTCATTAAACACAACTTTAAAATAATGCAATGGAAACTGTCAAGAACATGCATATATATATATATATATATATATATATATATATATATGTTACTTTTGTACATTTTGCTGTCTTGTTTTTTATTATTATTTATTTATTTTCTTTTGGTATGCTTGTTTTATTGTTGCCATTATTATTTTTGTTGTTATTGATGCCATCATTGTTGGATAGGACATAGAGAAATGGAGAGAGGAGGGGAAGACAGCAGAGAGGAGGAGAGAAAGATAGACACCTGCAGACCTGCTTCACCTTTTGTGAAGTGACTCCCCTGCAGGTGAGAAGCCAGGGACTTGAACTGGGATCCTTAAGCTGGTCGTTCGTTTTGTGCTGCATGTGCTTAACCCACTGCATATCACCCGACTCCCTATGATTTTCCATCTTGTACCATGTCTTCACCCCCTCTCGAGTATCAAAATAACACACAGGAGAACCAGTTGGGAAGTGAAATGAGAGATAAACTTTTATACCCTTCTTTTTTAAAAAAATTATTTGTGATTTACTATTGATTATAAAATTCTGAGATAATTGGGGTATAATTCCACACTTTTCCAACCACCAGAGTGTGTCCACATTCCCTCCATTGTAAACTGCATTAGTTCTCCCAAGATCACAGATTTGGGTTGACTATTATTTCTAAAACTATCTATATTTAGATCTATTTGCCCATGGTTTTTTATTGTTGTGCATTCTTTTCCTTTCTAAGTCACATATATGACTTCTGAGCATCCTTCTTTTATTTGTTCCCCTCTTCTTTTTCCAGGTTCTAATGGAATTGGCATTCAGAGGCCTCTGGTCATCTTCCCCTAAAATTTGTAACTCTGGGAGAATTTTATTTTCTTTTAAAATTTTATATATTCAAGAAGGAGATAGGTGGTGAGAAAAAAAGAACCAGATATCACTCTGGTACATGTACTGCCAGAAATTGAACTCGAGACCTCATGCTTGAAGTTCAATGCCTTATGCACTGCACTTATTTTCTGACCACAGGGGGCATTTTCTTACAGAACTGTATTATTATGCACATGGTGGCGTGAAAGCACAAGAACCAGCTTAAGGATCCTGGTTTGAGCCCTCAGCTCCTCACCTGCAGGGGAGTTGCTTCACAGGTGGTGAAGCAGGTCTGCAGTTGTCCCTCTTTCTCTCCCCCTCTGTCTTCCCCCTCCTCTCTCCATTTCTCTCTGTCTTATCCAACAATGATGACAACAATAATAACTACAACAATAAAATACAAGGGCACCAAAAGGGAATAAATAAAATAAATATTAAAAAAAGAAGTCAGAAATTGAGAGGGAGGAAGGTAGAGAAAGAGGGAGACAGAGAAACCGGAAGCTCTTCTTTATCACTCACAAACTTTTCCCCCTGCTGGTGGGTCCAGGGGCTCAAACCTGCATCCATCTGCACTGTAATATGTGCAGTCAACCAGGTGTGCTGCCACCCAGCCCCTACATATGTTTGATACAGACTAATGCAATGATACTTTCAATACAATTAGGACTTATTTTAGAAAACTAAACAAGGCAAAACCTTTTAGATTTATTGGGACTTTGTTGTCACTGGGTAAATTCTGTGCTTACATACACTGCAACTTGCAAATTGTTTGATGCAGTAATATTTATATTTAAAAGTAAAGACATACAATTTTAGTTATTGATTTTCCTTCCTATGTTTGCCCTAGATTTCCACCCATGTTCAGCGGGGAAGCAATTACAGAAGCCAGACCTTCTACCTTCTGCAACCCTCAATGACCCTGGGTCCATGCTCCCAGAGGGCTAGAGAATGGGAAAGCTATCATGGGAGGGGGTGGGTTATGGAGATTGGGTGGTGGGAATTGTGTGGAGTTGTACCTCTCCTACCTTATGTTTTTGTTCATTAATCCTTTCTTAAAGAAAAATTAAAAAAAAAAAAGCCTAGACCAGGTAGAACAGAAGCAACCTATGGCACAGCTATATACAAAGAATGTCAAAGGACATAAATTATGGTGATATTAGGTATTATACAGCAAATCCTAACAAAGGAATTTTTCAAAGTTAACCCAATTACCAAATAATGTGATTAAACGTGGTTATAATAATACCTATCTATTGTCTTCTTGAACCCTAAGACAGCAGGAACCTCACGTTTCTACTATAGAGCCTATAATTCCTCCAGTCTTGAAACCTTAGGGTGGGGAGCACTTTCCTGCATGCTTCTCTCAATTCATACCCAATAATATTGAATCCACCAATCCCAACCTAATCAATGCAACAAGTACCACGTTAGCATGCTTCACTTCAGACTGTGTCCAGTGACGTAAGGCATGTAATGCCAACACTTCACCCTCATTACTAAGGTGAGACCTTTCCTTTCATGGTATTCTCTAATTCCATTCCAGGAGGTTCACTTCCTAACAAAGTCCCAAAACCTAGATATAGACCAGGTCCCATGAGATAGAGCATATGTTCACATGTATCCATAAACTAGGGCAAAATATATACCTGAAAGCAAAAGTACACAATAGTCTGCAGTGAGTTAGTATAAAGTTCCTGGCCAGACTTCCCTGGATTGAAGACCCCACCAATATGTCCTGGAGCTCAGCTTCCCCAGAGACACACCCTACTAGGGAAAGAGAGAGGCAGACTGGGAGTATGGACCGACCAGTCAACACCCATGTTCAGCGGGGAAGCAATTACAGAAGCCAGACCTTCTACCTTCTGCAACCCACAATGACCCTGGGTCCATGCTCCCAGAGGGATAGAGAATGGGAAAGCTATCAGGGGAGGGGGTGGGATATGGAGATTGGGCGGTGGGAATTGTGTGGAGTTGTACCCCTCTTACCCTATGGTTTTGTTAATTAATCCTTTCTTAAATAAAATAAAAATAATAAAAAAAGAAATAGTATCTAATTAGACTTAGATACCCTCCTCACCTACTTCCTATTATAATTCTCTCACTCACTCCAAAGTTAACCTTATCAAAGTAAGGACTGCAAAATCTCACTAAGGGCAAGAGACTGGCATGCTTTAATGATGACTATTTAGTCACTATCAGGCCACCCCATCAGCTGGGGCCCTATTCGGGAAGTCTTGAGATTTCCAATCAGACATGAATTAATAAATAAATAAATCCCTCTCTTCATTGTTAAAAGTCATCTCTATCAGGAACAACAAAAAAAGACTCCTTTGTGGGCCCCCCATAGGACATTGCCCTCAACTTGGATCAATAATAGTAGAGAATGTTATGTCCTCCGAAGTCACATAGGCTCCTAAGCTGAATACAGGCCCAAGACCAAATCAAATCCATGGGATTTACAGTCAACAATATTTATACCCCTTCCCCACATTAGGGAGCTACTCTCTTCCCTTATCCAGCTTTCTGGTCCTTTTCCAGTCATGACATTGCCTCCCCAGACAATAACTAGGATCCACCTGTATATCATATTTCAGACTCAGAGAAAAAACACTAGTATAGCTACAGGCCCTTTGAAATATGACTAAAATATGCCTACTAGCTATCTACAAAATGCAGGACCCCCCAACTTTTCATCTTCACTATTCCAGCCTTTAGGTCCATGATTGTTCAACAATTTGTTTGGCTCTGTATGTTAACTCTCTTTTCAGCCACCAGGTTCCAGATGCTAGAAGGATGCCAACCAGACTTCCCTGGACTGACAACCCTACCAATGTGTCCTGGAGCTCTGCTTCCCCAGAGCCCCACTCTACTAGGGAAAGAGAGAGGCAGGCTGGGAGTATGGATGGACCAGTCAATGCCCATGTTCAGCAGGGAAGCAATTATAGAAGCCAGACCTGCTACCTTCTGCATCCCACAATGACCTTGGATCCATACTTCCAGAGGGGTAAATAATAGGAAAGCTATCAGGGGAGGGGATGGGATATGGAGTTCTGGTGGTAGAAACTGTGTGGAGTTGTACCTCTCTTATCCTATGGTTTTGTTAATGTCTCCTTTTTTAAATAAATAAAAAAATTAAGAAAAAAAATATAGACACCCCACAACTCTTCATATGAACTTTTCCAGCCTTTAGGTTTATGATTAATCAACACTTTTTTGGCTCTGTATAACTCCTTTTTTCAGCCACCAGGTTCCAGATGCTAACATGATGCCAAACAGACTTCCTTGGACAGACAACCCCACCAGTGTGTCCTGGATCCCTGTTTCCCCAGATCCCTGCCCACTAGGGAAGAGACAGGCTGGGAGTATGGATCAAACTGTCAATGCCCATGTTCAGCAGTGAAGCAATTACAGATGCCAGATCATCCACCTTCTTCCCCCCATAATGACCCTGGGTCCATACTCCCAGAGGAATAAAGAATATGAAAGCTATCAGGGGAGTGAATGGGATATGGAGTTCTGGTGGTGGGAATTGTGTGGAGTTGTACTCTTTATTATATGTTTTTTTTTTCAGTTTTCTTTTTATAAATATTTTTTTAAGTGGCAGATTTCTTTATGGGTCCAGGTTCAATGTATACTCATCTTGTTCCCATCTTATAGTTTTGAATTGACTTCATAACACTGTTTAAAATACTGAAAATACATCAGTCAGAAATCAAGAAATCAGATGTGTCAAGAAAATGCCTGACTTGAGTAGGGATTTTTCCTTGTGATTTGCATGGCCTAGGTCCAAACCCTGGCCTCATGTGAGAGGTGCTATGACACTGAAGAAAACTCCGGTGCTGTGGTATAGCCTCTCTCTCTCTCTTTCCCTCTCTCTCTCTCTCTCCTCCATGAATCCTTCTCCCTCTTTCTGAAAAAGTGACCAAAAAATGTTGAAACTCACTACACATGCATGAGAGCATGTGCGTGTGTGTGTGCGCCTACACACACACACACACACACACACACACACACACACACACTATCCTCTTAATCTAAAGAGACAATGAAATTAGTGTGTAATATAATAATGTGATGACACTATAATTGTCTTTTTTAATTCCACTATTGGGAGATGAATGGTTTATAGTCAACAGTAAAATACAATAGTTTGTACATGCATAACATTTACCAGTTTTCCATGTTAACAGTAAAACCCCAACTAGGCCCTCCTCTGCCTTCCTGGTTCAGATCTTGTAATTTTCTTTCATTTATTTCCCTCCATGTTTTCATGTTGACATGATTCCACCTTTTCTGACAGACTCTTTATTTCATTATTATTATTATTATTTGACTTGTTTTTATGTTTCCAAGTAAAGAGTGAAATGTGAAAAAAATGAGAGAGGGGGGTGAAACACTACAGCTATACAACATTATATATGATGCTTTCTTTTTGCAGGGTATTCTTATATATTGTGCCATGGGCTCAAACTTGTGTTTTTGAAAATGATAATGTGCATGCTTTCATGTGAACAGTCACTTTGCCCAAAAAATATTTAGGAATAGAAGTTAATACTGGTGATAACTTTTTTCAGGAGCCTCAGTTAGGTGGATATGGCAGTCATACAGACATTCAAAGAATTCTTTCCTGGAAGAAGAAGTAGTAAGATCAGAGTCAACAAGGCTGTAGGCAATAAAGTAAGTGTAGTTGGAATAAAATTAGCCAGAGTCCAATACATAGGAAGTCAGACCTGAGACTGAACCAGGGCCAAACTTCTGTGACTTTGTGAGTCATGTAGGTACTTGTGTACTGTTGAAAAGAGAACTGAAAGCTACTGAAGGTATTTAGGTGAATAAGAGGTGTTTGATGGTTTAAAACATTTCTGTAGAATGACAGATAGAATGATGTCAGGAGCAAGAATAGACAGACTAGGCAGTTTACATGTAACTGTTCAATGGAAAATTCAATAAAAGCCAGTGACTTACTGTGATTACGTTACTCTAAATTATTTATGAATTTACTAACATACTGGCCACTCTGGGATGTGTCAAATATTGGCTATATATACCTGTTTGCATAGAAATTCCTCTCATTCATAAGGATTCTGCTAGAACATCTCAAATTTACATGTTTTTTTTCTTTCTTTACTGAACTAAAAGCCATAATAAATAGTTGCCAAAAAGTCAGATACAGGACATAGACCTTATTGTTGATTGCTGGACATATATATACCACAACACTAACACTTCCTTTAGTGTGCTTGGGGCTGAGACTGGAACTAGGTCAAGCACATGGCAAAGCAGTGAACTATCCAACCAGCTGACTTATTTTGCTGACCCAATCCCTATTCTATAGGAATCCCATCTTTAATTTATTTGAAAAATGCTTTTAATTATCTCTTTATTTTCCCCAGTAGACTAGATATTAGATGCCTACATGTCTTGATATATACCCTGATAGTTTTTTTTTTTTTTTTAGAACCTGAATATGTGATTTGGTGTCATTAATCTTGGAGATTTTTTTTCCAGACCACTGCTCAGCTCTGGTTTATGATGGTGCAGGGGATTGAACTTGGGACTTTGGAATCTCAAGCCTGAGATTCTCTCTTTTTGCATAATCACTATGCTATCTACCCATGCACCTCTTGAAGAATTATTCCCAAGTTAAAGTCACAATTCTCCATGGAAGACATGAGAGGAGGAGCCAGGGAGGCCTTAGGGGAAACTTCCTCAGTATTTTTGTGAGGGGGTCCTGTGTATCTCCTGAGAGCTGCAATCACAGTCAAGAGGAACCAAGGTGTGGCCCAGAGCAAAATGTCCCAGAGACAGAGAGCCTGTCTGGCAAAAAAGGAGTAGACAATTTGGGGATCCTCCTGATAAGAAAGAAGGTTGCCCATGACAGCGGGGTCTCAGGAAAATAAAAAGAAGAAAAAGAACCACAGTGCCTTCATAAACACAAGGCTGCAGAGAGCCAAGCAGCCGTATACTTACCTGGGGGCAGGACACCTTTGTAAGTCTGCCACTTGTGTGTAGCCAAGAGGGGGTCACCCCACACTGGACACCAGATGTTGGGCGAGCATCATGCAAGAGAGAGGTGACCCAGAAACTAAGCTTGTGGCAGCAAGACAATTTAAATATTTATTCATCTGAACACCCCAGAGTCAGGTGGTAGCCCACCTGGTTAAGCAATGTGTCACAAACCATAATGGCCAGTATCAGCCTCCAGGTCTGCATGGTCACCCTCCTCCATGTCAGGACACTGAAGAGACAAGACAGAAACAGAAGTGGCTTGACAATACCAAACATGGTCAATAAAGGGGCGAAGAAAAGTGGAAATGGTAGGAGCTTCCTTAGCAACTGTTGCTAGGGGGTTACCTGGTAGAATTAATAATACTCTGTGGTCTTGAGGGTAGAAAATAAATATGTCAAATGAGGAGAAAAGTTGGGGGAATAGGGTGGAGGCTTTAAGTCATTTGTTAGACAAAGCAGAACATTGATATACAGATAATAAATGAACAGGACATAGTATCAGGGAATGCAGGATGGAGCAGGATTAATGTAATAAAGAATTCTGGCTCCTGGATGTGGGAAAATGCAGGATGTTTTATGAGGCAGAGAAGTCTTATATGGCAGGTAACCTTTTGAGGTTCCTATGTCCCCATTTTTTATTTATTTTTTATTTATTTAATTTTTTATTTAAGAAAGTATTAATTAACAAAACCATAGGGTAGGAGGGGTACAATTCCACACAATTCCCACCACCCAATCTCCATTTTCAACCCCCTCCCGTGATATCTTTCCCATTCTCTATCCCTCTGGGAGCATGGACCCAGGGTCATTGTGGGTTGCAGAAGGTAGAAGGTCTGGCTTCTGTAATTGCTTCCCCGCTGAACATGGGCGTTGACTGGTCAGTCCATACTCCCAGTCTGCCTCTCTCTTTCCCTAGTAGGGTGGGTCTCTGGGTAAGTGGTGGGGTCTTCATTGGTGAGGTCTTCAGTCTAGGGAAGCCTGGCAGGCATCTTGATGACATCTGGAACCTGGTGATTGAAAAGAGAGTTAACATACAAAGCCAAACAAATTGTTGAGCAATCATGGACCCAAAACTTGGAATAGTGGAGAGGAAGTGTTAGGGGGGTATTCACTGCAAACTCTAGTGTACATCTGCTTTCAGGTATATATTCTGCAGTACTTTATGGATATGTGTGAACATATGCTCTCTCTCACAGAAACTGGTGTATATCTAGGTTTTCAGACTTTGTTAGAAAGTGAACCACCTGAGATGGAATTAGAGTATACTATGAAAGGAAAGGTCTCACCCGAGTAATGAAGCTGAAGGGTTGTCATTCCACATGTAAATTCTCTGGACACAGTCTGAAGTGAAGCATGTTGAGGTGGCTATCATTGTGTTGGTTAGGTTGTGATTGGCAGATGCAATATTATTTTACATGGATTGGGAGAGGCATACGGGAAAGTGGGTACAATGGTTCCAGGACTGGGGGAAGTAGAGGCTCTATAGTGGAGATGTGAGGTTCCTGCCATCTTAGGGTTCGAAAAGACAATCGATAGTTAATGTTATCATAAAATTATTTGGTAATTGGGTTAACTTTGAAAAGTCCTTTTGTTAGGGTTTGCTGTACAGTACCCAGTATCTTGTATATAGCTGTGCTATTGTTTGCTTCTGATCTACTTGGTCTAGGCTTTTGAGAGAGTCTGCATACCAATTACACAGCCTACATATTGAAAACATTCAGTTTGTGTTTTGAAAAACTTTGAGACATACAATTAATTTTCCCCCTCTTGTATTAATTAACTAGTGATTTATATGACTACATTTTACTAGGAGTGTACACAAACACCATTCCCACCACCAAAAGACTGTGAGCCATCCCTCCCACCCACTCCAACCCCCCACTGGCCCAGGAAGCTGCATGTCTACCCCTCAACACAGGGTTTTTACTACTTACAATTTGGTCAGGTCCTGCTTTTAGTTTCCGTTTCAGATCTCGTTCCTCAACTTCTGTTGATGAGTGGCATCATCCCATACTCATCTTATCTTTCTGACTTAGCTCACTTAACATAATTCCTTCTAGCTCTGTCCAAGATGGGTCAGAGAAGGTGGGTTCATTGTTCTTGATAGCTGCGTAGTATTCCATTGTGTATATATACCACAGCTTTCTCAGCCACTCATCTGGTGTTGGGCACCTGGGTTGCTTCCAGGTTTTAGCTATTATGAATTGTGCTGCTATGAACATAGGAGTAAACACCTCTTTTTGGTTGGGTGTTATGGAGTTCTTGGGGTATAAGCCCAGGAGGGAAATTACTGGATCATATGGAAGGTCCATGGCTAGCCTTCTGAGATTTTCCAGACTGCTCTCCACAGAGGCTGGACCAATTTATATTCCCACCAGCAATGAAAAATCGTTCCTCTGTCCCCACAACCTCTTCAGCATTTGTTGCTGCTGTCCTTTTTCATGTATGCCATTCTTACAGGAGTGTGGTGGTATATTAGTGTTGTCTTAATTTGCATTTCTCTGATAATCAGAGACCTAGAGCAGTTTTTCATAAGTTTTTTAGCCTTTTGGATCTCCTATGTAGTGAATGTTTTGTTCATATCCTCTGCCCAATTTCGGATGGGGTCATTTGCTTTTTTGGAGCTAAGTTTGCTGAGCTCTTTATATATTTTGTTGATTAGTTTCTTGTCTGATGTATAGCATGTGAAGATTTTCTCCCATTCTGTGAGGGGTCTCTTTGTTTGTTTAATAGTTTCTATGGATGTGCAGAAGCTTTCAATTTGATGTAGTCCCGTTGGTTTGTTTCTGATTTAGTCTTCCTTGCAATTGGGTTTGATTCATCAAAGATGTCCTTGAGGTGTAGGTGGGAAAGTGTTTTACCAATGTTTTCCTCTAAGTATTTGATTGTTTCTGGTCTGACATCTAGGTCTTTGATCCATTTGGAGTTGATTTTTGTTTCTGGTGAGATAAAGTGGTTCAATTTCATTCTTCTGCATATTACAACCCAGTTTGATCAGCACCATTTATGGAAGAGAGCCTCCTTTTTCCATTTAATCCTTTGGGCCCCCTTATCAAAGATTATATGTCTATAGGTGTGGGGATTTATTTCTGGGCTTTTAATTCTGTTCCACTGGTCTGTGTGCCTATTTTTGTTCCAGTACCATGGTGTTCTGATGATGATGGCTTTGTAATATAGTTTAAGGGCTAGGAGTGTGATGCCTCCATTTCTGTTCCTTTTTCTTAAGATGGTTTTGGCAATTCTAGGTGTTTTCATGTTTCAGATAAATGATTGTAGTGTTTGTTCTATTCTTTTAAAGAAGCTTGATGGATCTTTGGTAGGTATTGCATTAAATTTGTATATGGCTCTGGGGAGAATATTCATTTTGATGATATTTATTCTTCCAATCAATGAGCATGGGATATCTTTCCATTTCTTGGTATCAGTTTCTATTTCCTTGAAGAGTGACTCATAGTTTTCAGTATATAAGTCTTTGACTTCTTTGGTCAACTTTATTCCTAGGTATTTGATTGATTTTGTTGAAACAGTAAATGGGAGTGATTTCTGGATGTATTCTTCTTCTTCAGATTTAGTGTTTGCATAAAGAAATGCCACTGATTTTTGTACATTGATTTTGTAGCCTGATACCTTGCTATATTGCCTAATAACTTCCAGTAGTTTTCTGCTGGATTCTTTAGGTTTTTCTATGTATACTATCATATCATCTGCAAATAGTGAGAGCTTGACTTCTTCCCTTCCAATCTGTATTCCTTTGATTCCTTTCTCTTGCCTGATTGCTATGGCAAGAACTTCCAATACTATGTTGAAGAGTAATTGTGACAGTGGACAGCCCTGTCTAGTTCCCGATCTGAGGAGGAATGATTTCAGCTTCAGTCCATTGAATATGATGTTGGCTGTAGGTGTGCTATATATAGACTCCACTATCTTGAGGAATTTACTATCTATTCCCATTTTTTGTAGAGTTTTGAGCATGAAAGGGTGTTGGATTTTGTCAAAGGTTTTCTCTGCATCTAGTGAGATAATCATGTGGTTTTTGGCTTTGCTTTTATTGATGTGGTGAATGACATTGATTAACTTATGGATGCACTGGATCGACCTTCTCGTGGTGCATCCCATGAGTACGGATTCATTGGGGAAACTGACGATTCTTCCTAGCTGACTGAATCCACATGGATCCCAGTCACTTTCAAAGCCAGCAACAAGCAGCTCCTGACAGCTTTCAACCTGACTCTGTTGACTGGCTACGGAAGAAGGGCAAACACTAGAAGTAGAACTTATGGATGTTGAACCAGCTTTGCATTCCTGGGATGAATCCCACTTGGTCGTGATGAACAATCTTTTTGATATGTTGCTGTATCCGGTTGGCCAAGATCTTGTTTAATATTTTGGCATCTATGTTCATCAGAGATATTGGCCTGTAGTTTTCCTTTTTTGTTCTGTCCCTATCAGCTTTTGGTATCAGGGTGATGTTGGCTTTATAGAAGGTGGAAGGGAGTATTCCTGTTTCTTCAGTCTTATGGAAAAGCTTAAGAAGTATGGGTACTAACTGTTTCCTGAAAGTTTTGTAGAATTCATTTGTGAAGCCAGTGGTCCAGGACTTTTGTTGTTGAGGAGGTTCTTAATAAAGGTTTCAATTTCTTTGTCTGTGATTGGTGCATTTAGGTTTTGTAGTTTTTCTTGGTTCAGTTTTGGAAGGGCATATGCTTCTAGGAATTGTTCCATTTCTTCCAGATTCTCTAGCTTGGTGGCGTATAGTTCATTATAGAAGTTTCGCAGGATTATCTGGATTTCTGTGGTATCAGTTGTGATATCTCCTCCATCGTTGACAATTCTATTAATTTGAGTCTTCTCTCTTTTTTGTTTGGTGAGTCTGGCTAGAGGTTTGTCAATTTTGTTTAATCTTTCAAAGAACCAACATTTGGCTTCATTTATCTTTTGTATGGTTCTTTTATTTTTGATGTTGTTTATTTCTGCTCTAACTTTAGTGATTTCTGTCCTTCTGGTTGCTTTAGGGTTCTTTTGTTCCTCTTCCTCTAAGTCCTTGAGGTGTGCAGTAAGGTCGTTCATTTGAGCTTTTTCTTGGTGTTTAATATGTGCTTGTATGGCTATAAGTTTCCCTCTCAGTACTGCTTTAGCTCTGTCCCAAATTTATTGATATGTTGTGTCTTCATTTTCATTTGTTTCCAGGAACATTTGAATTTCCTGCTTGAGTGAGGCTCTGACCCAGTGGTTCTTAAGGAGTATATGGTTTAGTTTCCAAATTCTGTGACTAATAATAATTTTCTGTTTGTTGTTAAATGTTAGTTTTACTCCACTGTGGTCTGAGAAGATACTTGGGATTATTTCAATGTTCTTGAATTTATTGATGCTGTCTTTATGGCCTTACATGTGGTCTATCCTTGAGTATGTGTTATGTGGATTTGAAAAGAAGGTGTATTCCAGTTTTTTGGGGTGAAGGACTCTGAAAATGTCCAAGAGGCCTAGTCTGTCAATCTCTTCATTCAATTCTCTTGTATCTTTATTGGTTCTCTGCTTAGTTGATCTAAGTGTGAGAATGGTGTATTGAAGTCCCACTATTATTGTATTACTATTGATGTATTTTTGAAATTCTTTCAGTACGTGCTTGACATATTTAGATGGTCCCTCATTGGGTGCATAGATGTTAATAACTGTTAAGTTTTCTTGACTGATTGATCCTCTAATATTTATATAATGTCATTGCCTATCTTTTATTACTTTATTTAATTTAAAATCTATCGTGTCTGAGATGAGAATGGCTGTTCCTGCCCTGTTTTGTGGTCCGTTAGCCTGTATGATAGTTTTCCATCCTTTCACTTTAAGTCTGTGTTTATCTTGTTGTGACAGATGGGATTCTTGCAAGCAGCATATGGTTGTATTATGTTTTCTGATCCATCCCCCAACTCTGTGCCTTTTGATGGGTGAGTTTAAGCCATTAATGTTTATTGATATTATGTATTTAATGTATTGTAGTGCCTTTGTTCAAAAAAAAATTTTGTTTGCTCTGTTATATTGCCATTCTCTTCTGGCTTTTAGAGTTTGAGTGGAGAAATATGCAGATAATCTTATGGTTACTTCTGGCTGATTTGTAGTTTCTTCTGGGCTCTTGTCTTCATTCATTGGAGTGGCAGTTTTATTTGTTTTTGATCTACTCATTTTTTTTGATTTATGTGTTTCTTTTTTTATGCTCTGATGTTCCTCAGTTGTTGTGTCTTGAGCACAAGCAACACTGTACTAAATACCTTTATGACAATTGCACTCACCAATGTCTGGAATTACAGCAGCAACTGAAGCAAGTATTGAAGCAGTTTAATCACTACCAGTTATCCAAACAGTTTCTCCAGTCTGTGATAGACTAGTAACCAAATCCCAGTAAAGAAGAAAGAGAAAAGAAAGAAGGGATAGCAAGAATAGATAGTTATGTGAATCTACTATCCACTGTATATTCTAGGGGTAACAAGATTGGAAAGGGAAGTAGAGCAGAGATACACACATAGAGAGTCCACTCTGTGTCAGATTTCTTCCCCAAAATAATTCACAAATTCAGAAAGGCTAAGAAGAAGGAAGAAGTGTATGACAAGATAAAAAAAAATGAAAAAAGAGACAAGAGAGAGAAAAGAGAAAAGATAAGAAAAAGAGCTGTAATTAAAGAGCTGTGAAAGGAAAGTTTTTTTGATTACTTTATTTTTAATTTAATTTAATTTAATTTTTTAATTATCTAGGTGGAGGAGGGAGGGGAGAGTCTGTAGGAGGAGGTAGGAGTAACAAGACAAGTTACTCCCACAATAGATAAGATGCCCACTACCCTAGCAATGAAAGATACCCTAAGAGTTAATTATGATCATCCTAAAGGGGGGGATACATGCCTTTATATAATATTAATAATAAAATAGAGCAGGGTAAAAAAAAATCCCTGTCCCAGATTACCTCAAAACTCGTGATCAGAGACAGCTGATTGTTAAGAAAGAGAAAAAAAATCCTCAGCACTAGACAAGGATAGCTGAAATAGACAGTTAAGCAAATCTACTATCCACTGTATATTCTAGGGGTAGCTAAAGGAGGAAGGGAAGTTGATCAGAGATACTCACAGTGAAAGTCCAACTCTGAGTCAGAATTATTCCACAAAATAATTCCCAAATGTGTATCAGTGAATTCAAAAAAGCACACTGTTTGGTGGTGTGGGGGGATGGGGCATGTGGCTTTGGAAGCTGTAGGATTAAGGAAGAAAGGATTACAAGAATGATAAAAAGAAAAAAAAAGAAAGAGAGAGAAAAAAGGATAAGAAAAAGAATAGACATAAAAGTGCAGTGAAAGGAAAGAGTTTTTAATTTATTTATTTTTATTTATTTAATTAGCTATGTTGGGTTAGGTGGGGGGTTTGGCTACTTAGAAAGAAAAAATGCCAGAGGTTTCAGAATGGTATAGACTTAGAATGAATGATACTCCCTGATGGGACAGGAATCTTGGTAAAGAAAGAGGCTCAGCAGGGGAGCCTTCTAGGAGATGGTCCCCAGGGACTGGTTATGGGGGGAGGGAGAGAAGGTGTGCTTAATAATTTAAAAGAAAGAAAAAAAATTCCCCTTTATTTCTACTCTTTTTTAACCCAAATTAAGTTATAGTCGCCTCCTTGGTGTTACCGCCAGGACCCCTTATTGACTGGCCTACTAAAGGCAGAAAATCCTACTGTTTCCAGAAGATGTGGTCAGAGCTCAAACAACTAGCAACTTCTCTGTCTGCCATCTTCTGGGAACCCCCCCATGTCCCCCTTTTGCTGAACCCCTCTAGCATTCAAGAAATATCAATTCTGAAATGAGTACAGCCTATAATGTTCCTAGATATGACCATAGACTCTGAGCTCAGACATACAAGAACACAGAAGTTACACAGGCTCCTGTGCAGAATATGGGCCCCAGATCAGCTTTATGGGTTTTTCAGTTAATGATAATTATATAATTTTTCAATATTCTGGAGTTATTCTCTTCCCTCATACAGCCATCTTTTCCTAGTTACAATGCTGACACTATATCACCAGATATATTTAGCCCACCAGAATGTTAGTTGCCAGGCTAAGGCAAAAATTAGGAATTCCATAGACCCTTGGAATATACCTAAAATAGACCTACTAGCTTTTTCCAGAATAGAGAACCCACATCTCATCTGATATATTCTTACCTTTAGGTTCTTGATTATTGAACAATTTGTTATGTCTTATATCACTGATATTACAGGGATTTCATTTAATCCATATAGCGTTTCATGTCAAATGACAATTTTGAAAATATTTATTCTTCCAAATCACAAATGTTGGATATATTTACTTTTAGAAAAATTGATGTCAGAAGAACAATACAACCCACAAAAAATAGTAATAGATTTTTAAAACATAGAAGCTACATATGAAAATAAAATAATCTTTTCTCAATATATGCAGTGTAATTGATATGCAGACACTCTCAAAAGCCTAGACCAAGTAGATCAGAAGCAAACAATAGCACAGCTATATACAAGATACTGGGTACTGTACAGCAAACCCTAACAAAAGGGCCTTTCAAAGTTAACCCAATTACCAAATAATGTGATAATAACATTAACTATCGCTTGTCTTTTTGAACCCTAAGACAGCAGGAATCTCACATCTCCACTATAGAGCCTCTACTTCCCCCAGTCCTGGAACCATTGTATAGGGCCCACTTTCCCATATGCCTCTCCCAATCCATATCAAATAATGTTACATCTGCCGATCACAACCTAAGCAACACAATGATAGCCACCTCAACATGCTTCACTTCAGACTGTGTCCAGAGAATTTACGTGTGGAATGACAACCCTTCAGCTTCATTACTCGGGTGAGACCTTTCCTTTCATAGTATACTCTAATTCCATCTCAGGTGGTTCACTTTTTTAAAAAGTCCCAAAAGCTAGATATACACCAGTTTCTGTGAGAGAGAGCATATGTTCACACGTATCCGTAAACTACTACAAAATATATACCTGAAAGCAGATGTACACTAGAGTTTGCAGTGAATACCCCCCTAACACTTCCTCTCCACTATTCCAAGCTCTGGGTCCATGATTGCTCAACAATTTCTTTGGCTTTGTATGTTAACGCTCTTTTCAGTCACCAGGTTCCAGATGTCATCAGGATGCCGGCCAGGCTTCCCTGGACTGAAGATCCCACCAATGTGTCCTGGAGCTCCGCTTCCCCAGAGACCCACCCTACTAGGGAAAGAGAGAGGCAGACTGGGAGTATGGACTGACCAGTCAATGCCCATGTTCAGCGTGGAAGCAATTACAGAAGCCAGACCTTCTACCTTCTGCAACCCACAATGACCCTGGGTCCATGCTCTCAGAGGGATAGAGAATGGGAAAGCTATCAGGGGAGAGGTGAGATATGGAGATTGGGTGATGGGAATTGTGTGGAATTGTACCCCTCCTACCCTATGGTTTTGTTAATTAATGCTTTCTTAAATAAAAAAAGAAAGAAAAGAAAATAATGAAGAAAATTAAGTTAGATGTTGTATACTGATATATATATATATATATACATATATATATATATATATACATATATATATATTTCACAGTTGACAATATGTAATACTCAGTACTTAAGAGGATATTTGGGGGAGGCAGAGATAAGATGGTGACTGGAATGTAGCAACACCCATGGGCTCTGACTTCAACTGCTAGAAAGCCTTGAAATCCTGGCCTTCAGCGAGACAAGCAAGGAGGCATCCTAAAGGTAGACCAGAGAGGCGATTATAATTCAATTTGGGTTAAAAATTAGAGCAAAAAGAAAGGAAATTTCTTGATTATTTCTCTCAGCCCCCCTCTCCCCATAACCAGACCCCAGGGGTAGGGAGCTGCTTCTAGCAGGCTCCCCATGGAGCTCCTTTCTTTACCAAGATTCCTGGCCCACAGGGGTGCCATTAAACCCTGCTTCCAAATTTCTAGGATATTTATGTTGTTCCTCTGAGTAAGGGACTTAGACACATTCAAGTAACAATTAGCTAATCAAGCAAGCCTCACCCAGCCTAGGAAATACTGCTTGAAAGTTTTTTTTTTTTTTTTTTTCACATTTGTTTTGTATTGTGTTTTCTTTCTCAATCAGTTGTCTAGACTAAATGTACATAGGCTAACAGGAATCTGTGCAACCTGTAGACCCACTGCTTGGGCTTTTTACTCTGTTCTATTTTACAAATACTATTATATATACACGCATATCCCTTCCCCCTACCAGGTGACCAAAATTAACTCTTAATATGGTTTCCATTGCTAGATGACAAGAATTATCACCCACTGTGAGAGAAACTTGTCTCACTTTTCATTCCTCCTCTATACACTATTGCCATTCTCCCACCTCCAAGCCAATTAAATATATATATATATATATATATATATATATATATATATATATATATACATATATATACAACACTCCTTTCACTACTTTTTTTTCTGTTTCCTTATTTTTTCTTTTCTATATTTTTCCCTGTCTTCCTTTCTCCCTTCCTCCTTCCTCTGTGTTCTGAATTCACTGACACTTATTTGTAAATTATTTCAGGGAAGAAATCTGATGCAGAGCGGACTCTTTTTGTGTGTGTCTCTGCTCTACTTCCCCTTCCCCTTTTGATAACCCAAAAATATACAGTGGACAGTAGATTTTCATAATTATCTATTCCTGGTATCCCTTTTTTCCTTTCTCTTTCTTTTTCATTTAGATTTGGTTGCTATCTTTTCTTGAACTGAAGACATGGTGGGACTAACTGGTATTGGTTAAACTGCTTCAGTCATTGCTTAAGTTACTATTGTAATTTCCGAGGGTGGTGATTGCATTTGTCATAAAGGTATTTAGTATAATGTGGCTTGTACATAAAACAAAGCAACTGAGGAACAGAACATAAAAATAAAAAAACACATTAAAATTAGACCAATTAAAATTAGGTAGACCAAGAGCAAATAAATCTGCTAATACAATGAATGAAAATAAGAGCCTAGAAAAAACTACAAGTCATCCAGAAGTAACCATAGATAAGAAAAGCATGCAAGAAATAATAAATTTATTAATCACAGAAATGAAAACAACTTTGGAGGAAAGGAATAGCATTATTAGGGAAACAACAGATGAGACCCTCAAGGAAAATACTAACTGCCTTGAGGCAATTAGAGAACTGAAAGCTGAAATGGCTGTAATGAAGAAAGCAGCCTAGGGAAGGTAAAGCAGACTAGCAGAAGCAGAAAACAGAATTAGTCAGACAGAGGATGAGCTAGAGAAAACTAAGAAAGAGGTGAAAGAGGTCAAAAAGAGATTGAGAGACACTGAAAACAACAACAGAGACATATGGGATGATCTCAAAAGAAGTAACATTCATATAATTGGCCTGCCAGAGGAAGAAAGAGAGGAAGGGGAAGCAAGAATTCTAGAGGAAATTATAGAAGAAAACTTCTCAGACCTGAACAACAGAAAGGACATTAATATCCAAGAGGCTCAGAGAATCCCAAACAGAATCAACCCAGACCAGAAGACACCAAGACACATCGTAGTCACAATGAAAAGAAGGATAAAGAAAGGATCTTAAATGCTGCAAGAGAAAAACAAAAAAAATCACATAGAGGGGAAAACCTATAAGACTATCAGCAGACTTTTCTACCCAAACTCTAAAGGCCAGAAGAGAATGGCAAAATATCTATTGAGTCCTGAATAAAAAAGGGTTTCAACCAAGGATAATATATCCTGTTAGACTTTCATTCAAACTAGATGCAGTCCTCAAAACCTTCTCAGACAAACAACAGTTAAAGGAAGCAACCATCACCAAACCAGCCCTGAAAGAGGTTCTAAAAGACCTCTTATAAACAAGAACATCACTATAATACTTGCAACATATCAAATAAAAACTTGTTGAACAATGGCATTACAACACATTAAATCCATAATATCAGTAAATGTCAATGGCTTAAACTCACCCAGCAAAAGGCAGAGTGGGAGGATGGATCAGAAAACATAACCCAACCATATGCTGCTTGAAAAATCCCAATTGACCCAACTAGATAAACACAGTCTTAAAGTGAAAGGACAGAAAACTATTCTGCAGGCTAATGGACCACAAAAAAAGACAGGAACATCCATTCTCATCTCAGACAAAATAGATTTTAGATTAAATAAAGTAGAAAAAGATAGGCAAGGTCATTACATAATGATTAAAGGATCAATCAGCCAAGAAGATATAACAATTATTAACATCTATGCACACAATGAGGGACCATCTAAATACATCAAACAACTTCTCAAAGAACTTCAAAAATACATCAATAGTAATACAATAATAGTGGGAGACTTTAACACCCCACTCTCACACTTAGACAGATCAACAAAACACAGAATCAACAAAGAAACAAGAGAATTAAATGAAGAGTTGGACAGACTAGACCTCTTGGACATGTTCAGAGTCCTTCACCCCCCAAAATTGGATTACACCTTCTTTTCAAATCCACATAACACATACTCAAGGATAGACCACATGTTAGGCCACAAAGACAGCATCAATAAATTCAAGAGCATTGAAATCATCCCAAGTATCTTCTCAGACCATTAACAACAAACAGAAAATTATTAAAAGTCATAGAATCTGGAAACTAAACAACATACTTCTTAAGAACCACTAAATTAGAGAGACATTCAAGCAGGAAATTTAAATGTTCCTGGAAACAAATGAAAATGAAGACACAACACATCAATACATTTGGGACACAGTTAAAGCAGTACTGAGAGGGAAACTCATAGCCATACAATTACATATTAAACTGCAAGAAAAAAACCCAAATAAACAACCTTACTGCACACCTTAAGGACTTAGAGGAAGAGGAACAAAGGAACCCTAAAAAAACTAAAAGGACAGAAATCACTAAAATTAGAGCAGAAATAAACAACATCAAAAATAAGAGAAATATACAGAAGATCAATGAAGCTAAATGTTGGTTCTTTGAAAAATTAAACAAGATTGACAAACCACTAGCCAGACTCACCAAACAAAAAAGGGATAAGACTCAAATTCATAGAATTAAAAACGATGGGATATCACAATTGACACCACAGAAATCCAGAAAATCATGTGAAACTTCTATGAAGAACTATATGCCACCAAGCTAGAAAATATGAAAGAAATGGAAGAATTCCTAGAAACATTTGCCCTTCCAAAACTGAAACAAGAAGAACCACAAAACCTAATTGTACCATTCAGAAAGAAATCAAAACAATTATTAAAAATCTCCCCAACAACAAAATCCTGGACCAGATGACTTCACAAATAAATTATATAAAACCTTCAGGAAATAGTTAATACCCATACTTCTAAAGCTTTTCCACTGGATTGAAGGAAAAGGTACACTCCCTTCTACCTTCTATGAAGCCAACATCACCCTGATACCAAAAGCTGATAGGGACAGAACACAAAAGGAAAACTACAGACCAATATACCAATATCCCTGATGAACATAGATGCCAAAATATTAAACAAGATCTTGGCCAACCGGATATAGCAGCACATCAAAAAGATTGTTCATCACGACCAAGTGGGATTCATCCCAGGAATGCAAGGCAGGTTCAACATCCATAAGTCAATCAATGTCATTCACCACATCAATAAAAGCAAAGCCAAAAAACACAGGATTGTCTCAATAGATGCAGAGAAAGCCTTTGACAAAATCCAACACCCATTCATGCTCAAAACCCTGCAAAAAATGGGAATAGATGGGAAATTCCTAAAGATAGTGGAATCCATATATAGCACACCAACAGCCAACATCATACTCAATAGACAGAAGCTGAAAGCATTCCCCCTCAGGTCGGGGACTAGACAGGGCTGCCCACTATCACCATTACTCTTCAACATTGGAAGTTCTTGCCATAGCAATCAGTCAAGAGAAAGAAATCAAAGGAATACAGATTCGAAGGGAAGAATTCAAACTCTCACTATTTTCAGATGACATGATAGTATACAGAGAAAAACCCAAAGAATCCAGTAGAAAACTACTGGAAGTTATTAGGCAATATAGCAAGGTATCAGGCTACAAAATCAATGTACAAAAATCAGTGGCATTTCTTCATGCAAACACTAAAACTGAAGAAGACATCCAGAAATCATTCCCATTCACTATTGCAACAAAATTAACAAAATACCTAGGAGTAAAGCTGACCAAAGAAGTGAAAGACTTGTATACTGAAAACTATGAGTCACTCTTCAAGGAAATATAAACTGATATCAAGAAATTGAAAGGCATTCCATGCTCATGGATCGCAAGAACAAATATCATCAAAATGAATATTTTCCCCAGAGCCATATACAAATTTAATGCAATACCCATCAAAGTTCCACTAAGCTTCTTTAAGAAAACAGAACAAAAACTACATTCATTTTTCTGGAACCAGAAAAATGGAACTGCTGAACCTATCTTGAGAAAAAGAAACAGAAACAGAGGCATCACACTCCCAGATATCAAACTATATTATAATGCCATCATCGTCAAAACAACATGGTAGTGGAACAAAAATAGGCACACAGACCAGTGGAACAGAATTGAAAGCCCAGATCTAAACCCCCACACCTATGTACATCTAATCTTTGATAAGGAGGCCCAAAGTATTAAATGGTAGAAGGAGGCTCTCTTCAATATATGGTGCTGGGAAAACTGGGTTATAATATGCAAAAGAATGAAACTGAACCACCTTATCTCACCAGAAACAAAAATCAACTCCAAATGGATCAAAGACCCGGATGTCAGACCAGAAACTATCAAATACTTAGAGGAAAACATTGTTGAAACACTTTCCCACCTAAACCTCAAGGACATCTTTGATGAAACAAACAAACCCAATTGCAAGGAAGACTAAAGCAGAAACAAACCAATGGGACCACATCAAATGGAAAAGCTTCTGCACAGCCAAAGAAACTATCACACAAACAAAGAGAACCCTCACAGAATGGGAGAAGATCTTCACATGCCAAACATCAGACAAGAGACTAATCACCAAAATATACAGAGAACTCAGCAAACTTAGCACCAAAAAAGCATATAACCCCATCCAAAAATGGGCAGAGTGTACGAACAAGACATTAACTTCAGAGGAGATCCAATAGGTTAGCAAACATATGAAGAGGATATTTGGATTTACTCATCAATTGATAGACTAATTTGTGAATAGCATGATTAATAATTATAATGCAGTTTCACTAAAGATATTGACTACTAAATTGTTAATAATCAACAGAAAATCTGTTAGAGTAATTTCAATCATTTTACTGTTCATTTATTTTATTTTTTAATGTTTTATTTATTCATTTTTAGTGCCCTTGTTTTATTGTTGTAGTTATTATTTCTGTTGTTATTGATGTTGTCATTGTTGGGTACGACAGAGAGAAATGGAGAGAGGAGGGGAAGACAGAGAGGAGAGAGAAACATAGACACCTGCAGACCTGCTTCACCACCTGTGAAGCAACGCCCCTGCAGGTGGGGAGCCAGGGGCTCAAACCACGATACTTACGCCAGTCCTTGTGCTTCATGCCACATGCACTTGACCCGCTGAACTACCATCCAGCTCCCAATGTTAATTTATTTTTAATGAAATATATACAGAAAGAAAGATGCATAAGAGACCAGATCATTGATCATCTCTGGTGTCTATTGTTGGTGGGGACTGAAATAGGGGTCTCAGAGTATCATGCATTATGTTTTTTCTAGAACATATTAAGTCTTATAAACCCTCATTTAATTGATTCTTTTCATTGCATTTATAAAAAGTTTGCTTCTGTACTGCCTTCAGGATTATCACCGAAGCTTGGTGCTTTCACTCCACACTTGACTGTCAATTATTACTTCCTTCCTTCCTTCCTTCCTTCCTTCCTTCCTTACTTCCTTCCTTCTTTCCTTCCCTCCTTCCTTCCTTCTTTTCTTCCTTCCTTCTGTTCTTCCTTCCTCCCTCCCTTCCTTTCATTTTTCTATATTTTTATTTAACAAGACAGAGAAAAATTGGTACAGAACAGAGAAATCTGAAAGAATCCAATTTAAAAGTAACCCTGGAAAATCTGCATGCTTTCCCAAGCTCTATTTTATTTTATGCAGTATCATCTTTTAAATTTTATGAATTTAGAGGAATTAATGAAATACATCATTTAAATTTTGTGAATGTGAGTTTTCAGTGAAAGCACAGAAATTTCAATAAGGTATGTTCTTGTTAAAGTTGAGAGGAAGTCTAAGACAATGACAGGAAAACAGCACCCAACACAAAATTATAAATTTGCACCTGCTTCTGTGACTTACTTAATGTATTTAGAATAGTCTGGTGGTATGGACATCAGCTACAAGCCATCAAATCTTCTTGATTCCCAGCTAATTGTTTTTTGTTTGGATTCACACTCATTTCCCATCACTGTGTCTCTTGCACAGTAATACATGGCTGTGTCCTCAGCTGTTACAGAGCTCAGCTTCAGGGAGAACTGATTCTTGGATGTGTCTTTTGAGATGGTGGCTCGGTTCTTCATAGTTGGACTGTAGTTAGTACTACTATCACCACCATATATACGGCCAATCCACTCCAGTCCCTTCCCTGTTGGCTGACGGATCCAATTCCAGTAGTAACTGGATATGGATTCTCCAGAGACAGAACAGGTGAGAGACAGTGTCTCTGATGGTCTCACCAGTCCTGGGCCTGACTCCTGCAGCTTCAACTCTGACAGGACACCTGGAGATGAGAAAAATCATGCCTGTCACTTATTCACAGTCATAGCCATCTCTATACAAGATTCAACATCTGAGACCCTCACCTTTTGGAGCTGTCACCAGAGAGAGCAGAACCACAAACACTCTCATTCTTCTAGATTACAGGTTTGCCTTCCCCAGAGACCTCAGCCCTAAGTGAGTAGAGAGCTGGATGTATTCACAGCACAAGAGGATTTGACTTAGATCTGGGAGAATAATTTGCATATGGGCTTCCTTCCTTTATTTATTAGAATAGAAATAGTTCTGTCCATTCTCCCCAAGTACTATTCTGGTACTAGGACTCCCAAAGTGTAGAGTAGAGCACTTAGTTGGGAGTAGAACACTTTGGGGAGAGAAAACTTAGGTTCAGAGATATAATATATAGACTTAAAATTGGAAACTGATTTTTCTCATCATAAGCATAACTATTAGACAGAATTTATATGAATTTTAATCACCAAATAGAGATCATCCATGAACTAACATTTTCAGACAGAAACAGTGATGGGAATAATGGAGAGCAACGAATAGATCAAACTCCTGAACCTCCCATTTTTAGTGTGGGTTGAATTTAAACCTTTGTCAAGCACATAGAAAACCTTGTGCACATTGGAAAGGCAAAAAAGTCTGCATGAATACAATAATATTAAAACATTACGGTGTCTCATTTACCTATAAAATTTATATTTTCCATATATTTGTTGAAATGAAAAGTGTAACCACCATTTTCATTTATAATATTCTGTATAAATCAATGTTATATAAACAAACTTGCCTAAATATGAGTGAAAGGGGCACAAACATACAAACTTACCATTTATATGTTTATCTTAATTTAGTTTTAAAGCATAGAGATAAGTTGAAAAGGATGTTGGGGAGAGAGAGGAAGAGAGAGAGAGTAAGGGAGAGAGAGAGAAAGAGAGAGAGATAGACCTACCACACTGCTTTAAAACTTGTGAGTATTTCTCTCTGTAGGTAGAGACTGAGGTATTCTTATGCACTTTAACATGGCTCTCAAAATTGTAAGACACAGCCTGGACCCATACACATCCATATTTTGATACATATGGAAATAAATTATTATGTTGCATAGATAATTACTTAAAGCTGTGAAATTATCAACTTTCAAATCAATTGTGATATTTAATGTTTACTAATTATTGTCAGTAATTAATTTCAAATTACTGTAAATAAATTTACTTATATCACAGAACACTTGTATGTTATTAACATAAAATTCTTATTTATTCAGGTAAAGGCTTTCAAGAAAAATAACCCTGAGTATAAATGCTTAATGTATTTCTGAAATAAAATGTCTGACGATAACGTGTTTCCTAATTTAACACACTACACATATCAGTAAGAAACATGAATATCATGGATTAAATGTATAGACAGTAATATTATCATCATTCAGATAAGACATCTGAGATCTATTCTCTAATCAGATATGTCAGAATCTTGGAATGTAACACCTAAATGACTGAGAATCTAGACTCCTTGTGATTCCCTCTGTGAAAAGCTGCTATTTGAGGAAAATTTCACATCATCATTCAGGTACTTAAAAAACAAAACAAAACAAACAAACAAAAAAACTCTTAGTTTTCATTGGGGCAATGTAAAGAAATTTTACTTAATGTTAATGTAAAACTTAAACATGATTTTCAAACATAGAGAGAATCCTTGTGGAGGTGCTTATTAAAAGAAATGAAACCTCAAGAAATAAGCAGAGTCATCCACTGAATTTTCTGTGATCTAACATTGTTTCTACCTTGAGTTTGCCTGGTCTTGATACTCCTAATGCTGGTGAGATTTCTGTTGTATAGACATAGTTTCCATTGGGGAATGTTATTGATCTTGAAGCCTACACCTCATGTGCCACCTCGGTAGTTTTGAGTCAGTCATCACACTGTCCTTCCCTGTGTATGTGGTACAGTAATACATGGCATATTCTAGCAATTATAACCCTAATGACAAAAATGAATACAAACAAACAAAAAACTCCATGCTTGTTATCCTTCTTGTCATGATATTACAAGAAGGTAAATCACAAGAAAATTTTTTCAACTGATAATATTATAAAGAAAAACACTCTTTGCCAGAAAAAAAAAAGATACTTGTCTATTTTTATATTCTGTGTCTGAGTTAGGACCTATTTGGTGAGTTCCAGCAAAATATGGTCTCACTGCCCCTTAGTGGTCCGAGCTATTCCTGCACTTCAGTCCTTGAAGTACATACGGACATTTTCTTAATTTTCACAAATTCAGATTGCCTGGAATTGCAGATCATATGGAAGATATTCAGGGTCCAAGATTTTAGGAAATTTTGCTTTGTTAAATTAAAAACACAACTTTCACAATTTATTTTCATTTTCTCTGAATTCAGAAAAGAAACAACTTGTATTCCTAAACATGTATAGAGGAAGAAACAGCATAGCTTATTTTTCATTAATTTAAAATAATATTTATTTATGGAAAAATTGTAGTTGGGTGGGGGACAGTACATTATTCTGTCATTGAAGTACTGGGAATTAAATATGGGAACTTGTGATACTAAAGATGGTTTTCTACCCACTGCATAACCATTTGTCCCAAAAGATTCTTTACAAAATTGTATTCATTAATGACATAAAATTTCAAATTTCATAGTTGCCATTCTTTATTGAAAGAATAACCCAAAATCATGTAATTTAGGTGCAGCAGATGGACTTTACACAATTCAAAGTGATCTTTAAATAAAGTTCACTAGGGACCGGTTAAGTGCTTGCATTACAGAACTCAATGAGCCAGGTTCAAGTGCTTGGTTCCCACCTGCAAGTCATGCAGGTGTTTCTCTGTCTCTCTACCTCACTATCAACCCTCTCCTTTTAATTTATCTGTTTCTAGCTAATAATAAATAATTATTTGAATAAATAAATAAATAAAGTTCACTCTGATAAGAATACAAACACAGAGGATGCAATGGATATTGAAGACAAAAGTATGGGATGAAGTCACTCCAGAGGAGATCCAAAAGGCTAACAAACATGAAAAACTGCCCCAGGTCGCTGATTGTCAGAGAAATGCAATTAAAGACAACATTGAGATATCACCTCACCCCTGTAAGAATGGTATACATCAAAAAGGACAGCAGCAACAAATGCTGGAGAGGCTGTGGGGACAGAGGAACCCTTTTGCACTGCTGGTGGGAATGTAAATTGGTCCAAACTGTGGAGAGTTGTATGGAGAACTCTCACAAGGCTATACATAGACCTTCCATATGACCCAGTAATTCCTCTCCTGGGGATATCTTCAAGGACTCCATAACACCCAACCAAAAAGATGTGTGTACTCCTATGTTCATAGCATCACAATTCATAATAGCTAAAACCTGGAAGCAACCCAGGTGCCCAACAACAGATGAGTGGATGAGAAAGCTGTGGTATATATAAACAATGGAATACTATGCAGCTACTAAGAACAATGAACTCAACTTATGTGACCCCTCTTGGACAGAGCTAGAAGGAATTATGTTCAGTGAGCTAAGTCAGAAAGATAAATATGAGTATGGGATGATACCACTCATTAACAGAAGTTGATAAAGAAGATCAGAAAGGGAAACTAAAGGCAGGATCTGACTAAATTGAAAGTAGGGCATCAAAGTAAAAACCCTGTGTGGAGCGGGAGGGTGGACATGAGGCTTCCTGGGCTGGAAGGCGGGTGTGGGGGTGGAGGTGGATGGGTGGGATGGGACACAATATTTGGTGAGGGGAATGGTATTTATGTACACACCTATTAAATAGTAGTAATATAAATCACTATTTAATTAATATGAGAGTGGGAAAATTGATTGTATGTCTAACAAAGGGACTTTTCAAAGCTAACACAATTACCAAATAATGTGATGATAACATTAACTATCCATTGACTTTTTGAACCCTAAGACAGCAGGAACCTCACATCTCCACTATAGAGCCTATAGTTCCCCCAGTCCTGGAGCCTTAGAATAGGGCCCACTTTCCTGCATGCCTCTCCCAAACCATATCAAATAATATTGTATCTGCCAATCGCAACCTAATCAATGCGATTGCCACCTCAACATGCTTCAGCTCAGACTGTCCAGAGACTTAACGTGTGGAATGACAACCCTTCAGCTTCATCACTCGGGTGAGACCTTTCCTTTCATAGTATTCTCTAATTCCATCCCAGGTGGTTCACTTCCTAACAAAGTCCCAAAACCTAGATATACACCATGTTCCAGAAGATAAAGCATATGTTCACAGGTATTCATAAACTAGGGCAAATATATACCTGAAAGCAGAAGTACACTAGAGTTTGCCATGAGTACCCCCAAACATTTCATCTCCACTATTTCAACCTTTGGGTTCATGATACTTCAACAATTTGTTTGGCTTTGTATGTTAACTCTCTTTTCAGCCACCAGGTTCCAGATGCCACCAGGATGCCGGCCAGGTACCCTGGACTGAAGACCCCACCAATGCGTCCTGGAGCTCAGCTTCCCCAGAGACTCACCCTTCTAGGGAAAGAGAGAGGCAGACTGGGATTATGGATTGACTAGTCAATGCCTATGTTCAGCAGGGAAGCAATTACAGAAGCCAGACCTCCCACCTTCTGCAACCCACAATGACCCTGGGTCCATGTTCCCAGATGGATAGAGAATGGGAAAGCTATTGGGGATGGGATGGGATATGGAAATTGGGTGGCAGGTATTGTGTGGAGTTGTACCCCCATCCTATTATATTGTTAATATCTCCTTTCTTAAGTAAATAAATTAATTTAAAAAATAAATGAAGTAAACAAGTAGAAAAATCTAAAAAGACACCTTAAAGTACCTAATGAAAGACTTTCTACTTAGATATAGATACCCTCCTCACCTAATTCCTATTACCCTTCCCTCAGTCACTCCAAAGCTAATGTTATCAAAGTAAGGACTACAAGAGCTTAATAAGGGCAAGAGACTGGCATACTTTAATGACAAACCATTAGTCACTATCAGGCCACCCCATCAGCTGAGGCCCTAGTCTAGGAATCCTGGGATTCCCACACAAACACGATGAGCCTAGAACTTGAATAGACCCCTTTTTCCATTATTGCTGGTCATCTCCATCAGGAACAACATAATGGACCCCTTTGGGGGCCCACATAGGACTTGCTTCAATGTGGTCAACAAAGGTGGGGAATATCCCATCCTCCAAAGGGGGGTTAGATAACATACTGTACCACATGAATAAGATGGGTCCTGAAATTGGTACAACTTGGAATGTTCCTACTGATGACCACAGAATGCAAGTTTGGACCTAAAGGGATTGTAGAGGTTGCATAGGCTTCTATGCTAAATATGGGCCCCAGATCAGTTTACAGTCAACAATATTTATATAATTTTCCCATATTTTGGAGCTACTTTTTCCCTGATCCAGCTTTCTAGCCCTTTTTTCAGCCATGACATCATCTCCTGCATATCAAATGTCAGGTTTAGGCAAAAACTAATAAAGTCATGGGCTTTTTAGAATATAATTAAAATAGACCTAGTAGCTCTTTCCAAAATGGATACCCCAAACCTTCATCTGCAATATTCCAGCCTTTAGATTCATGATTAATCAGCAATTTGTGTGGCTTTATATGTTAACTCTTTTTCAGCCACCAGGCTGATCCTACCATGATGCCAACAAGACTTCTCTGGAAAGACAATCCCACCAACATGTCCTGGAGCTCTGCTCCCTCAGAGCCCTGCCACACTAGAGGAAGAGGGAGACAGGCTGGGAGTATGGATCAATCAGTCAGTGCCCATGTTCAACAGGGAAGCAATTACGGAAACGAGACCTTCCACCTTCTGCACCCCATAATGACCCTGGGTCCATACTCCCATGGGGTTAAATAATAGGAAAGCTTTAAGGGAAGAGGATGGCATTTGGAGCTCTGGTAGTGGGGACTGTATCTTTCTTGTCCTATGATCTTGTCAGTGTTTCCATTTTATAAATAAATAAATTAAAACAGCTGCATTAAAACAACATCTAATCTGACTCTACATACACACACACACAAAATACTTTAAATCCTGGAATTTCTTCATGAATGGAAGAATCACAGCCAATATCATAAAATGTATCTGCTACTGATAACTGTTCCCTCTGAAACAATATGACATTATTGAGCATATATATGTTCTGTTAATCTTGTTAACAAACCCCTTCCCTACTAGCAGAACATCCTAATGTTGTAACGAAGCATAGTAAAAACATATATAGCTCAACTAAAGTATGAAGCAGAGGAAAAAGAGAACAAAATAACAGAAGTAGAAAACAGAATTACCCAGATGGAGGATGATTCAGAGAAAATTAAGTAACAAGTAGATATCAATAAAAGGAGTTGAATGACACTGAAAACAACAACATAGACACATGGGTGACCATAAAAATATAATATGTTTGTTACCAACCTGCCAGAGAAAGAAAGATAAGAGGGATAAGTCATCATAAAGGAGAAAATAGATGGATCAGAAAACACAACTCTAGAAATTCTACATAACTAAACAAGACAAGCATAGGCTCAAAGAGAAAGGATTGTAAAGTAATGGACCACAAAAAAAGGACATGAGGATCTAGTCTCATTTCTAATGCAATAGACTTTAAAATAAATGAAGTAATAAAAGATAGACATAGGCATTACATAATGCTCAGATAATCAGTCAATGAAAATAATAAGGGAGATGAGAGGGTGGGATGGGACACAGTCTTTTGGTGGTGGGAATGGTGTTTATGTACACTCCTAATAACTTGTAGTCATATAAATCACTAAGTAACTAATTAATATGAGAGGGAGGAAATTTGTTGAATGTCTAAAATGTTTCATTGTACAGACCATATGTTGAGTCTTTGAAATGCTGACCCTCTTAAAAGCTTAGATCAGGGAGAACAGAAGCAACCAGTGGCATTACTCTATAAGATACAGCTATATACAAATAACATCAAATGACATAAATTATAGTCATGTTGTGTATGATACAACAAATCCAAACAAAGATATTTTCAAAATTAAGCTATTGCCAAATAATTTGATTATAGCAATAACTATCTACTCCCTTCTTAAACCCTAAGACAGCAGGAAACTCCTGCTTCCTCTATAAAGATTATATTTCCCCCAGTACCAGAACCTTTAGGATGGGGCTCATTTTCCTGCTTGCTTCTTTCTATTCAAACCAAATGATATTGCATCTTCAGATCACAATATAATCAATGCAAGCAGTACCACCTCACTTCAGACTGTGGCATAAATATCAGGTGTGAAATGTCAACCCTTCAGACTAATTATTCATTGAGATCTTTCCTTTCATAGGATTCTTTCATTCCATTTCAGGTGGTTTACTTACTCACAATGTCCTAAAACCTAAATATAGGCCAGGTCCCATGAGACATGGCATATGTTCACATGTAACCATAAATTATGGCAAAATATTTACCTGAACATAAAAGTGCACCACAGTCTGTAGTGAGTCAGTATATACAGCAAGCAAGTATAAAGACCTAAAAAGATACCATAAAGTATATAATGAAATAGTGTCTACTTAGATTCACTCCTCACCTTCTTCCTATTATACTTCCCTCAGTCACTCCAAAGCTAACCTTATCAAAGTAAGAACTTAAAAAGTTGAATAAGGGCACGAGACTGGCATACTTTAATGATGACTCTTTAGTCTCTATCAAGGCCTCCCATCAGCTGTGGCCCTATTCGGGAGTCCTGAGATTCACAAACAGAAAATATGGGCCTACACTTTGAATAAATCCCTCTCTCCATTGTTTCCCTTCATCTCTATCAGAAACAACACAATAGGTGCCTTTGTTGGCTCACATAGTAACTTTCCCTCAACATGAATCAACAAAGGCAGAGGATGTTCCACCCTCCAAAGGGAGACTGGATAAC